>NC_141879.1:630712314-631015344 GCF_056163025.1 Triticum urartu | reverse complement strand
TCCTGTCACGTTGATTCTCAACCTCACTCTGAAATTCCTTGAACTTTTCAAAGGTTTCAGACTTGTGTTTCATTAAGTAGACATACCCATATCTACTCAAGTCATCAGTGAGGGTGAGAACATAACGATAGCCACCGCGAGCCTCAACGCTCATTGGACCGCACACATCAGTATGTATGATTTCCAATAAGTTGGTTGCTCGCTCCATTGTTCCTGAGAACGGAGTCTTGGTCATTTTACCCATGAGGCATGGTTCGCACGTGTCAAATGATTTGTAATCAAGAGACTCTAAAAGTCCATCTGCATGGAGCTTCTTCATGCGTTTGACACCTATGTGACCAAGGCGGCAGTGCCACAAGTATGTGGGACTATCATTATCAATCTTACATCTTTTGGTACTCACACTATGAACATGTGTAGCATTACGCTCGAGATTCATTAAGAATAAACCATTCACCATCGGAGCATGACCATAAAACATATCTCTCATATAAATAGAACAACCATTATTCTCGGATTTAAATGAGTAGCCATCTCGAATTAAACGAGATCCTGATACAATGTTCATGCTCAAAGCTGGCACTAAATAACAATTATTAAGGTTTAAAACTAATCCCGAAGGTAAATGTAGAGGTAGCGTGCCGACGGCGATCACATTGACCTTGGAACCATTCCCGACGCGCATCGTTACCTCGTCCTTCGCCAGTCTCCGCTTATTCCGCAGCTCCTGTTTTGAGTTACAAATGTGAGCAACCGCACCAGTATCAAATACCCAGGAGCTACTACGAGTACTGGTAAGGTACACATCAATTACATGTATATCACATATACCTTTCGTTTTGCCGGCCTTCTTGTCCGCTAAGTATTTGGGGCACTTCCGCTTCCAGTGACCACTTTCCTTGCAATAAAAGCACTCAGTCTCGGGCTTGGGTCCATTCTTTGGCTTCTTCCCGGCACCTTGCTTGCCGGGTGCGGCAACTCCCTTGCCATCCTTCTTGAAGGTTTTCTTACCCTTGCCTTTCTTGAACTTAGTGGTTTTATTCACCATCAACACTTGATGTTCCTTTTTGACTTCTACCTCTGCTGATTTCAGCATTGCAAATACTTCAGGAATGGTCTTTTCCATCCCCTGCATATTGAAGTTCATCACAAAGCTCTTGTAGCTCGGTGGAAGCGACTGAAGGATTCTGTCAATGACCGCGTCATCCGGGAGATTAACTCCCAGCTGAGTCAAACGGTTATGCAACCCAGACATAGTGAGTATGTGCTCACTGACAGAACTGTTTTCCTCCATCTTACAGCTGAAGAACTTGTCGGAGACTTGATATCTCTCGACCCGGGCATGAGCTTGGAAAACCATTTTCAGCTCTTCGAACATCTCATATGCTCTGTGTCTCTCAAAACGCTTTTGGAGCCCCGGCTCTAAGCTGTAAAGCATGCCGCACTGAACGAGGGAGTAGTCATCGGTACGTGCCTGCCAAGCGTTCATAATGTCTTGTTCTGCAGGGAGAATAGGTGCGTCACCCAGTGGTGCTTGTAGGACATAATCTTTCTTGGCAGCTATGAGGATGATCCTCAGGTTCCGGACCCAGTCCGTGTAGTTGCTGCCATCGTCTTTCAGCTTGGTTTTCTCTAGGAACGCGTTGAAGTTGAGGACTACGTTGGCCATTTGATCTACAAGACATATTGTAAAAATTTAGACTAAGTTCATGATAATTAAGTTCATCTAATCAAATTATTCAATGAACTCCCACTTAGATAGACATCCCTCCTGTAATCTAAGTATAACATGATCCGAGTTAACTAGGCCGTGTCCGATCATCACGTGAGACGGACTAGTCAACATCGGTGAACATCTTCATGTTGATCATATCTTCTATACGACTCATGCTCAACCTTTCGGTCTTCTGTGTTCCGAGGCCATGTCTGTACATGCTAGGCTCGTCAAGTCAACCTAAGTGTTTGCATGTGTAAATCTGTCTTACACCCGTTGTATGTGAACGTTGGAATCTAACACCCGATCATCACGTGGTGCTTCGAAACAACAAACTGTCGCAACGGTGCACAGTTAGGGGGAACACTTTCTTGAAATTATTATGAGGGATCATCTTATTTACTACCGTCGTTCTAAGTAAACAAGATGCAAAAACATGATAAACATCACATGCAATCAAATAATAATAGTGACATGATATGGCCAATATCACATAGCTCCTTTGATCTCCATCTTGGGGCTCCATGATCATCTTGTCACCGGCATGACACCATGATCTCCATCATCATGATCTCCATCATCGTGTCTCCATGAAGTTGCTCGCCAACTATTACTTCTACTACTATGGCTAACGCGTTTAGCAATAAAGTAAAGTAATTTACATGGCGTTTCTCAATGACACGCAGGTCATACAAAAAATAAAGACAACTCCTATGGCTCCTGCCGGTTGTCATACTCATCGACATGCAAGTCGTGATTCCTATTACAATAGCATGAACATCTCATACATCACATATATATCATTCATCATTCATCACAACTTTGGCCATATCATATCACAAAGCACTTGCTGCAAAAACAAGTTAGACATCCTCTAATTGTTGTTGCATGTTTTACGTGGTTGAAATAGGGTTCTAGCAAGAACGTTTTCTTACCTACGTGAAAGCCACAACATGATTTGTCAACTTCTATTTACCCTTCATAAGGACCCTTTTCATCGAATCCGCTCCAACTAAAGTGGGAGAGACAGACACCCGCCAGCCACCTTATGCAACTTGTGCATGTTAGTCGGTGGAACCGGTCTCACGTAAGCGTACGTGTAAGGTTGGTCCGGGCCGCTTCATCCCACAATACCGTTGAAGCAAGATAAGACTAGTAGAGGCAAGAAAGTTGACAACATCAACGCCCACAACAAATTGTGTTCTACTCGTGCAAGAGAACTACGCATAGACCTAGCTCTGATACCACTGTTGGGGAACGTTGCAGAAAACAAAAATTTTCCTACGGTTTCACCAAGATCCATCTAGGAGTTCATCTAGCAACGAGTGATTGGATTGCATCTACATACCTTTGTAGATCACGCGTGGAAGCGTTCAAAGAACAGGGATGAGGAAGGCGTACTCGACGTGATCCAAATCACCGGCGATCCTAGCGCCGAACGGACGGCACCTCCGCGTTCAACACACGTACAGTCAGCGTAACGTCTCCTCCTTCTTGATCCAGCAAGGGGAAGGAGAGGTTGAGGGAGATGGCTCCAGCAGCAGCACGACGGCGTGGTGGTGATGGAGCTGCAGTACTCCGGCAGGGCTTCGCTAAGCACTATGGAGGAGGAGGATGTGTTGGAGAGGGAGAGGGAGGCACCAAAGGCGTGGTATAAGAGGCCCTCCTTTCCCCACTATATATAGGGAGTCCAAGGGGGGGCGCCGGCCCTAGGAGATCCAATCTCCTAGGGGGGCGGCGGCCAAGGGAGGAATCCCTCCCCCCCAAGGCACCTAGGGGGTGCCTTCCCCCTTTGGGACTCTTCCCTTCTTGAACCCTAGGCGCATGGGCCTCTTGGGGCTGGTGCCCTTGGCCCATGTAGGCCAAGGCGCACCCCCTACAGCCCATGTGGCCCCCGGGGCAGGTGGCCCCACCCGGTGGACCCCCGGGACCCTTCCGGTGGTCCCGGTACAATACCGGTGACCCCGAAACTTGTCCTGATGGCCGAAATAGCACTTCCTATATATAATTCTTTACCTCCGGACCATTTCGGAACTCCTCGTGATGTCCGGGATCTCATCCGGGACTCCGAACAACATTCGGGTTACTGCATATACATATTCCTACAACCCTAGCGTCACCGAACCTTAAGTGTGTAGACCCTACGGGTTCGGGAGACATGTAGACATGACCGAGATCGCTCTCCGGTCAATAACCAACAGCGGGATCTGGATACCCATGTTGGCTCCCACATGCTCTTCGATGATCTCATCGGATGAACCACGATGTCGAGGATTCAATCAATCCCGTATACAATTCCCTTCGTCAATCGGTATGTTACTTGCCCGAGATTCGATCGTCGGTATCCCAATACCTCGTTTAATCTCGTTACCGACAAGTCACTTTACTCGTACCGTAATGCATGATCCCGTGACCAGACACTTGGTCACTTTGAGCTCATTATGATGATGCATTACCGAGTGGGCCCAGTGATACCTCTCCGTCATACGGAGTGACAAATCCCAGTCTTGATCCGTGTCAACCCAACAGACACTTTCGGAGATACCCGTAGTATAACTTTATAGTCACCCAGTTACGTTGTGACGTGTGGCACACCCAAAGCACTCCTACGGTATCCGGGAGTTACACGATCTCATGGTCTAAGGAAAAGATACTTGACATTGGAAAACTCTAGCAAACGAACTACACAATCTTATGCTATGTTTAGGATTGGGTCTTGTCCATCACATCATTCTCCTAATGATGTGATCTCGTTATCAATGACATCCAATGTCCATAGTCAGGAAACCATGACTATCTGTTGATCAATGAGCTAGTCACCTAGAGGCTTACTAGGGACATGTTGGTGTCTATTATTCACACATGTATTACGATTTCCGGATAACACAATTATAGCATGAATAAAGACAATTATCATGAATAAGGAAATATAATAATAATGCTTTTATTATTGCCTCTAGGGCATATTTCCAACAGTAACAGAAGATGGAAGCTTCATAGTATTGTACAAATTTATCTCGCTGATAAATTACAGTACGTACTATACTAGTACTTCCTTCGTTCCTAAATATAAGTCTTTGTAGAGATTTCACCATGAACCACATGCGGATGTATATAGATGCATTTTAAGTGTAGATTCATTCATTTTGTTCCGTATGTAGTGGAATCTCTACAAAGACTTACTATCTAGTAGTAATAGCTAGCCCCCACTACTAGGAATTCTCTATCCTCTCCTTGAGCCACGTCATCAAAATTGATGTAGCCGTTAGATGAAGTAAATCAGTCCATAATAGCCGTCTGATCTAGACGTTGAGAGGCTCCGCACTAAGCCACATGCAAGCATGCAGAAATACCGTGCCACATGCATGTGAGTGGGTTTTAAATCACATCAACATGTCTGCATGCAAGCATGCACCGGTAGCATGCATGTAAGTGAGCTTTTAAGTCCCATTAACATGTCAAAAAGAAAAATATAATCCCATTATGCAGTAGGAGTTGGCTGATCTTTTTTCCTTACGTGGGATGATCTAAATGATGATGGGAGTTTATTTAGTTTGGCTACCACATTTGTCATGCGGTTATAGAGTTTTTTTTGTTCTATGAAATCGATAATTTTGCGCAGAGAGATATACCGTTGTTCCGCGCCAACGCGCAAGGACTCATCTAGTAGTAATATTTAGGAACGGAGGGAGTACTATGTAAAGAGTTAGGTGTCGCACGGTGATAGTGTGAGGTGGGCCATGTAATCACTGAGCCTGCGTGTTTTCACTGCTCTTGCACGCCTCCGCTGTAAGAATGGAGAAAATTGTAATCTAGTACTCCTTCCATCCGGAAATACTTGTCAGAAAAATGGATGTATCTAGATATATTTTAGTTCTAGATACATCTAATTTTATTCATTTCCTCGACAAGTAATTCTGGACGGAGGGAGTAGTAGTATACCTCCTTTCGCCGAAAGCGTGGGACATCCAGTAGTCCTACCACCTCAGTAATAAAGACCAATGAGCCGTCAAATCACATAGACCCAGCAGTAAGTTGGACGGACGAAGCAACCATCACTCTTGCGCAAGTGAGAGGTCGCGTCCACTCTGCTCGGGCATGAATGCGGCACCGATTCTTTGGAGCGGCGCTGACCGTTTCGGGCGGGAAGCGCGCGCGTGATGGAGGGGCTTTGGGTGGGCCAGGCTGGTCAGGAGCGGGCGTGGCAGCTGTCCGCATGTCCCTACCGGACATGCCCGGAAACGAGAGGATGCACCGACTCTCACGGCTAAAATCGTACACTACGCAACATCTCTCTGTAGGAGTAGGTCGATCTGTCGCTCTCTCTAACACACACATGGTGTTAAACACACACACACACGCACACGCACACGCACGCACCTTGGTCCCGTTGCACCTTCTAACGTGACTTATTACACCTAGACGGAGGGAGTAGTAAGTATACGAGATACGTGGCACACTGACTTAAGTCGAATACAAGTGCCCAAAACTTGTGTGCATGTTATAATAAGGATTCGCTTAAAATAGTACGTGAGCGAACAGAGGGATCAATTGGACAGTGTTCCCGGGCAGTAGCGAGATGTGTGAGGTAAGATACACCGCTGGCACTTTTAATTCTTCTTATTAATTTGTTTGTTTCACCCTCTGACTGGTGGGACCCAACGTACTACGTGGAGAGAGAGGTAAGGTGATTTCTGCACCACTGTGGATAGTCTTACCACCAAAGCCACATGACACGATTATGATTGAAATCCCAATGACTCCCACACACACAAAAAAACAAGGCATGCTTGTCACATGAATGCAGGAATGTATAAAAGGTTATTTCCCTCTCGTTGAACATAACGGGAGGGTTGTGTAGCTGGTTAGCCTGTTCGCTCATCAAACTTGATGTCTCGGGTTCGATAACTACACTTGAGCATAATTTGTGCCAGGAGGATTCTTTGACTGGTCAAAATGTTTTCTAGGGTTTGCATGCTTCACACTCTCTCTCTCCAGTATATATACATGCTGGAGCCTCAGCGCTTGTAGTTGCTCTCTTCACACTCTCTCGCGCTCTCCCGCTGGAGCCTCGGCGCTTGTAGTTGCTCTCTTCACACTCTCTCGCCCTCTCCAGATCTAAACAAGACTTCGTTGGCCTCTCTCTCCCCTCATTGCTGCTCAAAGAGCCGGCAGGATCCGTCCGCCGGGAAGGGAAGGAGGCTTAACATTGTCGCCGTCGGCGAGGGACTACCGGCGGAACTGTTCACTTTCCACCCAGCGGCGGCGCGAGAGGGCCTCCGACCCCTTCTTATTCGCCGCCGTCCCGTCGCCCACCGAACCACGCCCCAAGAACCTTAAGGTATAATTTACTTACTCCACATGCATTGCTCTAGCTGCATGTATACCATGAATCTAGGACGTGGTTCAAAGAGGAAAGGAGTGGGGGAAAGTAGTGGGAAAAGTTGTATATAGCATGAATCTAGGACGTGGTTCAAAGAGGAAATGAAGGGGCAAAGTTGTATAGCATTAATCTGGGACGTGGTTCAAAGAGGAAAGGAATGGGGGAAAGTAGTGGGGAAAGTTGTATCCCATAAATCTAGGACGTGGTTCAAAAAGGAAAGGAAGGGGCGAAAGTACTAGTTCAAAAAGGAAAGGAAGGGACAAGGCTGTAGAGTTTGAGCAGGACTAGATTTGCTGCGCTCACATAGGGAAAGGCGTCTAAAGATAACAAAACTGGGACCAACACAAATATGCTCCTTGGTTGTTTTTTCTTTGTTGCAACAGACTGTGCATGACCACAGTACATCGGTAGATGCACATGGTGCTGGTGCGTCCACTGTCCCGTGCAACTCATTAGCTGTTGTTAATCTAAGGCCCTGTTTGGTTAAAAACTCCCTAGTCCCTACCTGCTGGGTTCCAGGGACTAAACATGGACTAGAGGTTATTAAATGACATGCTAAAAGACCATGTTACCCCTAGTAATGAACTAATAGAGACAAGGTGTGATGCGTGGCAGGGGCAACTGTTGGAAAAAGTCCCAAAACGACTCCCTCGGTGTCTTCTTTCTTTAGTCCCAAACGCCCACTTTTAGTCCCTAAAAGTCCCTCCTCTTTGGTTTAGATGGGACTGACATGGAGTTTTTTTAGTCCCTACACCAAAATGTCCCTATAAACGAACACCCTCTAATAATGCCGCTGGAAAATTGATGCAATGCCACAGTTAAAAGCAAATTACATGTTTAACGAATTTTATTGTTAATATAATCTCTATGTTAATATTAATCAATGCCACCGTTTGAGAAATGCTACTATCTTGCTTTCTTTCTCATTTAGATAAGGTAGATGCTTCTTTTTGTTGGCTTCTATGTCATCCACCGTTATTGACCACTAATTGTTTCCTTTGCACCTCTGTGTAAATAGGGTTATCTGCTTCACCTCGTTGCCATTGTGACCTTTTGTTGCACTGCACAAAACACTTTTGTTTTAAGAGTGTTTTGTGCAGTTCAACCAAAATGTCACACCGATAACGTTGCTTGATTGCTTGATCTTAGTGGAACTGCACAAGAGGGGATCTTACTTCCTATCCGTTAAGGCGAATTTGGTTCAGATCTTCTTCTTGTGAGTTGTTTGAATTCCGCATCATGAGAGGTCAGTACTAGCCTTCTTTCACATGATTCTGCAGTGTGCATTCGTATGTTGTGCTACTTGTACGATAATGTTGCTTGATTTAGTGAACTGCACAAATGGAGACAAGACTTCCAATCTGTATGTGCATCGTAATATCCCATTGAGGTAAGATAAGGATATTTCACAACTGTTGGCCTGTATTTTGCCACTTTCATCAGAAAATTAAGTTTAGTACTATACTTGTGCTCCCTAATTGACATGCCAAATCTTACATTGAAGGCGAAGCTTGTTTGTTATTGAACCAAGTGATGAAGGGGAAGAACAAGGGGAAGAAAAACAAAAATCAACTCCCGGTGCTGTAATGAAGCACTAGAACTGTGATGGCACAAGTAATGATATAGTTTTGCATCTTAATTTATTGCTATGGCTGGAACGAGCAATTGTTTTGCCACTGATTTGATGCCACTCTTAATGTAATATGTAATTATCTCTACTTGTGCAAACAGGGATCTTCTTTGAAGATACCATATATTTTAGTGGAACTGCACAAGAAGATGTTGGAAACATTAAACTAATCGAGGAGTATATAGTAAGCTTGGCCACCATCGTAGATAGCAACAGATGGTTCCGGAGAAATGCTTCATCTGTATGCTCTACACAATAAGCCTCCTGACAAAGGTTGGTACTCGCCCACTGATTTCATCCATATGATTGAGCTTTGTCATCTCTATTGGTGTTGTGCTACTGTTTAGATACTGTCATGAAAAAGTGGTATTGTCCTTGAGAAGTGCTTCATCTGTGCTGTTTTAAATATTTCCTTTCCTTTTTTTCGAGCAAACAGTGATGCTAGCATTTAGTAGTCCTCTTGTCTTTGCACAACATGATCATCTTCCTCTGAAGAAGAATGTGGAGTACGTGAAGTGACTAGTTCCGATTATGCCAGGATGAAGAAGCCCTGTCTATCTTATCATCAAAAGGAGCGGTTGAAGGATGGTCACATTACTCCCACAAGACCAAACTAACTTCAGCTCAGAAGGACTGACAAAATCTCCATTTTTTTGCTGTGATGCGCGAGTACAATGTTGTTCTAGGATTCTTTCTGGTGAGTTCCATTTTTCTAAAAGTGTGCTCTACATGGACCATGTATGTGCCTGTTGAAACTGTCAATTCATAGTGCAGTTTGCTCTATACTAATCACTTTTTTGTATTTGTGCAAACAGGGGTGCCCAGCTTGATTTCAATGGGAACTGCACAAAATGTTCATGAATACATCGAATCATTCATTTCCACCACAAGAAAGGAGGTGCCGATAAGTTCAAGGCGTTGCAACATATAAGGGCGAAATCATACAAGCTACGCGCAAATTTGGTTGATTTTGGTGGAACTGCACAAAAAGAACAGCTGGTTTATTTAGCACGAGGTGCCATGTCAATGTCCGAACTGATGGCAAACCCTGCCCATTCCACAATCGTAGGCATTTGATATTTTGGAATGGGACAACCTTGTCAAATTTTGCTCATTGATTTTAGCAAGACATGCGTTTGATATTTTTGAATGGGATGCCCTTTGCTGTCAGCAGCGTCAATCAATTTTTTCTTTATTCCTTAGTTGTGAACTAAATATTGCCTCTGACATGTGAGTCGCTGAGATGCATAATCATCGATTGTTTTGAATGTTCTCTGAATTGCCAGGCCTATGTGTTTGATTGCAATGTACAGAAACGCTAAAAAGCTGCTCAAACTCTTTGTACTCCTTCTGTTCCTTTTTACTTCGCACATTGTGAAAGTGCATACTTTTTTGTATAAGATTGGTCAAAGTAGAGATACTTGGACTGCAGACAAAACTTGTATGCAGACTAGAAAGGACCGAAGGGAGTACGTGTGAAACTGCTGCAAACGAGGTGATCACCCTGGGAATAATGCTAGTACGTATTGTTTTGCATGTTCATCCAATGCCAGTGATATAGGAATTCGAACTAACCGAAATAAATTCATTCATACACGGTCGGATTTCATATGAACATGCCAGATTTCATTACATTTCATACATTCTTCAACTAAAAAGGGGTGCGCTGGAGGTATAATTAATTAACCGAAGCTACCCACCTGTGTCCCGCTGAGCCGAACAGAAGCTTCAGTGACTTAACTGCAGGTGCAGTTGCGTAACTGACATGTGGCCTGTTGGGCCCACGTGTCAGTCAGCCAACTGCACCAGTAGTTAAGTAGAAGCAACGTTGTTCTCTAGCAGAACTCCCCGACTCCATGTCGCCGCCAAGAAGCTAACCGGCTGTCAATGGTCAACCCGCCTAGCTTGGCTTCAACAGGAGGGTAGCAGCGGTGGCCTTACTTGGACCCGAGCGGCGGCGACCTACCGTGTTCTACTCTTCCTCGTTTTCCGTGTGGCGCGGCCTTGTTGGCAGCGGGGCGGGGCCTCGGCGGAGCCGGCGATGTCCTCTATCTCGTTGCCGGCGGCCGGCGCCTCAGCGGAGCGGTGGAAATCCTCCCCCACGTTGCCGGCTGGGTGGGGCCTCGGCTGAGCCGGCGATGTCCTCTGCCTCGTTGTTGGCGGGGCGGGGCCTCGGCGGAGCCGGCGGTGTCCTCTGCCTCGTTGTTGCCGCCGCGAGGCCTCGGCGGAGCAGGGACTCGTCGGAGCCGGCATTGTCCTCTGCCTCGTCCTCGCTCTCGCCAAATAGCGCCTCGCCCGCTTCATCGCCCTCTTTGCTAGCCTCTTTGTAGGCGGCCGCAGCCTCGGCCACCCGCATGCGGTACCGCCAGCGCTCGAGGTGGCCCTTGCGGGCGAAGCAGTACGAGTCGAGCAGCGCCTCCTGCTCCGCCCGCTCCGCGGCGATCTGCTCCTCCGCCTATAGGTGCTCCTGGAGGACATGGTGGTTGTAGGCGGCGTCGGTGAAAGCACAAGTGCTCCCTAGGTGGTTTTGATAATTGATGACAACATATCTCTTATTGGACTAACATTTCTATCTAGCATGTTTCAGATAAGTTCAACAATGGAGTGGCATGGACTAAAGGTTGTGGGAACTCCTTCAAGATGCTAAGGACAAAGGATTGGCTAAAGCTTAAAGCTCAAGACTCTTCATTTTACATTTTAGTGATCCAAGATCACATTGAGTCCATAGGAAAAGCCAATACTATCAAGGAGGGATGAGGTGTTGCTTAATGAGCCTCTTGCTTCATGTGCTTAATGATATGCTCCAAAATCCTCAACTACTTTCCCACTTCCACATATGACCTAAAACCCAAAGCCAAACTCAGACCTACCGATTCTTCCTATCCGGCGCCACCGAGTTTCACTTGTCATAAGCCACTGCCAAACCCTAATCAGTTCGGTCTCACCGATGGGATCTCGGTCTCACCGAGATGGGCTTGCAAACTCTCTGTTACCCATTGCAATATTCTCGGTCCCACCGAGATATGCAATCGGTCCCACCGAGTTTGCTTGGCCAAATCTCAGTTTCACTTATTACCCAAATCGGTCCCACCGAGTTTGAGTAATCGGTCAAACCGAGTTTTGGATTTACCCTAACCCTAGCACATCGGTCCCACCGAGTTGATCCAGTCGGTCCCACCGAAATCTCTAACGGTCACTAGGTTTACCTTTTCGGTCCGACCGAGTTTGTTGATTCGGTCCCACCGAGATTGGAAAACTGTGTGTAACGGTTGGACTTTGTGTGGAGGCTATATATACCCCTCCACCTCCTCTTCATTCGTAGAGAGAGCCATCAGACTAAGCCTATACTTCCAGCATCCTATTTCTGAGAGAGAACTACCTACTCATGTGTTGAGGCCAAGATATTCCATTCCTACCATATGAATCTTGATCTCTAGCCTTCCCCAAGTTGCTTTCCACTCAAACCCTCTTTCCATCAGATCCAAATCCTATGAGAGAGAGTTGAGTGTTGGGGAGACTATCATTTGAAGCACAAGAGCAAGGAGTTCATTACCTACACACCATTTATTACTTCTTGGAGAGTGGTGTCTCCTAGATTGGCTAGGTGTCACTTGGGAGCCTCCGACAAGATTGTGGAGTTGAACCAAGGAGTTTGTAAGGGCAAGGAGATCGCCTACTTCGTGAAGATCTACCGCTAGTGAGGCAAGTCCTTCGTGGGCTATGGCCATGGTGGGATAGACAAGGTTGCCTCTTCGTGGACCCTTTGTGGGTGGTTGCTTCTTCGTGGACCCTTCGTGGGTGGAGCCCTCTGTGGACTCGCGCAACCGTTACCCTTCCTGGGTGGAGCCCTCCATGGACTCGCGCAACCGTTACCCTTCGTGGGTTGAAGTCTCCATCAACGTGGATGTAGGATAGCACCACCTATCCGAACCACGGGAAAAACATCCGTGTCTCCAATTGCATTTGAATTCTCCAAACCCTTCCCCTTACATTCTTGCAAGTCGCATGCTTTACATTCCGCTGCTCATATACTCTTTGCATGCTTGCTTGATATGTATTGTGTATGTTGAAATTGTGCCCAAAACTCCACTTAAACCGAAAAAGCTTAAAAATTGCAACTTTAGCATTAAGTGTCTAATCACCCCCCCTCTAGACACATCTACTTCTAGATCCTACAAGTGGTATCAGAGTTTTGGTCTCCATTGCCTTGGTTTAATCACCATTGGAGGAAGATGGATGTGTCTACTTTAGGGAGTCTTAGACATAGAGTGCCTATTCTTGATGGAGAGTATTTTCACGAGTGGAAAAATGAGATGCTTGTAATCTTCAATCAATATCATTTGAACAAGTATATTGCTAGTCCTTGTGCACCTCATATTGATCCTTTGCATCCTACCCTAGATGAAGATATTGACATGATTCGCAATCTTACAACTATTGAGCTCATCATTAGAGGATTGCCCAAAAATTTGATTGCTAGTTTGCCTACTCTTAATTGTGCCTATACTATATGGAAATTTCTTGAGGAACGATTTCCCGATCATTCCTTGAAAACTTTGGATGAAATTCTCCATAAATCTATTGCCTTGAGTAAGATGAACTCTAGTGATCCTAGTTTTGGTAATTGTCTATTTGAACTTACCAATCTTAAGCATGCTAAAGGAGATGTTGGAATCATTAGTGATATCATATTCGAAGCTATAAGAATTCATAAAAGTGACCACTTTGATGATCATTTATCTAATGAATTACCCTCTCTACGAAATGATGAGTCACAAGATCATGATGAACATGGATACTATGATGATGATGATGATGATGATGATGATAGTGACTTCGATCTTGATGATGCAATGAGACATTTTGGTCTTATGGCAAATCTTCGGGGATATGAATCAGGAGGAAAGGAATGGGTTCTTGATAGTGGATGTACTGATCATATGACCGGAGATGAAGAGATGTTTCGTGAGCTTGCTGAAAATGACGGCCCTCGAAAATATGTCACCTTTGGTGATAATTCAAAGGGTAAAGTGGTTGGCCTTGGTAAGGTGGTCATCTCACATGATAGTTCCATTCAAAATGTCATGCTCGTTGAATCTCTTGTCTACAACTTACTTTCAGTATCTAGACTTGCTGATTTCGGTTTGAATGTCCTATTTACTGAGGTAGATTGCCAAGTATTTCGTCGAGACAATCATAAAATGGTCTTTACCGGTATGCATAGAGGTGATCTTTACATTGTCGATTTCTCTAAAAAGGCACAACCTAAAACTTGCTTTATTGCTAAATCCTCAAAAGGTTGGTTGTGGCATAGATGACTAGGTCACATTGGCATGAGAAACCTTGACAAGCTTATTAAAGGAAATCATATCCTTGGAGTTAAGCAGGTAAACAGGTTGGAGGAAGACATCCCGTGAAGAACATCATGACCACAAGGAGGCCACTCGAGCTACTTCATATGGATCTTTTTGGTCCCAACGCCTACAAGAGTCTCGGTGGAAATTCTTTTGGTCTAGTTATAGTTGATGATTTTTCAAGATTTACGTGGGTGTTCTTTCTTAATGACAAGTCGCAGGTCCAGAAGATCTTCAGAAACTTCGCTAGGAAGGCCCAAAATCAGTTTGACGTGAAGATCAAGAAGGTTCGGAGTGACAACGGAACGGAGTTCAAGAACGCAAATGTGGACACCTTTCTTGACGAAGAAGGGATTTCACACGAGTTCTCGGCTAAGTACACACCTCAACAAAATGGAGTTGTTGAGAGGAAGAACCGGACGCTCATCGAGATGGCAAGAACGATGCTTGATGAATACAAGACGTCGAAACACTTTTGGGCAGAAGCGGTTGAGACAGCTTGTCATGCAACAAATCGCTTGTATCTTCACAAGCTACTCGGCAAGACGGCATACGAGCTTCTCACCGGTAACAAACCCCAAGTTGGATACTTACGAGTATTCGACTCAAAGTGCTACATTCTTGATAAGCATCGTCGTTCAAAGTTTGCTCCTAAATCTCATGAAGGTTTTCTACTTGGTTATGGCTCAAACTCTCACACTTACCGTGTCTACAACAATTTCACCCGAAAGGTTGAAGAGACGGTAGATGTGAAGTTTGATGAATCTAATGGCTCGCAAGTAGAGCAATTGCCAATTGATGTAGGAGACAAAGACCCTTCAGAAGCAATCCAAGACTTGTCCATTGGCAAAATTCGTCCAACAAAGGTGAAGGAGAGTACCTCGTCCGTCCAAGTGGAAGCTTCTACTTCACGACAAGGTGAACCAAGAATTGATACGGAAGCATCCACAAGTGGGACACACCAAGATGAAGAAGACGAGGAAGTACATCAAGACGAACATCAACAACCTCCTTCTCCACCACGACAAGAGAACGACAACGTCAACAATGAAGAAGGCCAAGAAGAAGAAGAAGATGAAGAAGATGTTCAACAAAGACCCAAGCAAAAGCTCTCACGAGTTCGAGCAAGAATTGCCAAAGATCATCCCGTCGAGCAAATCCTCAATGATATACAAACCGGGAGAATCACTCGCTCAAAAACTCGTTTAGCTAACTTTTGTGAAAACTATTCATTCATCTCTAGCATTGAACCTATGAAGGTTGAAGAAGCATTAGAAGATCCGGATTGGATAAACGCTATGCATGAAGAGCTACACAATTTTGAAAGAAACCAAGTTTGGACATTGGTTGAGAAGCCCGACAACAACCACAACATCATTGGTACCAAATGGGTGTTTCGCAACAAGCAAGATGAAGATGGACAAGTGGTTTGCAACAAAGCACGTCTCGTCGCCCAAGGGTACACACAAGTCGAAGGTATGGACTATGGTGAGACATATGCTCCCGTTGCTAGACTTGAGTCCATTCGCATCTTACTTGCCTATGCTAATCACCATAATATCACCTTGTACCAAATGGACATTAAAAGTGCTTTTCTAAATGGTGAAATAGAGGAGGAAGTTTATGTCAAACAACCTCCCGGCTTTATCAATCCTAAGAAACCAAATCATGTTTACAAACTTCACAAAGCTCTTTATGGTCTTAAACAAGCTCCTAGAGCATGGTATAAATGCTTGACCAAGTTCCTTATTACAAGTGGTTTTGAAATTGGTAAAATTGATTCTACTCTTTTTACTAAAAGGGTTAATGGAGAACTATTTGTATGCCAAATTTATGTTGATGATATCATATTTGGTTCAACTAACCCTCTCTTTAGTGAAAAGTTTGGAAATCTAATGTCAGAGAAGTTTGAGATGTCTATGATGATGAACTCAAATTCTTTCTCGGTTTGCAAATCAAGCAAACTAAGGAAGGTACATTTGTCTCTCAAACAAAGTACACCAAGGAATTATTCAAGAAGTTCAATATGCAAGAATGCAAAGGTATGTCTACACCCATGCCTACTAGTGGACATAATAATTTGACCAAAGATGGTGAACCGGTTGATCAAAAGGTTTATCGCTCTATGATTGGTTCATTGTTATACCTATGTGCTTCACGTCCCGATATTATGCTAAGTGTGTGCATGTGTGCACGATATCAAGCTGCTCCTAAAGAATGTCATCTTAAGGCTGTGAAAAGGATAGTGAGATATTTAATCCATACACCAAATTTTGGCATTTGGTATCCTAAGAGGTCTTCTTTTGATCTTGTTGGCTATTCCGACTCGGATTATGCCGGAGACAAGGTTGATAGAAAGTCCACTTCGGGTACTTGTCAATTTCTTGGTACATCTCTTGTGTCTTGGTCTTCCAAGAAACAAAACTCGGTATCCTTATCCACCGCCGAAGCGGAATACATTGCCGCTAGTTCATGTTGTGCTCAATTACTTTGGATGACCCAAACTCTTAAAGATTATGGAATTTATGTGAAAAATGTTCCACTTCTTTGTGACAATGAAAGTGCTATCAAAATTGGTCATAATCCTGTACAACATTCTCGAACTAAGCACATTGAAGTTCGTCATCATTTCATTCGAGATCATGTTGCTAAGGGTGACATTAACCTTAAGCACGTTCGCACCGATAAGCAATTAGCGGATATATTTACTAAACCACTTGATGAGAAAGTGTTTTGCAGGTTGAGAGGAGAATTGAAAATCATTGATGCTTCGAACTTGGAGTAGAAACTCCATTGGACACATGCAAGACATGAGCTTATGACTAATCCATGATATATCTCTTATGATAACTATCTTATGTCTTGGATATATTTGCACCTTGCATGTTGTCTAACCCATGTAGGTGCTTGGTTGAATCTAATTCCATGAGATTGCGACTCACTCGCATCTTGAGCAATCTCTACATCACCAAGACTCTACACAATGGTGGTTGAAGACAAGGAAGCACAAAACCATTCAAACATATCCTTTGACAAATTCTATGTTGAGCTTCATGATTGTCATTTTTGGATACACAAGTGCTCTTCCTTGCAAGAACTAACCCATGTAGGTAGATGAACTCAAACTCCAAGTGGTGCTCCCAACTCTTGATGAGCTACATCAACCTTGAGCACCCACACAAGTTCAACTACATGAGCAAGAACCACACCACCACCCAAGGTATGTTATTCCATCTTAGAGAAGCTTTACTCCAAGACATGAGTCAAAGCAACTCAACAAGATGTGAATACATCAAGATGCTTAAACGAAAAATGGTAACCCCATTTTGAGCTTAAACGATGAGTATGACCTATGATCAAGTGTTCTCACTTGACTCTTAAGTCAATATACTCTAACATAGGTGACTATGTCACCACCCAACTCTAGATGAAGTTCTCTTGTGTTCTTTCTTTGTGTTATTGCATTTGTCTCATGCATGTTTATTTTCTTTCTCTTTTTCAAAAAAAAACTTCATCTAGATCTTTCAGTTTCTTCTCTTTTCTTTTTGTTTTTGTTCTGCATTTTCTGCATTCAATTCCTTGAAAATCCTTCGGGTAATTCATTGCAAATCTTTGTGAGATCCTACATGTCTAGTGAGCTGAGGTGACAAGTGTTTTTCTCTGTGTAAACTCGGTTTCACCGACTTGCAGTTTTCGGTCCAACCGAATCGTTTTGGTACCACCGAAATATGCCACTCGGTGCCACCGACTTTGCAATCAGAAAAATAGTTTGCCACTTGTTCTACATTTCTTCTGATCCAGCTCCACTCAATGAATCGTGTCCTCTACAAGCATCACAATTTTATCCTCTAATTTGTGCTGAATCTCAAGGACCAAACCTATTCGACGGATTCCAGGAAAAACCTTCTTGGTAATTGATGTCAAAGGGGGTGAAAGAGATCACATCAAAGCTCAAGGGGGAGAGAAAGTCTCAAGGATCCCAGATGTTGTTAAGGGGGAGAGAGAGATTTCCCAGATGTTATTAAGGGGGAGAGAGAGATTTCCAGGGAGAGAAAATACTCAAGGATCCCAGATGCTTGATGTTCAAGAGGAGAGATGTCACATGTCTTTTTGGGGGAAAGACATGTATTTGCATTAAGTTCTATCCATTTGTATCTTTCAGCTCTGATTTTTTGTTCCCTATCTTCTCCCAATATCCCATGTAAGATTCAGGGGGAGCAAGACACCTAAGGGAAAGAAATCAGTCAAATTCATTGCATATCTTTATTCTTGGGGACATGTTGAATCCAATGCGGTACCTTGTACTCACTCTCTACATGTCATCCCAGTCTTGGTATTCTTGTGGTTTCTTTTGTTTGCTCTGGCTAGTGGATGTACCTGTGTTATCTAACTTTGTTTGTGCAGGATCATTCCATCCTAAGCCAACTCAAGACCACAAGGTAAGTATATGCATCAAAATCATGAGCATGAGGAGTTCTTGCTTATGTACATACTGTTTGCAAGAAGGACTCATGAGCATGAAGGTATGAAGGTATTTTCCTTGATAATCTTTTACTCTGATGCATATGGCCAAGATGCATGTAACACATTGCCTACTCTGTCATGGTTATGCTCTCACATGCCTCTATATTTCATATTTACATGAGTGCATACATGTAGGGGGAGCCTATGCTTGTTACATGTCCTTCCAAAGCTTTACTTGCTGTTCTTTATATCTTTATCTAAAGCTTTGATGTATGTTGCCATCAATTACCAAAAAGGGGGAGATTGAAAGCACAAGTGCTCCCTAGGTGGTTTTGATAATTGATGACAACATATCTCTTGTTGGACTAACATTTCTATTTAGCATGTTTTAGATAAGTTCAACAATGGAGTGGCATGGACTAAAGGTTGTGGGAACTCCTTCAAGATGCTAAGGACAAAGGATTGGCTAAAGCTTAAAGCTCAAGACCCTTCATTTTACATTTTAGTGATCCAAGATCACATTGAGTCCATAGGAAAAGCCAATACTATCAAGGAGGGATGAGGTGTTGCTTAATGAGCCTCTTGCTTCATGTGCTTAATGATATGCTCCAAAATCCTCAACTACTTTCCCACTTCCACATATGACCTAAAACCCAAAGCCAAACTCGGACCTACCGATTCTTCCTATCCGGCGCCACCGAGTTTCACTTGTCATAAGCCACTGCCAAACCCTAATCAGTTCGGTCTCACCGATGGGATCTCGGTCTCACCGAGATGGGCTTGCAAACTCTCTGTTACCCACTGCAATATTCTCGGTCCCACCGAGATATGCAATCGGTCCCACCGAGTTTGCTTGGCCAAATCTCAGTTTCACTTATTACCCAAATCGGTCCCACCGAGTTTGAGTAATCGGTCAAACCGAGTTTTGGATTTACCCTAACCCTAGCACATCGGTCCCACCGAGTTGATCCAGTCGGTCCCACCGAAATCTCTAACGGTCACTAGGTTTACCTTTTCGGTCCGACCGAGTTTGTTGATTCGGTCCCACCGAGATTGGAAAACTGTGTGTAACGGTTGGATTTTGTGTGGAGGCTATATATACCCCTCCACCTCCTCTTCATTCGTAGAGAGAGCCATCAGACTAAGCCTACACTTCCAGCATCCTATTTCTGAGAGAGAACTACCTACTCATGTGTTGAGGCCAAGATATTCCATTCCTACCATATGAATCTTGATCTCTAGCCTTCCCCAAGTTGCTTTCCACTCAAACCCTCTTTCCATCAGATCCAAATCCTATGAGAGAGAGTTGAGTGTTGGGGAGACTATCATTTGAAGCACAAGAGCAAGGAGTTCATTACCTACACACCATTTGTTACTTCTTGGAGAGTGGTGTCTCCTAGATTGGCTAGGTGTCACTTGGGAGCCTCCGACAAGATTGTGGAGTTGAACCAAGGAGTTTGTAAGGGCAAGGAGATCGCCTACTTCGTGAAGATCTACCGCTAGTGAGGCAAGTCCTTCGTGGGCGATGGCCATGGTGGGATAGACAAGGTTGCCTCTTCGTGGACCCTTTGTGGGTGGTTGTTCTTCGTGGACCCTTCGTGGGTGGAGCCCTCCGTGGACTCGCACAACCGTTACCCTTCGTGGGTTGAAGTCTCCATCAACATGGATGTAGGATAGCACCACCTATCCGAACCACGGGAAAAACATCCGTGTCTCCAATTGCGTTTGAATTCTCCAAACCCTTCCCCTTACATTCTTGCAAGTTGCATGCTTTACATTCCGCTGCTCATATACTCTTTGCATGCTTTCTTGATATGTATTGTGTATGTTGAAATTGTGCCCAAAACTCCACTTAAACCGAAAAAGCTTAAAAATTGCAACTTTAGCATTAAGTGTCTAATCACCCCCCCTCTAGACACATCTACTTCTAGATCCTACAGTCGGCCTGCGCCTCCCGGAACTGCTCCTGACGCATCTGACTCACACTGTCCATATATTGGGCACGGGCCTCACTGATGGTCATGGTGCAATGCACCGGCGAGGATGGCGCGGAGGAGGGGGTTGGCGCCGGATCGTCGACTTCCATGTTCTCCATTGGGACGTCGTCGTCCTCCGGCTACCTGCCGACCAGCCGGTCGGCAGCAATGGCTGCCATCTCCTTGTGGTCCGTCGTCCACCCGTCCTGAAGAGTGCTGGAGCGCGAGGAAGCCATTGTGGGCAGTAGTGATGTGGACAGGAGAAAGGGAACGGATGTGGATGACTGCGGCTATGGCCGGCGCAGCAGTTTATATAGCAATGGTGGGCGGGCGGAGGGACGAACGTGTGGCGCCGGAGTAGCCACCTCGGCAACCGCGTATCATTAATGTGGGCGGCATATGGACGGACGGACGTCACTTGTGTCGTTTGAAGGCGGAGCAATCGCCTGCACCGGGAAGCGGGACGGGCGGCGCTGACTATTTCGGGCGGAAAGCGCGCGCGGGCGAGGAGATGACTTTACTTGGAGAGGATGACAATGGGGACCCAGCAGGTCCATAGCCTCACATACGCAAGTGTCTCCTTATTATATATATATATGTGTGTGTGTGTGTGTGTGTGTGTGTGTGTGTGTGTGTGTGTATAAAACTATACTCCCTCCGTCTAGGTGAATAAGTCGTATTAGAAGGTGCATCACGACCTAGGTGCAAGGAGATTGGTGGAAAAGAAGAATATTTCTCTCTTCTAAACACAACATTTAATCACAACAGTTAAGAGTATGCCTTATTAGCTACCCATGCAGGCCATCGTAATTCATAGCATGCAAAGCGCTTTTATTTCTTGCCTAATAACCGCATGGACGTGCTGCATGCATTGGTCCTTGCCCGTGCAAAAAAAAGGGAGGAAAGGGGTTTCCTCGGGAGACAACGAGGCAGAGGTGGAAGCGCTCGCTGGAGTAATTTATTTTGCTTCCCCCTGGTTTCCTAACATCACGGTCCCACACCATTGTCAACCTATGTAGTAGTCAATAAACGAGAGAATTGCACAAGAAGCGGCCAACAGCTGGGACCAAGCAGCTCGAGCAGTATTTGTGTTTTTCAAGTGTGAGCACTTCAGAGTTTTTCGATGTTTAGCCCAGATATTAATTTTTCTCCTCTGAACAACAACGAAAACATCGCTGCAGGTATTAGCTGGGCGGGCTGTGGCCCGTCTAGCCCAGGCCAGATATTCAGTCTAGATATTATTTTTTTCAAGCTGAAAATGGCTAGCCCAGTTATACTTTTTTTAGGAATACCCAGGCAAGGTCAAGTTGTTATTCTCCGTCCCGCTGGGCTGCAAATCTTTCCTAGGAGGGATGCATTAGGCTTAACAAGAAAATGAGCTTTAAGAAATAATAAATGGGATGTAATTATAAAAACTGGGCAGTAACTATAAAAAAATGCACCAAACACGTGATTACTTTATAAAATATTATTTTTGGATATTGAAAATTTTTAATTTCATTAATTATTGCGAGCGCAATGTTTCGTTGGATTTTTACGTAATATAAATTTATAGTGAAATTGTATTTAATCTGACTAGAAATTTCGGGATAAAAATATTTCGGATCCCATCAAAATGTGAGAAATTTTATTGAATTCTGTTTTGAACGGTTGGTTGAAATGGGTTGTACTTTTAACAAACTGTAAATGGGTTGTGGTAAATTCCATTAGAATTCAAAAATGGGCTACACATTCTTACAAATCTCAAATGGGGCTATAAGTTCTCTGCCACACACTTCTGGCCTTACTAAGTTGACGCGTCCCCTAAAAAAACAGAGTTGACGCGTATGCAAGGCTTTGTCTACTTATAGTCAATACACGGTTCTAGCAGCAGTGGCCGTTGGATGTCCATCCAACGGATGCCGTGCTTCTTTTTCAATATCGGATATTCTAGCTTCACCCGCCCAAAAAATGATTCCTCCCCCTGACATCTGGGGTGCACCGTTTCGGAAGCTGACCTATGGGCTTACTAAGTTGACGTACCAAGGGCTTTGTCAACTTGTCAATATAAACGATTCTAGCTGCAGTGACCGTACGATGTCCATCCAACGGCCGTAGTGCTTCTTCAACCTCTGGTCTTCTTGCACCAGCCGCCCAAAGCAGCGCCGGTCGTGCCGCCTGCTCCTGCCTCCCGTGGCCGGCTGTGCTGCCACGGAGGCCTCACCGCCCCTACTATTCCCACCGCTGGCCAGGCCCTACGGCGACGGCAGCCTCACACCGCAGCCGAACGAGTGAACCCTCATACTCCTCTCCGCGTGGGCATCCACTACCGCGTCTTCACCGGTTCCGCGTCGTCCCCTTCCTAGGCCTCGCTGTCGGCAACGTGGTCAAGGAACGACTTCCATCGGACGTGGACTGTACGTGGAGAGGCTGACAGCTGGGTCCACGGCGGCAGCAAGGAAGTGCCTCCTTATTACGCGGAAAATAATGATTCCTCCACCTGACAGCAGGGACCCACCGGACGGGCCACCGTATTTCGCGAAAAAAATGTTTCCCCCCTGACAGCTGGGACCCACCAGCTACACCTTCGCACGCAAGGAAGTGCGTCCGGGCAAAAAAAATGATTCGCCTCCCTGACTGCTGGGACCCACCAGCTACATCTTCGCACGCAAGGAAGTGCGTCCGGGCAAAAAAACAAAACGATTCGCCCCCCTGACTGCTGGGACCCACCAGCTACATCTTCGCAGGCAAGGAAGTGCCTGACAGTCGGGACCCACCTGGTCGAAGCGTACGTAGCATTGTCATTCTGGTCGCGAACGTGTACGTACATATATACTGGTCGATGTAGAGGCGCGCACGTGTCGTAGTAGAGGCGCGTACATGTCGTAGTAGAGGCGCGCACGTAGTATGTACACGTACGTACAGCGGTTAGGGTGCAAGAAAGAAAATATGGCCACGTATGTGTACATACGGGCGGGGTCTCGAACGCCTACTTGTGCATACGTACGGCCAGGGCTCGTGTACATGGCTGGGTCAGAACGGAGAAACAGCGTCGTCATCGTGTTCATGGGGAGGCAACAGAATGCGTCGTGTTCATCGGGAGGGCTTGGACGGAAGAGGCGATGGAAACGAGGCCTGGCGTACCGCACAACGGAGGAAACAGACCTCCTACGGTCGAAACGGGGGTCCTGTTGATCGGGAGGGGTGTGGCGTACCGCAAAACGGAGGAAACGGACCTCCTACGGTTGAAATGGGGGTCCTGTTGATCGAGGAGGGGTGTGGCGTACCGCAAAACAGAGGAAATGGACCTCCCACCGTCGACCCCTCCAGCCTCCACGAGCTACTGTTCATCCACCGTCGACCCCTCCAGCCTCCACGAGCTACTGTTCATCCACCGTCGACCTCCTCCAGCCTCCACCTGCGACTGTTCATCCACGGGCTCCTGTTCATCCAGCCTCCACCGCGCGCTACTCCACCGGCTACTGTTCAACCAGCCCTCTCCACGGGCTCCTGTTCAACCACCCCTCCATGGGCTACTGTTTATCCTGCCCTCCACCGTCTACTGTTCATCCTGCCCTCCACGGGGTCCTGTTCATCCAGCCCCAACCGACTCGATCGATCGGGGTCCTGTTCATCCAGAGGCAACACCACGGGGTCCTGTTCATCCACCCCCACCGGGAACTGTTCATCCACCCCCCGGCAACGCTCACTGTTCATCCAGAGGCAGCATCGATCGGCTTCAGTTAGCAGCAGTAGCGAAGGAATCACTCGATCGGGTTCAGTTAACAGCCATCGATCGATCGCTCGGGTTCAGTAACGCGTAGCCTGCAGTGCAATCGCTCGGGTTCAGTTAGAGCCCAACGCCTCGCTCGGGTTCAGTTAGAGCCAACGCCTCGCACACACGCGCGTACGTGTATGAGAGAAACGCGCATCGCTCGGCCCCCGACCTCCCACCGTAACCGGGAACTCCCTGAAATTTTTCTCCCCCTCGCTTCTACCACGGTTTTTTCCGTCATGGACGGCCCAAAGAATGTCATGCAGCTGCGTCTCCGGCCCGCCCAGGACGAAAAGCCCATTTTCTGTCATGATTTTTTGTCATAGAAGTAGGAGCCCACCACATCTATGATGCTCCCGGGTTTTGTCACAATTATCGTCATAGAAGTGTCATATGTATGACAGAAAAAAATTCGTTCGGCCTAAAATGTCACGGATATGTCTTTTTTTGTAGTGTTGCTCACGAAGACCTAGGGCATTTGAGGAAGCCCATTGTTGGAATATACAATCCAAGTTCTATAATGAAAAATTCCCACTGGTATATGAAAGTGACAAAACAAGAGACTCTCTATCATGAAGATTATGGTGCTACTTTGAAGCACAAGTGTGGTAAAATGATAGTAACATTGTTCCTCTCTCTTTTTCTCTTTTTTTGGGCCTTCCTCTTTTTTTATGGCATTTCTCCTTTTTTTATTCCTCACTTGGGACAATGCTCTAGAAAATGATGATCATCACACTTCTATTTATTTACAACTCAATGATTACAACTCGATACTAGAACAAAGTATGACTCTATATGAATGCCTCCGATGGTGTACCGGGATATGCAATGAACCAAGAGTGACATGTATGAAAGAATTATGAATGATGGCTTTGCCACAAATACTATGTCAACTACATGATCATGCAAAGCAATATGACAATGATGAACGTGTCATGATAAACGGAACGGTGGAAAGTTGCATGGCAATATATCTCGGAATGGCTATGGAAATGCCATAATAGGTAGGTATGGTGGCTGTTCTGAGGAAGATATAAGGAGGTTTATGTGTGAAAGAGCGTATCATATCACGGGTTTTGGATGCACCGGCGAAGTTTGTACCAACTCTCAATGTGAGAAAGGGCAATGCACGGTACCGAAGAGGCTAGCAATGATGGAAAGGTGAGAGTGCGTATAATCCATGGACTCTACATTAGTCATAAAGAACTCACATACTTATTGCAAAAATCTACAAGTCATCAAAAACCAAGCACTACGCGCATGCTCCTAGGGGGATACATTGGTAGGAAAAGACCATCGCTCGTCCCCGACCGCCACTCATAAGGAGGACAATCAAAGAACACCTCATGTTTCAAATTTGTTACATAGCGTTTACCATACGTGCATGCTACGGGACTTGCAAACTTCAACACAAGTATTTCTCAAATTCACAACTACTCAACTAGCACAACTTTGATATCACTACCTCCATGTCTCAAAACAATCATCAAGCATCAAACTTCTCTTAGTATTCAGCACACTCATAAGAAAGTTTTTACTAGTCTTGAATATCTAGCATATTAGGATTATTTAAGAAAATTACCATGCTGTTTAAGAATCTCAAAATAATCTAAGTGAAGCATGATAGAATAATAGTTTCTATAAAACAAAACCACCACCGTGCTCTAAAAGATATAAGTGAAGTACTAGAGCAAAAACTATATAACTCAAAAGATATAAGTGAAGCACATAGAGTATTCTAATAATTTCCGAATCATGTGTGTCTCTCTCAAAAGGTGTGTATAGAAAAGATGATTGTGGTAAACTAAAAAGCAAAGACTCAAATCATACAAGACGCTCCAAGCAAAACACATATCATGTGGTGAATAAAAATATAGCTCCAAGTAAAGTTACCGATGGAAGTAGACGAAAGAGGGGATGCCTTCCGGGGCATCCCCAAGCTTTGGCTTTTAGGTGTCCTTAGATTATCTTGGGGTGCCATGGGCATCCCCAAACTTAGGCTCTTGCCACTCCTTGTTCCATAATCCATCAAATCTTTTACTCAAAACTTGAAAACTTCACAACAAAAAACTTAACAGAAAATCTCGTGAGCTCCGTTAGCGAAAGAAAACAAAAGACCACTTCAAGGTATTGTAATGAACTCATTCTTTATTTATATTGGTGTTAAAACTACTGCATTCCAACTTCTCTATGGTTTATAAACTATTTTACTAGCCATAGATTCATCAAAATAAGCAAACAACACACGAAAAACAGAATCTGTTAAAAACAGAACAATCTGTAGTAATCTATAACTAACGCAAACTTCTGGAACTCCAAAAATTCAGCCAAAATAGGAAGACCTAGACAATTTGTTTATTGATCAGCAACAATTGGAATCAATTTTTTATCACGTTCTGGTGATTTTTAACAATTATTTTCGTGAACAGAAAGTTTCTGCAATTTTCAGCAAGATCAAATAACTATCATCCAAGAAGATCCTATAGGTTTAACTTGGCACAAACACTAATTAAAACATAAAAACACATCTAACCAAAAGCTAGATCAAAGATTTATTCCTAAACAAAAGCAAAAAGAAAAAAACTAAAAATAAATTTGGGTTGCCTCCCGACAAGCGCTATCGTTTAACACCCCTAGCTAGGCATAAAAGCAAGGATAGATCTAGGTATTGTCATCTTTGGTAGGCAATCCATAAGTGGCTCTCATAATAGATTCATATGGTAATTTTATTTTCTTTCTAGGGAAGTGTTCCAAGCCTTTCCTTAACGGATATTGGAATCTAATATTTCCTTCCTTCATATCAATAATTGCACCAATCGTTCTAAGGAAAAGTCTACCAAGAATAATAGGACATGAAGGATTGCAATCTATATCAAGAACAATAAAATCTACGGGCACAGAATTCTTATTTGCAACAATAAGAACATCATTAATTCTTCCCATAGGTTTCTTAATAGTGGAATCCGCAAGGTGCAAGTTTAGAGAGCAATCATCAAAATCACGGAAACCTAGCAAATCGCACAAAGTCTTTGGAATCGTGGAAACACTAGCACCCAAATCACACAAAGCATATCATTCATGATCTTTAATTTTAATTTTAATAGTAGGTTCCCACTCATCATAGAGTTTTCTAGGGATAGAAACTTCCAACTCAAGTTTTCTTCATAAGATTGCATTAAAGCATCAACGATATGTTTAGTAAAGGCTTTATTTTGACTATAAGCATGAGGAGAATTTAGCACGGATTGCAACAAGGAAATACAATCTATCAAAGAGCAATTATCATAATTAAATTCCTTGAAATCCAATAGTGGGTTCATTAATATCTGATGTTTTGATCTCTTCAATCCCACTTTTATCAATTTTAGCATCAAGATCTAAAAAATCCGAATTTTTGGAACGCCTTCTAGGTAAAGTGGATCATATTCAGTCCCATCATTATCAAGATTCATATTTCAAAACAAAGATTTAATAGGGGATACATCAATAACTTTTAGATCTTCATCTTTATTTTCAAAGTTTTCCGGCTTAGCGACCATCTTATTAACTAAGGTGGCCTACTTATCCGAAATTTCAGCTATTAACTTCTCAAGATGAGAAATTTGGGATCTCAAACCATCAAATTCCTTAGACATATCATCGAGCTCTTTTTCATATAACTCATAAAGCTTTGTTGTTCCTTAAGCTCGTTTCTAAAGAAATTGTTGTGTTCAAATTGTAAGATCATGAAACTCCTAACGTTGCTTTCAATCTCTTCTACCTTTTAAGGTGAGGATCACCAAATCTTGGTAGAGCCATCGAGACAAACACGCAATCCAACACACGAGCAAACAAGAAGCAAGCGAAAAAGAAGTGAACGGAAAAGAGAGAGGGCGAATAAAACGGCAAGGGTGAAGTGGGGGAGAGAAAAACGAGAGGCAAATGGCAAATAATGTAATGCAGGAGATAAGGGTTTGTGATGGGTACTTGGTATGTTGACTTTTGCGTAGACTCCCCGGCAACGGCGCCAGAAATCCTTCTTGCTACCTCTTGAGCACTGCGTTGGTTTTCCCTTGAAGAGGAAAGGGTGATGCAGTGAAGTAGCGTAAGTATTTCCCTCAGTTTTTGAGAACCAAGGTATCAATCCAGTAGGAGGCCACGCACGAGTCCCTCGCACCTACACAAACAAATAAATCCTCGCAACCAACGCGATAAGGGGTTGTCAATCCCTACACGGTCACTTACGAGAGTGAGATCTGATAGATATGATAAGATAACATTTTTGGTATTTTGATGATAAAGATGCAAAGTAAAGAAAGTAAAATAAAAACGGCTTCAGAAATAACTTGTTGTCGGGAGATTAATATGATGGAAAATAGACCCGGGGGCCATAGGTTTCACTAGTGGCTTCTCTCAAGAGCATAAGTATTACGGTGGGTGAACAAATTATTGTTGAGCAATTGATAGAATTGAGCATAGTTATGAGAAGTTCTAGGTATGATCATGTATATAGGCATCACGTCCGAGACAAGTAGACCGACTCATGCCTGCATCTACTACTATTACTCCACACATTGACCGCTATCCAGCATGCATCTAGAGTTTTAAGTTCATAAGAACAGAGTAACGCCTTAAGTAAGATGGCATGATGTAGAGGGATAAACTCATGCAATATGATATAAACCCCATCTTGTTATCCTAGATGGCAACAAGACAATACGTGCCTTGCTGCCCCTACTGTCACTGGAAAGGACACCGCAAGATTGAACCCAAAGCTAAGCACTTCTCCCATTGCAAGAAAGATCAATCTAGTAGGCCAAACCAAACTGATAATTCGAAGAGACTTGCAAAGATAACCAATCATACATAAAGAATTCAGAGAAGATTCACTTCATAGATAAACTTGGTCATAAACCCACAATTCATCGGTCTCAACAAACACACCGCAAAAAAAGATTACATCGAATAGATCTCCACAAGAGAGGGGGAGAACATTGTATTGAGATCCAAAAAGAGAGAAGAAGCCATCTAGCTAATAACTATGGACCCGAAGGTCTGAGGTAAACTACTCACACATCATCGGAGAGGCTATGGTGTTGATGTAGAAGCCCTCCGCGATCGATGCCCCCTCCGGAACAGGCTCCAAGATGGGATATCACGGGTACAGAAGGTTACGGCGGTGGAATTAGGTTTTTGGCTCCGTATCTGGTAGTTTGGGGGTACGTAGGTATATATAGGATGAAGGAGTACGTCCGTGGAGCAACAGGGGGCCCACGAGGGTGGAGGGCGCACCCTGGGGGGGTAGGCGCGCCCCCTACCTCGTGCCCTCCTGGTTGATGTCTTGACGTAGGGTCCAAGTCCTCTGGATCACGTTCGTTCCGAAAATCATGTTCCCGAAGGTTTCATTCCGTTTGGACTCCATTTGATATTCTTTTTCTGCGAAACTCTGAAATAGGCAAAAAAAACAGCAATTCTGGGTTGGGCCTCCAGTTAATAGGTTAGTCCCAAAAATAATATAAAAGTGTATGATAAAGCCCAATAATGTCCAAAACAGAATATAATATAGCATGGAACAATAAAAAATTATAGATACGCTGGAGACGTATCATGCACCACATTACCCAACACGCTCGATCCCATTTGGCTGGACACACTTTCCTGGGTCATGCCCGGCCTCGGAAGATCAACACGTCGTAGCCCTACCTAGGCACAACAGAGAGGTCAGCACGCCGGTCTAAATCCTATGGCGCAGGGGTCTGGGCCCATCACCCATTGCACACCTGCACGTTGCGAGGGCGGCCGGAAGCAGACCTAGCCTCCCTAATACAAGAGCAGGTGTTCCAGTCCAATCCGGCGCGCGCCGCTCAGTCGCTGACGTCAAGAAGGCTTCGGCTAATACCACGACGTCGAGTGCCCATAACTGTTCCCGCGTAGTTGGTTAGTGCGTATAGGCCAGTGGCCAAACTCAGATCAAATACCAAAATCTCGTTAAGCGTGTTATTATGAAGTAACCGCGGACACCGACCAGGGCCAGGCCCACCTCTCGCCTAGGTGGTCTCAACCTGCCATGTCGCTCCGCCACAAAGATCCACTCGCGGGTACTCTACTAGCCAACCCGACTTTAGTCACCATAGGTATCATATAATATGTATATAAGTATATACCCGTGATCACCTCCCGAGTGATCACGGCCCGATAGTATAGCATGGCAGACGGACAAGAATGTAGGGCCACAGATGGAATACTAGCATCCTATACTAAGCATGTAGGATTGCAGGTAAAGGTAACAACAGTAGTAGCAAGGACATGCTATGCATCAGGATAGGATAAACGGAAAGCAGTAACATGCTACACTACTCTAATGCAAGCAGTAGAGAGAAGAATAGGCGATATCTGGTGATCAAGGGGGGGGGGGGCTTGCCTAGTTGCTCTGGCAAGGAGGGGTCGTCAACACCGTAGTCGTACTGGGTAGCAGCGGCGTCGGTCTCGGAGTCTAGCGAGAGAAGAGGGGAAAGAAATAATAAATATAATGCAAACATATGCATGACGATGCATGACATGACAATGAGCGTTGCTAGGGGTGCCCAATCGCTGTAGTAGGTGATACCGGTGAAGGGGGGAAACATCCGGGAAAGTATTCCTGGTGTTTCGCGTTTTCGGACAGATGAACCGGAGGGGGAAAGTTGCATGTTCACTATGCTAGGGATTTGTAGCGGACGAACGGGCTACGTATCCGGATTCGTCTCGTCGTTCTGAGCAACTTTCATGTAGAAAGTATTTTCATCCAAGTTATGGATTATTTTATATGATTTTCTAAAGTTTTAATCATTTTCTGATTTTAATTATATATTTAAATCCAACATTATCCAGAACAGTAAACGATGACGCAAGCATGACATCAGAGTGATGTCAGCAAGTCAAATGGTCGGTTGACCAGTCAAACCAGATGGGTGGGTCCAGTGGGACCCACATGTCATTGTCAAGGGCACTAACAGGGGGTTTAAACTAACTAAATGGGTTAATTAGCGGGTGAGGCCCAGTAGTCAGTGAGAGATTAAGTTTTTAATTAACTAATTTAATTAATTAGCAATTTATCTATTTATTTTTATTCGTTTATGGCATGGGGCCCGCATGTCATAGACACAGGGGAGCCACGTTAGTGCTGTTGACTTCGGTCAACGTGGCCAGTTGGGGCCCCTAGGCCCACAGGCAGTGACCAGGTCAGTGCTAGCGCCGGAGTTGCCCCGGCGAGGCAAAACGCGGCAGCGCAGCTCGGGAGGTGGCCGAAAATCCGCGGTGGTGGTCCGTTCGCCGTGCTTTTGGTCACGTTCGAAAGCTGCAACCGGGCCGCATCACGTGGGGGTGGTGACGACGCCGGAGACGCACTAGAGCGGCGTCAGCGAGCAAAGAGGCGGATGCCTGAGTTTGGCCGTGAGAGGGAACGACGATGCGGCGCGTCAGCAAGCTCTCTATAAGGCCAGGAGGCCTCTACGTGTGCGTACGAGCACAACGGGCACGAGCCCGAGACTAAAAGGTCACCGGACGGTTGCCGACGACGAGCGCGTGCGGCGACGCGTTCGGGCGCTCAACGAGCTAGGGGCTAGGGGCCACGGGGAAGCGTGTGCGCGGGTGCATTAGGTTCCAGGAAGCACCAGGAACACGATGCCGTGCTCAGGCGAGCACGACGGAGAGCATGGCCACGGCGGCGAGGCGATCCGCGGCGACGGTCTCACGGCAACGGCGACGAGGTAGCTATGGTGCGCGAGGGGCTTATCAAGGAGGAGCAGGAGGCGGAGGAGCTCACCGTGCGGCACGCAAGATGGCCCATGGTGGTTTAGTAGCAGCAGGGGGCATCGCCGGAGTTGGTGAAGAACGACGGCGACCGGAGATGTGGAAGAAGGGGACCGTTGCAGCAACGCCTCCGAGCTCCAGCTACGGCCACCGGTCGACGAGGAAGATGATGGCGGAGACGACGGACATGCTGACGAGGCGAGGCGATGGCTTTGGCCGCGCATTTCACGGCGGCGGGTCCATGGCGGCGTTCGGACGCGGTGGGGAAGGGGAAGCAGCGAGGTGGATCTGAGGGAAGGGGAGGCGCAGGGACCGAGAGGAAGAGCGTGGGTGAGTGGGAGGCGGGATCGAGGAGGCGGGGGCATGGAGGCCTTATCCCCTCCCGGTGTCGGTGCCGGCGAGGCGGTCAGGCGGGGACGCGCCCCTGTTCCTACCCGGGTCGGGGGAACAGGGAAGGGAGACGAGGCAGGGGGCCGGGCCGGCTGTTGGCCAGCTGGGCCAGGCGGGCCTGTGAGCTGGGCCGCCTGGTCCAGTGGGGGGGGTTTCTTTTCCTTTTATTTCATTTTCACTTTTTCTTTTTCTTTTTTTTCTTTTCTGTTTTATTTCATTTTAGAATATTTAGGCACTTTCTAAAAAAATGTTTTCTCCACAATAATTACCAGTGCAATATTTGGCACCCACCGAACATTTTTGTTTCAAGGTTTGAAAACTTTTGTAGTTTGTCATATTTTGAATTGATTTTTGAATCGGTTTTGAACTAACGAAAGATTATCAACAATAATGAAGGTGACGTGGCATCATTAGCAGAGTTTTACTATCACTTAATTATCCGGGCGTTACAAAAGATGTACTCCCTCCATCCCAAAATTCTTGTCTTAGATTTTTCTAGATACGGATGTATCTAACACTAAAACGTAATTAGGTATATCCGTATTTAGACAAATCTAAGACAAGAATTTTGGGACGGATGGAGTAACAATTGCATGATACCACATCTTCCTTGTGTGACATCTTTGACAGTTCATGTCTTTATGCGTGAGTTATATTCTCTTGAGATGGTGTAACACATAGAGCACTGCTACGCATACGACACATAATGGACCAGCAGGACATATGTACTAAATGGGTCGACGCAGGCCTGTTTGGCATTTATGCGTCATGGGCCTATTTTGGACCAATTACTTCAAAAATAAAGAAAAACTTGAAAATTCATAAATAAATAATAAATGAATAAAAGTGAGATAAAGTATCATATGGGATAAATATTGAGCTTTATTAGTAGCTGCCTCGTTAAAAACTTCCATCCATGAAAGAAAAAAAAGAGAACGAAGCTTCCTCTACACTACAAAAGGATAAGGATTTTTTTCTTTAAAAACCTACTTAAACGTGCCAGGCGGGCTGTGCCGTGCGCCGTGCCGTGCATGGCACGCGGGCTTGGCCTAGGCAGACAAGCACGGCGGCACAGGGCGGGCCACGGGCCAGGCACAGCCCGGGCCGGGTTTGCCCCCGACCCCCGCCGCCCTCTCCCCGGCCCTTCCCCCTCCTCCCAGGCTCCCACCCCATCCCCGCCTCCTCCCCACCCCACTCCCATTCCCGACCCTCCCGTCTCCCCCTCCTCCCAACCCCACCATCGCCGCTCCCCGGCGGGCGCTGCCCTAATCGGATCCAACTATGATATCCGAGACGCAGTGCCCCCCGTTCCGGCGATATCCCCCAATTACTCTCGTCCCAGAGCGCGATGGCGAGATCTGGCGGCAAGCGAGGCGTGATGGAGCACCACTGCCTGGACCGATTCCGCCGCCGGCGACTCCTCGCCTTTCTCCGCCGCAACAACCTTCCCGCCACCTTCGACGCGTACGTATTCGACGGCTTAATCTCTTGCTCTATCTCCAAGATCCGTACTGATCGATAGACCTTAATTTCTATCCAGGCTGAAGCACGAGACGCGCGTCTTTCTCGATCTGCGGTTCCTGCGGCGCCTGGTGGCGGACGGCCGGTGGCAGGAGGCGCGAGAGTACTTCAGCCGCTTCCTGCCGTGCCGGGATGAGGTCGACGCGCACACCGCGCTCAGATTCATCACTCGCCTCAGCGTTCTCGACGACATGGCCCAGGGGAAGCTGGGGTGCATCGATGCGGCCGACGATCTCCGGACCCAACTCGAGTCTTACCCTTCCAGCATGATCGAGGCCGACCCGCACTACGCCGATGCTGTCTGCGCAATCTTATACAATGGCTCTCACCCGGCTTACTGGTCTCGTCTCTTCTCTCCCTCGCCTAATCGTCCCTTCATCTATCTATAATTACCCATTAGTTTCATTCATTGTTGTTTGAGCCTCTCGATGTTTTTTCCACACAGGGATCCCGTGGACTGGCAGCTCATTAGGCGCAAAGCTGCGCAGGTTGTCAAGGACTTGGTCACGCGAACCCCTGAGTTCAGGCATCTGCTGCGGTTGCCGCCGTGTCCAAGCCACCCATGTTACACCATCCCCTTCGGGTTTGGGTAAGTACAACATCCCCATCCCCAGTTATGACTTTATTATGTGGAAGATCCATTTTACTCCATGTTCATGAGAAGCCGCACTTACAGTTAAACTTTTAACGGGCCTTTGTCGTGTTATCTTGTTAATTAATTTCAGGGGTTGCCGGAGGCACAAGAGGAAGAAGAACTTAGGCTGGATGTCGGCATCTCTTCTTGCCCGCCGTTTTCTTCAGAAAGAGAGGTATATATATATATATATATATATATATATATATATATATATATATATATATATATATATATATATATATATCGTGTGCACAGAATTGATGCTCTCGTTGTTCCAATGTTTCCTAGTTTGTTGTAAAGTTTAGAGCTTTTAACCTTTTGCTTCATGCAGGCGTCCTTCCTCACCATGGACTCAAGGTCTCTCCCATAGACCATCGTATAATAAATTAATAATCAATAAGGATACCTGACTATTCCTGTTTATAACCATGCTAATTGATGATCATATGTTTCAATTGCAGGTTTATCATGTGAACCTATGGATTTGGAGGAAATTATTGGTAAAACATCTGCCTTGGCTATGTCCTTACTGCATTTTTTGTGTTCATGCACAAGCTGGTGTTCTGAATGAATCGCTTGAATTTTGTTATGGCAGCCTTCGTTTTGTTATAAGTATGACATATTGCTTTCTTGTGCTCTTCTATCAGAAGAACTGCTTTAATGCATTGGGTTCATTTGCTATCATTGCTTAAAAGAGAGCATTCGTAATAAGCTTATAACACGTTGTGGGAAGAATTAGTCGTGCCACTTTGTTTTTCGTTGATTTATCCTGTGCAATCATTGTTTCAACTTTCAAAACTAGAAGCACATGATATTTGTTGAAAAGTTGGTTACTTCCCAATGTACCTAGATATTTTGCAAAAGTTCTCCTTTCTAACAAAATCTGGCAAGCAATGACGCACAAACTTGTGTGATTTCAGATGAAACTTTGCTAGCTGGGAAGCAGGAGGTTAAAGAACATTCAGATTCTTGTAGTGAAGGTAACTTACCATCATTTGCACCATATAGAAGTTTATTCCAGTTACTTTCATTGTTCCCACTTACCTCTGTCTCTGTTTCTTAGTTATGTAGTTTAGTCAGTATTCACAATGTCTGTTCCCACTTACAATGTGGACCTTTTATCTCTTCTTGTTGTGCCCTGCAGTTTCCTAGACACCTGCAGGGTACTCTTCGCTAATGAATAAGTGATGCTTGCCTTTTCCTTTCTAATATCAATAGCTAAACTCTTGCAGGCATTCCAACAGTACCTGCTAATGCAGGTATACTCAACAGTATTCTTTCCAGTTGATTGATCCCTGAACATTTTCATTGCCTGTTACTAGATTGAATCTACTTAGTGATCCTTCATATTTTTCTTGTGCAGTCACAAAGCGTTTGAGTCAAGAATGTACCGCTGAAAGTGCCAATGGTGCAAAACTAAAACCTACAACTGGGGAGTTATGTCCGGTAAGTCACTCCTTCACTTGGCAGTCTTCCTCTACTTCATCAATTACGTTTCGCATTCCAAATCAATAGCAATACAATGTTTCATTTAGCTCATTTAATACTGCACAGTATACAAGGCAACCTAAAAATTGTGGTTTGCCATCAAGCTTGTTTGGTCATTGTGTATCATTTCTCATTTGTATCGGTACACAAGGTTTATTCATAATTTAGTACAATGTATAATTTGTGATATGCTTTCTCAAGAAACAAAAACAACAACAAAGTCTTTCAGTTCCTAGCAAGTTGGGGTAGGCTATAGCTAAAATCCAACAGGAGCCACTAATCAAGGTGCAGGCACATGAATAGGCTTTTCAAGCACTCCTATTCAAGCAGAAATCTTTGGGTATATCCCATTTTTTCAAGTCTATTTCTGTTGCCTCCTCCCATGCCAATTACAGCCTTCCCCTTCCTCTCCTCACATTATTATTGTGGCTTAGGATTCCACTATGCACTGGTGCCTCCAGGGGTCTTCTTTGGACATGGCCAAACCATCTCAACCAGTGTTGGACAAGCTTTTCTTCAATTGGTGCTACCCCCTAGCCGATCACGTATATCACTGTTCCAAACTCGATCCATTCTTGTATGACCACAAATCCAACTCAACATAGGCATTTCCGCAACACTCACTTGTTGAACATGTCGTCTTTTTGTAGGCCAACATTCTGCCCCATACAACATTGCAAGTCTAATCACGGCTCAGTAAGGGTGTGTTCGGTTCGAGTCATCAGGTGGAATGTAACGGGTCCGTTCAGCACCTAGGGGTCGTTCTTTTGTTTGGTTGGGTCGAGGATTTGGAATCCACTCGTTCCTGAACGGCATATTCCCCTTAGATCCAAAATGTGCTCATACCTCTAAATCGGTGGAACGACGTGGAATGCCTCACGTGTCTCACCTTCTCCCCGACTCTGCCCCTCCCTCGACCAAGCCAAGCTTCAGCCGTCACCCTCTCCCTGTCTCTCGTCTCTCCCTCCGGCCGGCGGCTCGGGCTGTCACTGCCCTCATTCCCGACGCTCTCTCTCCCTATTGAAGTTGTGGCGGCGACGCACCGCAGATATGGCTGAAGAAGACGAGCCGCAACAGCGACGACACGTTGGGCCCTGGTCTGCAACAAGGAACAGCTGCAACAGCAACGCCATATGGGCCTTGCGTGCGCCGTTCCCTACAACGGGTGCGTCGGGCCCTTGTCTGCAACAAGGAACAATGGCAACAACGGCGGTGTGTTGCCGCTGCCTAGGTGAGCGCGTCCAGCCCTGCCCCTGACAGGGAGCAGCGTACTTCCTGCCATATGCAACTATGGAGACTGGGCACTGATTTGCTGTCTGTTGCTGTGTGACACTATGAGAGATTGGTGAAATTTGGTGCGTACCCATGGACATTAGGCACCGATTTGCTGGCTGCTGTTTTTTTTATCATAAGAAGGGCCTTCCCCTCCGATTTCCACTAAATGAAAAACCATCTGGGGGCTCATCCGGTTTGGAGGATTTCATAACGTAGGAATTAGGACTAGTATAGGAATTTTATAGGATGGCACTTGCCACCCTAAGGAATTGGCTCGCCTCGTTCCTACGCGCAAAATGAGCTTTGAGTGGATGTGTAATTTCCTCCAAAAACACAGGAAATGAATAGTATTCCTACGAAATTCCTATACACATTTCCTACAAACCGAACGCATCTATAGGAAATTTCCTTCGGGATCCTTGTTCCTATGTGTTTCCTATGAAAATCCTCCAAACCGAATAGGCCCTGGTTCAGATCCTATTAAAAACTACTTCCTCCATCCTAAAGTTGTACTGAAGTTGAGACACTTATTTTGGGACGGAGGGAGTACTACTAAAAAGTAAATGCAACTTAGCAAAAGACATCATCACAGCTGGGCCAAAGCCTACCCAAGCTACTAGGTGAACACCAGCGATCCAGAGTATCAAGGACATAGGCAGGTAGCGAAACATAACATATACATACTAAGCAGATATAAATGCAGCAGAAGTTTCCAACATCAAAATGGGAGGAACAGAAGATTGGGAAGCCGCCACCACCGTTGAACAGCAACACAATGAACCACAGATCGTCATCAGCGGAGCCACTTTGTTTTTTCTTCAGTCACCAATTCTCAGCACTTTGTGTGCCCAGCCCTGCAATGACTTGTATACCTCTTTATTTACCTCCTTTATTGGTAAAATAGACCATCCAACGACCCAGAAGCAAATTAGCCTGATATAACAATCATTGGATCACTATAGAATTTCTTTTCAAATATCACATTGTTCCTGCATTTCCAAAGTGTCCAGAATACAGTTGAGACACCAACCAAAACCAATTTCTTTTCATTCTTTGGGAAGCTTATAATCCAACTTCCAAAGCAATTGTCAACAGAAGTAGGCACAGAGTTTAAGCTAAATGCACATTTTAAGAGGCTCCAAACTAAATTAGCAGCTGAACAGCTGAAAAATAAATGGTTGATTGTTTCATCTTTACCACAAAAACACGCAATTTACTGCCTTTCAACCCTCTTCTAAGCAGGGAATACGTAGTAAGGATACTTTTCCTAGCCACAAGCCAGAAGAACACAACAATTTTAGCAGGTACTTTGACTTTCCATAGAAATTTCTGTGGGAAATCACAATCTACCTCAATTAGTTTTCTATATAGTGACTTGACAGTTATCAGCAGTCAAAGTCTACTCAAGTTTATCTTCTCCTGTCCCCATTTCAATCTCTTCACATCTCCCTTTAAGACTCCATAAATCCAAAGTTTCCCCATAAAGTGTTCTTCTAAATCTAAATCCTTCCCAACCTTTCTGAAGAGCTTCAACCACAGCGATATTGTGATCAAAGCATAGAAGATATAAACTGGGGTATGCAATTTTTAAAGGCTTGTCATCGACCCAAGTATCTTCCCAAAACGCAGTATTATGACCATCTCCCAATTTCTTTCTACAAAATTGGTAAACATACCTTTGACGTTTAACATAGTGTGTTTGGTTTGTGATCATCTCCCAAAGTGCTGGCTGCTGTTGTATGCACCAATTTGCTTGGTGCTACTAAAATTTGATTTTTGATTCATCTTTTTGGTATTACTCCCTCTGTAAATAAATATAAGAGCGTTTAGATCACTAATTTAGTGATCTAAACACTCTTATATTTCTTTACGGAGGGAGTACTATTGCCCGGCATTGGAATCATACATTATATTCATGTATGAGAGGTAAATCTCACCATTCCTACCTAAAAAAGGTGAGATGAATAATTTCATTCCATTCTATCTCTCAAACTAAACATAAAAAATGTAACCATTTCATTCTTCCAAATTATCCCTACTGAATAGAAAAACTGAACCGACCCATTCTAGTGGAATGGAACCATGACATTCCGTTCCACTTCGTTCCCGAACCAAACAGACCCTAGAACTTGTCAGATGCCAGATGCTTGGCGCCACTTCATCCACCCCATTTTAATTATATGGCTAATATCTTCATCAATGTCCCCATCTCTTTGTAGCATTGATCCCAGATATCGAAAGATATCATTCTTAGGCACTACTTGACCTCCCAAAGTCACATCTCCCTCATGTGTGGTAGTGCCAAAGTCACATCTTATGTATTCTGTTTTAGTTCTGTTGAGTCTAAAACCTTTGGACTGTCTGCCGCCACAACTTCAGTTTCCTATTTCAAGGTAACAACTCTTTGTCAATAGATGTAGTATCCAATATCTTGGATCAGTTAACTCTTGTCAATAGATGTAGTACCAGGTGGGGAATTGCCTTTATTCAGTCTTAGTTATGGTGAGCAAGCAGGGCCGGCTCAAGTTTAGATCAACTAAACATAAAACATGGCATGTTTATCAAAGGATTGTATCTAATATCATTATTGGATTGCTTACTTCTTGACAATGCCTTTTCTTTTTTGCCTTATTTAGGGCTTGTTGAGCTGTGCCCTCAGCGGAACCCTTGTACTCGGTTGCGCTACTTGTGCGTGTTCTGTGTGTACCCTTGTTGGTCCTTGTGGCTCTGGTGGTTTGCTTTATATATAAAGCGGGGCGAAAGCCTTTTTCGGTATTTCTTGACAGTGGGGTGGTTGCTCTATTTTTCTTTGTACTAGTCTGGTGCTCTATTTTTCTTGACAGTGGGCGGCCTTGGCTCACTAGTCACCTCCCTCTCTCCGTTTCACCCATAAGCACTCAACCACCTCTATTTACAAACCGTCATACATATAATGCAATATCTTTTTTTCTTAATTTATTATTTATTTATTTTTATCAGGATGTCGTCGATGCATCTTCTGGTTGGATGGTGGACGCTGATCATGTTTTAAATAAAATAAAAGCCCTGGGAGACATTTCAACTGACATGGCCATGCTAGTGAAGAAGACATGCACATATGGTGGTCCAGATCACAGGATGTTCATGGAGAAAATATTGGAGCAAGAGAAGCTGTTGTTCGAATTGCGATTAGACTAAATGCAAAAGTAAGAGGTTGAACTTCCGTTGGCAACTTGAGCACCCGACATAACTAGAAACTCTTAGCTGCTGCATCTATTTATCCCCCTTGGTTTTGTTCTTTTGTATACAATTATGGCGTATTGTTTTCTTATGCTCTACCAGAAGAAGGGCTACGTGTTCTTTCATTTACTTGCACGATCGTTGTTTGGAATACTTACCATTTGTAAGAACCTAATCATGCCTTGTGGAGAGGATTGGTAGCCTGTATGTAGGACTGCAGAAAACATGGCGAGTTTCTGCTCCGAGTGAGGCATTTCCATGAGCACCACTGCCGTGTTGTAGAGCTGGTTCGAGCAACACGACTTTCCTGGTTACATGTCGATGTAAATGGATGGTCGTGCTCTCACAGGTTGATGGTGTGATCATGTCTGTTGAGTGATGCAGCACAGGTTGATGATGTGATCATGTCGGCTGAGTGATGCAAGATCCATTCGACAATGCTAATTTTCAGCCCATAGAAGCAAACCATTGTTTCCTTGCTTATTGCACTTCGTATCGATAAGGCTGAAGTTTCAGGGTTGCGTGATGCGCTAACTGGCGCAACAGCCGTGTGAGTTTGTAGTAATGCATTGCTGGATCAAAGAAAAGGCTTGGAATTTTGTTAATCGATATCTTTAAAGTATTTTTTCTGCACTCTAAACAGAGTACCAAATTTCCAGCTCATCATATCTGAAGCAAGAAAAGCTAGGCAGTCTAAGAGCATCTCCAATAGCAGCCCTAAAAATATAGCTGTTGCCGTTCAGCATCAATATAGCTACTTTTGGGCCGTGATGCAAAAACTGTGACAAGAGATGCAGTTTTGCATCACCACTAACAGCTGCCACAACACTACAAGAGATCTGTCCTCCCCGCCACCAGACCACTAAACTACTTGAACTTTTTGTTCGAAAAAGCGGGAATAGCTTAGTTCAAGAGAGGGTTAGTGTGCACTAAAGGATGAGGTTTCTTTCCCATCCTACAAATTGAAACTGTTCTAGCTTGACCGCCGCCGTAGCATCGATTTTGGTCGTTGCCGAACTCCTTCGCCACCTCGTTGGCCGCCTTGAGCCATGTCCCAACTCCTGCCCCCGCCACCACCCGGTCGGCCGGCCGAGAGCTCCACACCAATGACCATGAGGCAGTTCCCTCCGCCCGAGGACGCATCGATGAGGAGGACGACGACTTTGATGTACATGATGTAATGCTACGCTGTAGAGTTAGGTCTATCATAGTAGTGCTTCGTCGGAGGGCTAGGTGTATCTTAGGCCATCTTCATTTGTTCCCGCATCCGTCCGCGAACAGGGTAACCAGTCTGTGCCATGCGGAAGCTGGCCATCCAATGCTATCCTCTATATGTCCTTCAGTAAAGGCCAATTTAAAATTCAAATAAAGTCCGATCCATAGCGTGCGCCGGATCACATGCCCGATCACAATCGAAAAGAGGCAAGTATGCTTAGTTTTTATATGTCCGATCACAAAAAATAGCAGCCCGATAGTCTTTGCCTGCTGGCCCTGCAATCCAAGCCTTCCCGCTCAAGGTGTCGCCGCTGTCGCGTATGCATCCTCTGTCCCCACCTCCTTGTCCACCGCCTCCTCCTTGTCCGCCGCCTCCAACTCATCTTTCTGCCGCTGCAACATCTGACATCGGACGGCTTGCACGATCATTCTTGTGTCGGCATCCAAAGAGTCCAAATTAAAGGACAACATCTTGGTGTCCTCCGCATTGGCGGCGATCGTCACCTTCTCCTCGAGCATGGCCTTCCTCTCTTCGATCATGGCCCTCTTCTCTTCGAGCTTGAGCTTCTTCTCGGTCGCCTCCATCAATAATTTGAACCTCTGCGCCTTTTTCTCCTCCTTGATGTCTGAGCGCTTTTATGTATGCCTCCTCCTTCTTCGACAAGATGTCCTCGTACCTCTCCTTCAGCTTGGCCGCCCCACCTTCCAGCTTCGCCATCTCCTCCTCCCACTTCTTGCCCTAAAACCCTCTTCTAAAATTCCCGGGTGGTTCTTATGTTGGGTCGGTTGGGTCATCGGTTTCTTCCTCAATGGCTTGAGTGGCGGTTTTGGCTACGAAATGGTTCCACTTCAGTTGCCCATTCAATTTCAACCAACAATGCATGACGGTGAAGTTTTTCTTCTCCAACTTCTTGAACACCGTACAAGAATGAGAGGGCTACAAAATAAAACATTGTCAACAATGCATATCCGACTGTTGATCAACAAAACTATGCATATCTGGCTAGTGATCAACAAAATTATGCATATCCGGCTAGTGATCAATAAAACTATGCATATCCAGCTACACCACTATGCATATCCATTTCGTGATCAACAAAACTATACATGCTAGTGATCAACAAAACTATGCATATTCGGCTACAATACTATGCATATCTCGCTAGTGATAAACAAAAGTATGCATATCCGGCTAGTGATCAACAAAACTATGTATATTTGGCTACAACACTATGCATATCCGACTAGTGATCAACAAAATTATGCACATTCGGCTAGTGATGTGTTGAGAAACGTAGTAGAAAACATAAAAAAATCGCCTTAAGATCAACCAGGAACACTATGAAGATGCAATAACGGTTCGGATCAGATTGTTACCGACTCCGAGTTGCAACGAAAGAATACAAGTCGGTGTAGATCATACTTGAAGTCCCTCAAACCGTAGATGAATGATCCCTCGAACGGAAGATCGAAAGAACGACCTCTCCACAGATTGCAAGCATAGGGTCTTCACGACCCGGCAGCGCTTCGCCGTCTAGAGCTAATCGTCGTCGGAGAATTAGAGGGAGGATATTAGAACCACACTAGGCTTCTAATTATGAGGATTAGAGGATCTAGATCTAGCTCTAATTAGATCAACTAGAACTAGAACTAGATAACTAGAGGAGGCTCCAAAACTTATGTTTAAAGTGCGAAGACCTCGAATATATATAGGTTCGAGGAGGGCGAGGGGGTGCCACACAAGGGAGGAAAGCCCCGCTCCCCCCGTGGCCGGCCATGAGGAGGCGGAAACCTCCTCCAATTCGGCCTCCCCTTCCTTTCCCAAGGGGTAAGGGGGCGCGACGTCCTATTGGGCCCAACTGGCCCAATATGATTCCACCACTTGACCTTTTAAGGCCCGTTGATTTTAAATTAAATATAAAATCCTCCTACTATTATTAGAGCACGGAGCTCCTCAAACGAGAGACATTAGAGAAGGGCTAGAAGGCTATGAGTTTTTAAGTATCAACCAAGTCTTACAAAGGGCTTTGGCTCAAGAAAGCCAGCGCAAAGATCTTAAAGAGGTGCATAGGTATAAAACTAATCGTCCTAAGATGAATACGGTTGAGTATGATAGTGAGCACTTGGACAATGAGGGTGATATTTATGCTACTGAATTTGTTTGGCCATCTAGGCCAAACCATTTACTTGCAATGATCTAAAGCCGATTCATAAGAATCGTGATGAGGAAATGAAATTTACTTTTAACATTGCTAAGTGTGATAAAATATTTGATGCTTTGTTGCAAGCTAAGATTATTAGAATATCTCATACTTTACCGCTGTTTGAGGAGCTGAAACGACGCGTGGAAGGATCGATATAGTTGACTAGAGGGGGGGGGGGGTGAATAGGCAACTGACAATTTTTAGCTTTTCTTTACCAAATTAAACTTTGCATCGAAGTTGGTTGTCTAGAAATGCAACTAGGTGAGCCACCTATATGATGCAACAACAAGCATACAAGCAAGCAAGGAATACAACACAATGTAAGCTTGCACAAGTAAAGGTAAGAGACAACCAAAAGTGGAGCCGGTGGAGACGAGGGTGTGTTACCGAAGTTCCTTCCCTTTGAGAGGAAGTACGTCTCCGTTGGAGCGGTGTGGAGGCACAATGCTCCCCAAGAAGCCACTAGAGCCATCGTATTCTCCTCACGCCCTCACATAATGCAAGATGCCATGATTCCACTATTGGTGCCCTTGAAGGCGGCGACCGAACCTATACAAACAAGGTTGGGGATCTCTCCACAACCGAATTGGAGGCTCCCAACGAAACCACGGAGCTTCACCATAATGGAATGTGGCTCCGAGGTGACCTCAGCCGTCTAGGGTGCTCAAACACCCAAGAGTAACAAAATCCACGCAAGGAAGTATGGGGAATCAAATATCCTTTGGTGGAAGTGTAGATCTAGGTCTCCTCCTTCAATCCCTAGCAAATCAATAAGTTTGAGTGGCTAGAGAGAGAGATCGGGCAAGAAAGCTTGAAGGGCATTAATGGCGGAGAGAGAGAGGCAAGAGGTAAAGGAGGTAGGTGGAAGAACCTCCTTTATATAGGAAACCCTAAAATCCAACCGTTACCGCAGTTATTGCACTGCAGCGGTACAACCGCTCCTTACCCCGGTACAACTAGGATTCATAGTTATACCGCAGAGAAGCTGACAAGCGGTACAACCGGGTGGACGAGTGGTAGTACCGGTAAACAAGTTCAACCAGAACAACCGCTCCTCTACCGCTCAACAACCGCTTTGAAACAGAAGGGAGTCATCCTTGTGAGCGGTGGTCGAGCGGTTAGTGCGCCGGAACTACCGGCTGGCCATGGTACTAGCATCGGCTAAGTCCTAAGTGGTAGAACCGCTCTGGAGACCGGTGGAACCGGTGAACAAGGCACAACCGGAACAAACGGTTACCACCGCCCAAGTACCGCCCCAACGCAGAAGCCAGTCTGGTTGTTGGGCGGTACCTGGCCGGTACAACCTCCAAGGATGCAACACCCAGTCCTTTTGAGCATGGTGACGGTACCACCGCCCTGGGGCAGCGGTACAACCGCTCTGGCGACAATGGGCGGTCCAACCCCTGGGAATCACCCCTGGGGCGGTGGTTGGGCCAGTACCACAGGCCAGCGGTACAACCGCTCGAGTGAGTGGTACAACCGCCGAGAGATCACAACAGTAGTTGAAAAGAAGGGAACTCTCTCTCAGACAAGAAACGGAAGGTGAGGGTGAGTGAGAGAAATGTGTACGTGCAATGATTCACCCAAAGCCTTCCGATGTGGATTCCCTCTTAATAGTATTGGTGCCCTTGAAGGCGGCGACCGAACCTTTACAAACAAGGTTGGGGCTCTCTCCACAACCGAATTGGACGCTCCCAACGAAACCACGGAGCTTCACCACAATGGAATGTGGCTCCGAGGTGACCTCAACCGTCTAGGGTGCTCAAACACCCAAGAGTAACAAAATCCACACAAGAAAGTATGGGGAATCAAATATCCTTTGGTGGAAGTGTAGATCTAGGTCTTCTCCTTCAATCCCTAGAAAATCAACAAGTTTGAGTGGCTAGAGAGAGAGAGATCGGGCAAGAAAGCTTGAAGGGCATTAATGGCAGAGAGAGAGAGGCAAGAGGTAAAGGAGGTAGGTGTAAGAACCTCCTTTATATAGGAAACCCTAAAATCCAACCGTTACCGCAATTATTGCACTACAGCGGTACAACCGCTCCTTACCCCGATACAACCGGGATTCACGGTTATACTGCAGAGAAGCTGACAGGTAGTACAACCAGACAGACGAGCGATAGTACCGGTAAACAAGTTCAACCGGAACAACCGCTCCTCTACCTCTCAACAACCGATTTGAAACAGAAGGGAGTCACCCCTGTGAGCGGTGGTCGAGCGGTTAGTGCACCGGAACTACCGCCTGGCCCTGGTACTAGCAGCGGCTAAGTCCTAAGCAGTAGAACCGCGCAGGAGATCGGTGGTACCGGTGAACAAGGCACAACCGGAACAACCGGGCCACCACCGCCCAAGTACCGCCCCAACACAGAAGCCAGTCTGGTTGTTGGGTGGTACCTGGCCGGTACAACCGCCAAGGATGCAACACCCAGTCCTTTTGAGCATGGTGGCGGTACCACCGCCTTGGGGCAGCGGTACAACCGCTCTGGCGACACTGGGCGGTCCAACCCCTGGGTATCACCCATGAGGCGATGGTTGGGCCGGTACCAAAAGCGAGCGGTACAACCGCTCGAGTGAGCGGTACAGCCATCGAGAGATCACATCAATAGTTGAAAAGAAGGGAACTCTCTCTCAGACAAGAAACGGACGGTGAGGGTGGGTGAGAGAAATGTGTACGTGCAATGATTCACCCAAAGCCTTCCGATGTGGATTCCCTCTTAATAGTATGGGTTACCTACGACCAAAGAGATAAACACGTAGAACAAAACCGTCTTCGATCTTTTCCTTCCAGAGAGAATGTCTAACGGATGCAAACCTAAACCCGAGATCCTGAAGCATTTAACATACGGTTAGACCAACAGAGAGTTGTCATCATCATTCAAAACACAAAGTAGGGAAATGTCCTAACAATCTCCCCCTTTTTGGTGGATGATGACAACAACATAATTTGCATGAGGAGTCTAGAAAATATAGACGGGACTCCCCCCTAGATGTGTGTGCCATTTTTTGAATTTGCTTTTGGAATGCAAAGGCACACATTAGGAGCAAGACTCCCCCCTAGATTTTATAGACCCACCATTCCTACTAGACAAGTGCAAAATAAGTCGTAAGCGCATAAGTAGGAAGTAAAAGAGCTTAAGGATAACCGACATTAATGATAGATAAAGGAGCGCATGTCTCACACCATGCAAGTCGAGATAAGTAACAAGGTCCATGAACTAAAGTTCAACACTCAGCACGAAAAAAACCCAGAACACAACCCAAGCAAATCCCGAGACCTAATAGTGATCTCTCTCCCCCTTTGGCATCAAGACACCAAAAAGGAAAAGAGCAAAGCTAGCGCCCCAGAGCTCAGTAGTCCTCCTCTGACTCCTCGGTGGCATCTGGATCCTCATCATCAGACTCATCATCGTCCGCACCAGCGTCCTCCATGATATCATTAGCAGAAGTAAAGGAGGAAGAAGGCTGTCCAGGAGCCTCATCATCTGACCAAGTGTTATGCGCAGAGATCCATCGGTCCTCAGGAGTGATGCTCTTTTCAGATCCACTCTTCACAGGCATGTTGAGGTGCTTCATCATAGTAATCTGACGACGCTGGGCAAGCTTCTCATTGACATGAGCCCCATACATCTTCTTCTGAATGTCAGTCTGAAGGCAGAGAGTCTTCTTTACTTTAGCAGTGAGCTTGGCCACCCATAAAGGCTTGGCCCCTGGTTCTATCTCAAAGTCGTCATCATCTGAAGTGGCATAGACATCCTCGGGATGATCAACAGGAAAGCGAGGCTCGGCATGCTTTTTCTTCTTGAGTTGCTTGACCTCATGCACGGTGAGGTTATCTTGAGAAGTGAGAAGCTCTCCAGGGTGGCGAACAGCCCAAATTGAGTTCAGAAAGCACATGACGAAAGGAGCATAAATGGGGACCTTTCTATAGATGACCATGTTGTACATCTCGTGCCACATCCAGTTGGACACATCAAAAGTAGCACCAGAACCCACCTTGGTCTTCATAGCAACAAGCAAGTCAACAAGGTACCCATAGACCTCATCCTGATTTCCAACCTTGGGCAAAAGCACATTGCGAAACACACGATGGATGATGTCATAGACCTTCTCAAGATCCTTGGACTCTCCAATAATACCACAACCCCGAATGTACAGAGGAGCAAGTTTCTCCTTAGGCATGGAATGAGGATGGTCGTGAGGACGAATGCCACCATTCCCTTCAAGTCCGGTATCGTCATACCCAATGGCATTGTAGAAAGCCCTCCAGGGTACTTGAAAGAGCTCATCACGACACATGAACGTGAGAGTGCAAGCATCATCTTCTCCAAAATGAACAGTGGCATAAAACTGATGGATAAGCTGAACATCAAAGTCACAGTTGACTGTCATGAGCTTGACCAAGTCAAACTCCTCACAAAGAGCCAAGGCCTCCCCAAAGTAATCCAAGTTGCTCCTCCAGTGATCAAGATCAATAGTCCACTGCTTGGCATACCGGTTCTTGTTATGATCAAACAGCTCATGAACAATCCTTACTTGCATCTCATTCCAGAACTGAACAGTGGTCCAACGAGGCGCAATAGGAACCACGTATGGATTTGTTGTCCGGAAGGCTTCCCAATCCTTGGTTTCCATTTGTGCAGAGGCATAACCACATGTTGCTTTGCAGCGACAAACTTCTCACGGCGAGTAGGCTTGGTGGGAATCACAACTTCTTCTTCTCCATCAGTCTCAATCGGGCGCTTGCATCTCCGAGCGCTCTTCTTGGTCTTGCTATGAGGAGCAGAGCGAGAACCAGAGCCACCTGCACACACACACACACGGGAAGAACACAAGAAACCCAGCAGATATGAGAGGATTGCACACAAGAGCAGAGGAATAGATTGCTTGCAAAACAAAGAAGATAGAACAGTGCTACCTGGTTCAGACATCGCGGTTGTACCGCCCCTAGAGGCGGCATAACCGTTGGGAGAGCAGCACTACCAGTAATAGAATGACTACCCATGAGATTTGAATCAAACTAACAATATTCTAACTTCTAAGACAATGCAAACAAAGCAGGAGGCAAATAGATCTCTTCGACCCAATAGTTTGAACAATAAACGCGGAATGTCAAGCAATGCCCTAGAAGAAGGGAAGGAAACCCTAGAGAGAAAATAAATGGGGCATTACCAGCATCCATGGGAAGAGATCGGGAAGGAGGGGGCCTCCACGGAGCGGATCCACGGAGAGTCCACGGATCCGGAGCACGACGAGCACTCTGGGTCATGGACAATGGTGACTGGCGGCTAGGGCAGGAGAAGGAAAGGGGATAAGGGGAAAAGAAAACCCCTTCGGCCCCGTCCCTTATATATGCCCGCAGACGTGAAGCGGTTGTACTGCTTCCTGATACGTACCAGTGGTTGCGGGCGGTACTTCCGTTGCTTGGAAGGCAGCGGTAGTACCGGCTGGAACCGAGCGGTAGTACCGGCCAGGAGCACGACCTGGGGTCGAGCTGTGGAACCGCTCAGACACCCCTGGGAGTCCTCCTAGGACGGCACAAATCGAGTGTACCAACGGTTGAACCAGCATGGACACCGGTTGTACCGCCCAGTCACCATTACCCATACCAAGATCAAGATGTGTGCAATTGGATTAGATGTTTAAGAGGTAGAGAAAGGCTTAGGATGGAGCAAGACACTGGAATATGGTGGGATGATCTCCAAGAGAGCAAGAAGAAACCAACAAGAAAAACCCCAACTTGGAGATCGCAACACCTAGGACCTAACAAAGGACTAAGCAAGAGCGAAAAAGACCCAAGGAAACCAACTCCCCTTCTAATGAGAAAGGGCGGTGACTGAGGCCACCTATGTTTGAGTGTAAAGGTATGGCACCGCGGAGATTTTAACCTTGGGCCCATGACCAAAACCCATCTTTAAAGCACAAGTACCATAAAAAATGGCTAATGTGAAAGAGTTGATCAATTTATGCATAATGGGGGGAGGAAGAGTTCATTCAGAGAACAATACTCCCCCTATGTCCATGCCTACACCTAGAACAAGACATCATGATGAGTATGGTGGGGTGTGCAAAGGTTCAAGCCACATTGCTAGAATCATTGATATTTAGCTCATGCCTTAACTCGCAAAATCTTGCTTCATCCAAGGGCTTCGTGAAGATATCTGCAAGGTTATCATGAGTGTTGACATAGTTGAGCTCGATCTCCCCTCGCCTAATGTGATCCCGGATGAAGTGATACCGAATCTCAATATGCTTCGTCTTGAAGTGTTGCACCAAGTTGAGAGAAATCTTGATGGCACTTTCATTGTCACACCAAAGAGGCACTTTGTCACAAATGACACTGTAATCCTTTAAAGTTTGCCTCATCCATAGAAGTTGTGCACAACAACTACCGGCAGCCACATACTCCGCTTCGGTGGACGAGAGAGACACACAACTTTGCTTCTTAGAAGACCAACTCACCAAAGAGCAACCAAGAAATTGGCACCCTTCGGAGGTTGACTTCCTATCCACTTTGTCTCCTGCCCGACCCGAGTCTGAAAAGCCCACAAGATTGAAGTTTGCTCCTCTTGGGTACCATAAGCCAAAGTTTGGGGTATGAGCCAAATATCTAAAGATTCGCTTGACCGCCACATAGTGGCTTTTCTTAGGTGCGGCTTGAAACCGTGCACAAATTCCCACACTCAACATGATATCCGGTCTAGATGCACAAAGGTAAAGCAAGGAGCCAATCATGGAGCGATATACCTTTTGATCCACCGCTTTACCATTGAGATCTATGTCAAGTTGGCATTTGACGGGCATTGGAGTGGAAGCCAGCTTGACATCACTACAATCCGCCGAGATGGGTAAGTTGATACTTTTTCTTGCCATCAGCTCCATATTCCCGTAGTTAAGTATTTCATCTTGCGATTTTAATGCAGGAGCTGCGTAAGGCCGTGAGGGAAATAAACAGCCCTCCTCCACAACCCGAGGATCCGGAACGGTCCCTTGACGCGTCCTCCCAAGAGGATCCGGACATATCTGTGGAGCTGATCGATGGGGTATTTTACCAATTGGGCAATGACAATGCCTTGGTGGCCATTACGGCCGATTATCCTGGGCTACTACCAGCCTCGCAGGTAACTGAGACTGAAGTCCCAGCACTTCGAAAAGGATCCGTCCTCACGTATTTTTGATTACCGTATACCAATGGTGTTTTGCGGGGGAGGACCTCAAGGCGGAATACCGAGCCTGCGGCGACTAGCCAACAAGGGGCCGCGAGGGCAGGCAGGCTGAAAAGACATGCAGTCCGGATTGAGACACCGACGCAGCGATAAGGCGCGCCGTATCATTCCGAGATATTATTCTCAGAGGCATACTAACACTCGTGCTTTCTTTAGGAAAAAGAGCACTCGCCGGACTATATCCGGAGAGGATGCCAATCGTGCCTCCACCAGCCAGGCCCCAAGGCCGGAAGCGGAGGCGAATACGAGGCGCGCGCCGGACGCTCCTCCGACAGAGGATGCGGATAGACTATCTGCCACCAATTCCGAGGTGGAGAGTGCCATGAACCACAGGCATCGCCGGACTGTTCTTCGCGATGCTTGTTTCTCCCAAGAGGCATTGGATGCCTTCAACTCGGGAGATGCCTTCAAAATGGTCTAGCCAGAGCCACAGAGCAGTATGTAAAGGACATACGGGTGAGAAAATTTGGTGATTATATATACCACTAGCCCCTGAGACTTGAAACAGTTAGAATAACTGATTTAAGGATCATTTGTTATGCAGGTTCTTACAGAAAAGAATACCCAACTGTCCCATGAGCTGGAAGAGTGCAAAGCCCAACTTCAGGCCGCACTAGCCGCAGCAGGGGAGCTCAAGAAGACCCCCTCTGGTACTATATGCTTCAAATGATAAGTATCATGTAAAGTGTGGCGTGTATGCAAATCTGACAATAAAATTGCAGATGGTGCCGGAGTAGATCCGGATAAGCAACAACTCCTACGCCAGCTAAAGGCTGGTGAGAGCGTGCTTACAAAGGTGAGGCAGGATAAGAATGATCTCCTAGATGCCAACACCCAGCTGGGCGTGGAACTAAAGGATGTTCGTGCCCAACTGTCGGACTCCGTTAAGGAGAATCGGCGGCTTCGACGTGGCATTTTTAGTAAGTGCTTGAACGAACTTCGAAAAAGAGTTTGGCGAGGAAGTCGACTGACAGAGTTATGTCTGTAGGTATGCTGATAGGTCGTCCTGCAGAGGAAATGCCTGGTTCTACGGGTGACCTTCTTCCCGAGCTCTCACAACTGCACGAACAAGTTCGGCAGGTGATGCAAGGCGTCGCCCAGGCCTTGTGGCCATCTGTCTCCATGCCCGAAGGACTCGGAGAGCTTGTGGAGAAGCTGAAGGGAGCGCGGCGGCGCTTCCGATTATGGAAGATATCGGCCTGCCGTCAAGGTGCCAGGGAAGCCTGGGCCATGGTGAAGATGCGGTACACGAAGGCTGATCCAAACCACATGGCCGAGGTCGGACCTGTGGGGCCCGATGGGAAGGAGATCCCTTTGAGCTTAGTGTACAACCAAGTAGAATTGGCCACAAAGTATTCCCAACAGGACTGTATACTAGACAGCCTATTGGATGGTATTGAAGAGGAATTTAACCAGTCAAATTGACTATGTAATTTGAAGTGACATGTATAATGTCTTCTAGCCGGATTGTAGATCATTTGTCATGGCGGACCTTTTCGCTTCAACCTCGGGACCCGACGGTCCGGAGTGTATCCGAATACCCGCTTGGTTATGTAAGAACCGAGGCATGCATGGAGACCAGGCGTAGGGGTCATTAGTGCTTGAACAGACAAGTGCCCAACTAGTTATGTTATATTACATGGTTAGTAAGAAACATCTTCCAGGGAGAATAGTTCTGTTAGGGGTTCCTTTCCCTGGGAGGCATGCCCTAAAGTGCATGTCCGGACTGCGAAAAGAGACGCAGGAAAAACATCTGGGGGCGCATAAGTAAATAAGTGAGAAATCATCTTTAGTTCACCGACCGAATATTCCCTTAAGAACGCTAGCTTTCGGCTTCACCCAGTCTGAGGTACACCTCCGGCTGACCCGGCAGTAACAATCGCAGAGGTGCTCCCCTTATGCCCTAGCCGAATTAATGGGACGTAGGGCATAAATACAAGAGCCAGGCAACCCAGCTTGGCCAAAACTTAAGTCATATCGATGCATATAATGGTGAATAAAGGGTACATGCAGAAGTATAACACATGTGTTGGGCATGAAGCCCGTATGAATAAGCTTCAGTTAAAGAAGCCCCCAGGTAAAATGAGCACGGATAGCGCATCAGTTGTGTGCAAACAAGGCACAAATGGGCCCTTGAAGGCTGTAAGGGAAAAGAAAGGGAGAAGGAGAGAAATATAAGACAGTTAGTGTATAAAAAATGGACAGAGGAAGGAGACGAACACAGAGTCCGGCGTTAGGCGTAGAATCTTTGGAGTCGGGTTGCGTTCCACGGGTTCGGCTCGAGTCGATTATCCGATGCATCCCACAGATGGTACACTCCACCAGTCAGGACTTGGTCGATAATGAAGGGACCTTCCCACTTGGGCTTGAGTTTGTCCTTTTTCTTATCCGGCAGGCGTAGAACTAACTCGCCAACATTGTAAGTTTTGGCCCGTACTTGCTTTGGTATCTTCGAGCCTGCTGTTGATAGAATGCGGAATGGGCTTTAGCCACGTCACGCTCCTCCTCCAAGGCATCCAAACTGTCCTGCCGATCGAGCCCGGCTTCTCTTTCTTCATACATGCGCACTCGAGGTGAGTCATGAATTATGTCGCAGGGCAGAACCACCTCTGCGCCGTATACCATGAAGAATGGTGTGTATCCGGTGGTGCGATTCGGCGTGGTCCGCAGCCTCCAGAGTACGGATTCGAGCTCCTCTACCCAGTGCGTGTTATATTCCTTGAGGGACCGCACCAATCTGGGTTTGATGCCGCTCATGATAAGACCATTTGCTCGCTCGACCTGACCGTTAGTTTGTGGGTGATACACTGAAGCATAATCAAGCTTGATGCCCATGTTTTTGCACCAGAGTTTTACCTCGTCGGCCGTAAAGTTCGTGCCATTGTCAGTGATGATGCTGTGGGGGACGCCGTAACGGTGTACGACCCCGGATATGAAGTCTATCACCAGTCCGGATTCGGCCGTCTTAACAGGCTTGGCTTCTATCCATTTGGTGAACTTATCCACCATGACCAGTAAGTATTTGTGCTTGTGGGTTCCTCCTTTGAGGGGTCCAACCATGTCAAGCCCCAGACCACGAAAGGCCATGTGATGGGGATAGTTTGGAGGGCGGTGGGCGGCATATGGCTTTGGTTTGCAAAAAGCTGGCAACCAACGCAGCGTTGGACTAAGTCCTAAGCGTCTGCCCGGGCCGTCGGCCAATAAAAGCCTGTATGGAAGGCCTTGCTTACAAGGGCCCGGGCTGCAACGTGGTGGCCGCCGAGTCTGGCATGAATTTCTGCCAGAAGATTCCGCCCTTCCTCTTTGGAGATGCACCTTTGAAGGACACCGGTCGTGCTTTTCTTATAAAGATCTCCCTCATGGACTTTATAAGCTTTAGATCGCCGCACTATGCAGCGTGCCTTGTTTTGGTCCTCGGGGAGTTCCTGCCTAGTTAGGTAGGCTAGGAATGGTTCTGTCCACGGGGCGATGACGACCATTATTACATGGGCTGAGGATGTTATTTCGTTGGCAGAGCCTCCAATTATGTCAGAGTGTTCGGTATCGGGCAGTGCGGTTGGGTCCGGGTTGTTATTGCCGGGTTCCCCTTCCCATACTACGGATGGCTTGAACAGCCTCTCCAAGAAGATGTTGGGAGGGACGGCATCGCGTTTTGCGCCGATGCGTGCCAGGACATCTGCCGCCTGATTGTTTTCCGGGCTATATGGTGAAATTCGAGCCCCTCGAACCGAGCTGACATTTTTAGGACGGCGTTGCGATAAGCTGCCATTTTCGGATCCTTGGCATCAAAGTCTCCATTTATTTGGGATATCGCGAGGTTCGAATCCCCGCGCACCTCTAGGCGTTGAATGCCCAGGGATACTGCCATCCGGAGACCATGTAGAAGGGCCTCATATTCGACTGCGTTGTTGGAGTCCGTATACATTATCTGGAGTATTTATTAAACTATATCTCCTGTTGGGGATGTCAAAACGACGCCAGCCCCCAGACCAGCCAACATTTTGGAGCCGTCGAAGTGCATGATCTAGTTGGAATATGTGCCGTACTCTTTAGGGAGTTCGGCTTCCGTCCATTCGGCGACGAAGTCGGCCAATACTTGCAACTTAATAGCTCGTCATGGCTTGTAAGTTATGTCGAACAGAAGGAGCTCAATGGCCCATTTGGCAATCCGGCCCATCGTGTCGCGGTTGTTTATAATATCATTAAGTGGCACTTCTGAGGCTACCGTTATCGAACACTCTTGAAAGTAGTATCGCAGCTTCCGGGATGCCATGAATACTGCGTACGCTATCTTTTGATAATGCGGGTACCGTGACTTGCATGGAGTAAGGACAGCGGATACATAGTAAACCGACTTTTGAAGGGGGAATTTATGTCCGTCAGTTTCTCGTTCGACGACGAGCACTGCGCTCACAACTTGATGAGTTGCCGCAATGTATAAAAGCATTGGTTCACCAATGTTTGGCGTAGCCAGGACTGGGTTAGTTGCCAATATGGCTTTTATTTCTCCCAGTCCGGCTGTGGCGGCATCCGCCCAGTCGAAGTGTTCGGTGCGCCGGAGGAGGCGATAAAGGGGTAATGCCTTTTCTCCAAGGCGGGAGATAAAGCGGCTTAGAGCCGCCATGCATCCAGTCAATTTTTGTATTTGCTTGAGGTCCCTTGGGGTATCCAATTGTGACAGAGCTTGGATCTTGGCCGGATTAGCTTCAATTCCTCTGCCGGATACGATGAAGCCCAAGAGCTTTCCAGTTGGGACGCCGAAAACGTGTTTTTCCAGGTTGAGCTTGATGTCATATGTTCGGAGGTTATCGAATGTGAGCCTCAAGTTGTCTACTAGATATTCGACATGTTTGGTTTTGACGACCACGTCATCTACGTATGCCTCCACTGTTTTGTCGATCTGGTTTGCCAGACGTGTCTGAATCATAAGCTGATATGTTGCGCCAGCGTTTTTGAGCCCGAAGGGCATTGTGTTGAAGCAGAAGGGCTGTATGGTGTGATGAATGCCATTGCGTCTTGGTCTGGCTCTACCATCTTAATTTGATGGTAGCCGGAGTATGCGTCGAGGAAACACAATGAATCGTGTCCTGCGGTAGCATCGATAATTTGATCGATGCGGGGGAGGGGGAAGGGATCCTTTGGGCAAGCCTTGTTGAGGTCCTTAAAATCGACGCACAGGCGCCAGGATTTGTCCTTCTTTGGTACCATCACCAGGTTTGCTAGCCAGTCCGGATGTTTTATTTCTCTAATGAATCCGAACTCCAATAACTTGGCTAGTTCCTCTCCCATGGCTTGTCTCTTAGGTTCAGAGAAACGCCGAAGAGCCTGCTTGACTGCTGTGCTCGGCCAGCCTGCCTGGGATTCCTGGCATGTCTGAAGGGTGCCAGACAAAAATGTCCCAGTTCTCGCATAGGAACTCTCGTAGTGCGGCGTCTACATCAGGGTTTAATTGTGCCCTGATGGAAGCTGTTTTTGTAGGGTCCATTGGATGGACTTGGAATTTGACTATTTCATCCGCCGATTTAAAGGAGGTGGACTTGGATCTTTTATCGAGTATCACATCGTCCCTGATCACCATGGAGCGCAGCGCAATCAGTTCCTCAGCCGCTAGGGCTTCGGATAGTGCCTCGAGGGCCAGTGCGGCTGTCTTGTTTTCGGCGCGGAGTGCTATGTCCGGATCACTAGAAAGAGTGATGATTCCGTTGGGCCCGGGCATTTTAAGCTTCATGTACCTGTAATGGGGTATGGCTTGGAAGATTGTAAACGCCTCCCGCCCTAATAGAGCGTGGTATCCGCTACTGAACGGGGCCACTTGGAACGTAACCTCTTCGGACCTGTAATTATCCGGCGTACCGAACACCACATCTAGTGTGATTTTTCCTGCACAACGTGCTTCTCGACTGGGGATTATTCCTCTAAAGGTTGTGCTGCTTCGCTCAATGCGGTTCCAGTCTATTTCCATTTTTTGAAGAGTTTCCTCATAAATGAGGTTCAATCCACTGCCACCGTCCATGAGTACCTTGGTGAGTCGAAAGCCGTCCACAATTGGACTGAGGACCAATGCAGTTGGTGCTCGGGCTGTTCGGAATTTAGGTTCGTCACTGGCATTAAAAGTAATAGCCGTGTCACTCCATGGGTTTATTGTTTCCACGTGGTAGACTTTGGCAAGGCCGCAGAGTGTTCGTTTTCTCATATTATTTGATGCGAAAGTCTCGAAGACTGTTGATACCGTACTGGTATCCCTGGGATGGTGCTCTGTGCCTTCTGGAATTAGAAGATCTTCGCCACTTTTGGCCACCTGCCGGAGTATCCAACATGCTCTAAGGCTATGAGTTGGTATGGCGCCCTCTGTACTGTGAATTTTACAGGGTCCATTGAGCCATCCCTCCAGTACGGTTCCATGCCCTGTAGAGGGTTTTTGCTTTTTGGTGTTTAACCCGGGCGTCTGGTGATAATGCACCCTTTTATTTCGGACTGGGTTCATATTCATGGCTGGATTGTCCCAAAATTTTATTTCGGTTTTCCAGGCGTTTTCCATCACACAGTACTTTCTTACTATGGACGCCAAGTCGGTGAAGCGTGCAATTTCACGGCGACTTATGGCGTTGAGGATTCCCTTGTCCGTGCAATTATTGCAGAAGAATGAGATTGCGTCTTCCTCGCGGCAGTCCTTGATCCTGTTCATTACCAGGAGGAATCTGCCCCAGGAGGAATCTTGGGGCTCTTGCCTAATTTGGGATAGATCGACTATGTTTGGGTGGGTGGGTGTAATTGAATCCGAAACCTCACCTAATCTGAGATTCAGGGGCTAGGGAGTTTCCGAACTCGGAAGTATGGATTCTTGGATGTTGTCCAATGAATCTGGCCCGCTGCCTGACTCTAGGTTCAGGGCTTGAGTGACATCCTCCCCTCCGCGAGTATCCGGCTTGGAGGGATCGGGAATCTGGACATAGCTAGTCCTTAAGATAGATGAAGGGTCGCCGCGTTGTTCCTCCACCACTGCGACGTGATGGGTGACCCGGGGGGAGTTAATCTCTCTCAGATCAGGTTTAGACCCAATCTGATCATAGTCCGTAGCGACTCCCAGGGCGGCGATGCGATCCAAGAGCTTGTTTAGGGAAGAGAGCTCCATTGGAACTAACTGCTCGGTGAGTTCTGAGTTGACGTGAAGATTGCTTTTGACGACCCGAGAAGTCATCATCGGCGCAGAGGCCGAACAGGCGGTCATAAGAAAACCATCTAGCCAGAGAGTTTGGCCGACAGCCAAAGCTTCCTTAGCAATAGTGCCGTCTTTAAAGACGGGACAAGGCATCCTTCCTGATGGCGATGGCACAGCGGAACTCTTAATGAAAGCACCAATGTCGGTGTCAAAACTGGCGGATCTCGGGTAGGGGGTCCCAAACTGTGCGTCTAGGAGGATGGTAACAGGAGACAAGGGACACGATGTTTTTACCCAGGTTCGGGCCCTCTCGATGGAGGTAAAACCCTATTCCTGCTTGATTAATATTGATGATATGGGTAGTACAATAGTAGATCTACCACGAGATCAGAGAGGCTAAACCCTAGAAGCTAGCCTATGGTATGATTGTTGTTCGTCCTATGGACTAAAACCCTCTGGTTTATATAGACACCGGAGAGGGCTAGGGTTACACAGAGTCGGTTACAATGGGAGGAGATCTACATATCTGTATTGCCAAGCTTGCCTTCCACGCCAAGGAAAGTCCCATCTGGACACGGGACAAAGTCTTCATAGTCCAACAGTCTGGCCAAAGGTTATAGTCCGGCTATCCGGACACCCCCTAATCCAGGACTCCCTCACCCACCTTCATTAATAAAGCTTTCCTCTTATATTCGCAATATCCAGATTGTAATCTTAGTTTCTTGCTTGTTCTTCGTTTGCTCGCAGGAAACAGGCCCTCGTGGTCAGGTTGACCGTGCTCTGGCGTGGTCAATAACCCTCGGAAGTTGGTTTAGCGATTTCTAAGGCGCGACGTCTCGCACGTTCGTAGTCGGATCGTCAAGGTCGACTCCCACAGAAAACGATAGCCACCATCTCATCGAAACATCGGGACACCTTTGCCTCTATCAAGTGGTATCAGATTTCCAGGTTGCTCGGTGAGATTTTACAGTTTTTCATAGTTTAGATCGAGTCTGTTCTTCATACCTATAGTCCATGCAAAAGCCACAAAAAAATTAGGGTTAGTTCATCATATCCGAACCAATCTGAGCCTTTGCATAATCTTTTTAGGATTTTTGCTTTGTTGAATTTGCGGTTGCATCGTCGTGTCAAGTTGCTGGTCTTAGAGTCTAGTCTTTTAGAGTTTCGAGTTCTGGTCATAAGTTGTCACGTCGCTGCCGCACCATCATCTTCACCTTGCCATCTACCACCACTGCTTATCCGCCACCGCTCTGAATCCGTATCCATATACCACCACCGATCCGTATCCATATACCACCACCGATCTGTATCCATATACCACCACCGATCCGTATCCATATACCACCACCGCTACCATATACCACCACCGCTGCCATATCCTACCACCATATATCCACCACCAATCCGAGTTCTTTTCATATTAGGTTTGTTTTCGAGATCCATCTATTTTCTTTTTCGTGTTTCCTTGCCTGAGTAGGTCTCGGAAAAAGTCTAGAGACCCCCGGGCAGTTTTTAGGCCAAATTTTCGGCGACCAAAAATATTTTTTCCCTATCTTAGTTTTAGGTTTTTCTGAGTCTTTTGAGACACTCGCCATCATAGTGATTTTTTATTGCACTTTTTCGTCGTCGCTGCCCTGATTTGCGAAAAAATAGTCAAAAAATTTTCGTGCCCATCCTGTCAGTTTGACCTCGGAAGAGTTTTGAGACACTCGCCATTATAGTGAATTTTCGCAAAAAAAAGAGGAGCGCAAAAAAAAGAGGAGCGCAAAAAAAAGAGCACAAAAAAAAGAGCACAAAAAAAGAGCGAAAAAAATCAGAGTGTGATTTCCCTTGTTTACGTGCAGCGCCGTGATTTTGTTAGTGTTCTAGGCTCGCGTCTCTAGCACGGTCTAGCCTAGGACCAGCACAGTACCGTCGTTGAGCGTTTATTCAACTTTGCATCTCTGAATTGATTATTGTTGACCCTTTTTGCTACCATATTATAAGCCTTCCCAGCTCCACATACATCTATATCGTGCGTTTGACTCTCCCTGGTAATCACTCTATCCAAGCTTTGAGAGTTTTGACTACGTCGGTTGTCGATCACCGCCTGCTGCTGGGTAAGAACTGGTAAGAATTTGAGATTTGCTTGACGGATTTGTGACACCCGCCACCACCACCACTTGTTAGTAGTCTGTAGGATCATATTCTTGTGTGTTTCTATTGCTGCTAACCATGCGAGGATCACAAGCCGACGAGACTGACTGGGAGAACTTGACGAACAAGGAGCTTCATGATAAGTTTTATCAAATGATGAGTGGACAGGTGCAAGATGTGCTAAACAGATTTGACGAGGCCATGGAGAAGATAGATGGCATGGAGAAGACGTTCGAAACAAAGCTCGATAACAAGTTTAATGAATTGCTCGCGCATCTTCCACCACCACCACCGACTGCACCTAACGCACCTCTACAACAACAACAACGACTACCTCCACGTCGCGAAATAGCCCTCCGCCGAGCGAGCCGTGTCCCTCTTGCACTTGGTCAAACTGTTGGTGCTGCTGTTGATACTTCTGTGGCTCCTGCTGCTGATGCGGAGGAGGATGATTATGTGGGGATTACGAGGATGAAATTGATCAAAATCAGAACTACGTGCAACCACCAGCACCACAACCACCAGGTCGTCCACTTGCAAATAATGGCAATGTTCGGGCTCCCCCTCAGGTACGAGATCATGACCATCTCCCTAAACTGAAATTGAATATTCCACCACTTGAGGGTAGATATGTTCCTGATATATATCTTACTTGGGAGTTAGAAACTGAACAACGATTTACATGTTTACAATATCCTGAGGAGAGACGTGTTCCTGCTGCTGTTTGTGCTTTCACTAGTTTTGCATGTGTTTGGTGGTCTGAACATTGTAGATTATATCTTGTTCTAGCTACTTGGGCTACTTCGAAAACTTCTATGCGTACTCATTGGGTTCCACCATATTATCAACGTGAATTATTTCAAAAATTGCAGCGCTTAAGACAAGGAAAAAATTCGGTAGAAGAATATTATCAGGAATTACAAACTGGCTTGATTAGATGTGGTATTGTTGAGGAGAATGAAGCTATGCTTGCACGTTTTCTGGGTGGATTAAATAGAGAGATTCAGACCATTCTAGACTATAAGGATTATAATAATATCACTCGTTTATTCCATCTTGCTTGTAAAGCTGAACGTGAAGTGCAGGATCGACAGGCATTGGCGCGAACTAACTTTTCTGCAGGTCGACCTTCATCATGGACACCACGTGCATCATCTACTTCCACTGCACCATCACCTCCTGCAGGTGCCACCTCCAACCGTGATACAAGAAAGCAGGCACAACCACCACTATCTGCCAAGAGCACACCTGTCGGGCCTGCACAAAGCTCTTCTTCTTCCATGGCGTCAACAGGGCACACAAGTGATATTATTTGTCGTTGTTGTAAGGGAAGAGGACATTTTGCGAGAGAATGCAAATCTCAGCGTGTGATGATTGCTACTGAGGATGGTGGGTATGAGTCCGCTAGTGACTATGACGAGGAGACTTTGGCTCTTATTACACGTGAAGAACACGGTGGAGATGATTCTGATCATGAGACGCAATACATGGCTCCTGAAGATGCTGACAGGTATGAATGTTTAGTTGCTCAACGTGTTTTGAGTGTGCAGGTCACACAAGCTGAGCAAAATCAGAGGCATAATTTGTTCCATACAAAGGGAGTTGTGAAGGAACGTTCTGTTCGCGTCATCATAGATGGAGGGAGCTGCAACAACTTGGCTAGCATGGAGATGGTGGAGAAGCTATCTCTCACCACAAGACCACATCCACATCCTTACTACATCCAATGGTTCAACAACAGCGACAAGGTTAAGGTAACACGTACTGTTCGTGTGGATCTCAGTATCTCTACCAATGCTGATTATGTTGATTGTGATGTGGTACCCATGCAAGCATGTTCCTTATTACTTGGTAGACCATGGCAATTTGATAAAAATTCTGTACACCATGGTAGAAATAATCAGTATACTCTTGTTCATAAGGATAGCCATATTACTTTGCTTCCTTTGACTCCTGAATCCATTTTGAAAGATGATATTAATAGAGCTAATAAAGCAAAACAGGAGAAAAATAAGAGTGAAAATCAGATTGTGGCAAAAGAATTTGAGCAACAAATGAAGCCTAATAATAAACCATCTACTATTGCTTCAAAAATTAAATTGAAAAGTGCATGTTTACTTGCCACCAAATCTGATATTGATGAGCTAGATTCTAGCAAATCTGTTTGCTATGCTTTTGTGTGCAAAGAGGCATTATTTTCATTCGAGGACGTGCCTTCCTCTTTGCCCCTGCCGTCACTAACATTTTGCAGGATTTCGCTGACGTCTTCCCACAAGACGTGCCACCGGGATTACCACCTATTCGAGGGATTGAGCATCAAATTGACTTAATTCCCGGTGCATCGCTACCCAACCATGCACCATACCATACCAATCTAGAGGAGATGAAGGAGATTATGCGTCAAGTACAGGAGCTGCTCGACAAAGGTTATATACGCGAATCTCTTAGTCCTTGTGCTGTTCCTATTATACTAGTGCCTAAAAAGGATGGTACGTCGCATATGTGTGTTGATTGTAGAGACATTAATAATATTACTATTCATTATCGTCATCCTATTCCTAGGCTAGATGATATGCTTGATGAATTGAGTGGCTCTACAATATTCTCCAAAGTTGATTTGCGTAGTGGATACCATCAAATTCGTATGAAATTGGGAGATGAATGGAAAACAGCATTTAAAACTAAGTTTTGTTTATATGAGTGGTTAGTCATGCCTTTCGGGTTAACTAATGCACCTAGTACTTTCATGAGACTAATGAACGAGGTTTTACGTGCTTTCATTGGACGTTTTGTGGTAGTCTATTTTGATGATATACTGATTTATAGCAAATCTTTGGAAGAACATTTGGAACATTTACGTGTTGTTTTTAATGCTCTACGTGATGCACGTTTGTTTGGTAACCTTGGGAAGTGCACCTTTTGCACCGACCGAGTATCTTTTCTTGGCTATGTTGTTACTCCACAGGAAATTGAAGTTGATAAAGCCAAGATTGAAGCTATTGAGAGTTGGCTGCAGCCCAAAACGGTCACACAAGTGAGGAGTTTTCTTGGACTCGCTGGTTTCTATAGGCGTTTTGTGAGAGATTTTAGCACCATTGCTGCACCTCTCAATGAGCTTACAAAGAAGGATGTGCCTTTTGTTTGGGGTACTACACAGGAAGAAGCCTTCACGGTATTGAAAGATAAGTTGACACATGCTCCTTTACTCCAACTTCCTGATTTTAATAAGACTTTTGAGCTTGAATGTGATGCTAGTGGAATTGGATTAGGAGGTGTGTTATTACAAGATGGCAAACCTGTTGCATACTTTTCTGAAAAATTGAGTGGGCCTAGTCTGAATTATTCTACTTATGATAAAGAATTATATGCTCTTGTTCGGACATTAGAGACATGGCAACATTATTTATGGCCCAAAGAATTTGTTATACATTCTGATCATGAATCTTTGAAACATATTAAAAGTCAAGCTAAACTGAATCGTAGACATGCTAAATGGGTTGAATTCATTGAGACTTTCCCTTATGTCATTAAACACAAGAAGGGTAAAGAAAATGTTATTGCTGATGCATTGTCTCGTCGCTATACTATGCTTTCACAACTTGACTTCAAAATATTTGGTTTGGAGACCATCAAAGATCAATATGTGCATGATGCTGATTTTAAAGATGTAATGCAGAATTGTAAAGAAGGACGAACATGGAACAAGTTCGTTGTTAATGATGGCTTTGTGTTCCGTGCTAACAAGCTATGCATTCCAGCTAGCTCTGTTCGTCTTTTGTTGTTGCAGGAGGCGCATGGAGGAGGATTAATGGGACAATTTGGCGTGAAGAAGACGGAGGACATACTTGCTACACATTTCTTTTGGCCAAAGATGAGACGGGATGTTGAGCGTTTTGTTGCTCGCTGCACTACATGTCAAAAAGCTAAGTCACGACTCAATCCTCATGGTTTATATATGCCTTTGCCTGTACCTAGTGTTCCTTGGGAGGATATATCTATGGACTTTGTTTTGGGTTTACCTCGAACAAAGAAGGGGAGGGATAGCATATTTGTTGTCGTGGATAGATTCTCGAAAATGGCACACTTTATACCATGTCATAAAAGCGATGATGCTGTTAATGTTGCAGATTTGTTCTTTCGTGAAATTATTCGCTTGCATGGTGTGCCAAATACTATTTTTTTCAGATCATGATACTAAATTTCTTAGCCACTTTTGGAGATGTTTATGGGCTAAGTTGGGGACTAAACTGCTTTTTAGTACTACTTGTCACCCCCAAACTGATGGACAAACTGAAGTAGTCAATAGAACATTCTCTACTATGCTTAGGGCTGTTTTGAAGAATAATAAGAAAATGTGGGAAGAATGCTTGCCTCATATTGAATTTTCTTATAATCGTTCATTGCATTCTACTACTAAGATGTGCCCTTTTGAAATTGTGTATGGTTTCCTACCTCGTGCACCCATTGATTTGTTGCCTCTTCCATCTTCGGAGAAGGTTAATTTTGATGCTAAAGAACGTGCTGAATTGATTTTAAAAATGCATGAGTTAACTAAGGAAAACATTGAGCGTAAGAATGCTAAATATAAACTTGCTGGAGATAAGGGTAGAAAACATGTTGTCTTTGCACCTGGAGATCTTGTTTGGTTACATTTGCATAAGGATAGGTTTCCTAATTTGCGCAAATCAAAGCTAATGCCACGTTCTGATGGTCCATTTAAGGTGTTAGAGAAAATAAATGATAATGCATATAAACTTGAGCTACCTGCAGATTTTGGGGTTAGTCCCACTTTTAACATTGGAGATTTGAAGCCTTATTTGGGTGAGGAAGATGAGCTTCCGTCAAGGACAACTTCATTTCTAGAAGGGGAGGATGATGAGGACATCAATACCATTGTTACACCCAGATCCCCTGCTGCTATACATTCTGGACCAATTACTAGAGCTCGCGCACGCCAATTGAATTATCAGGTACTTTCGTTTCTTGATAACAATTCCAATGTTCATGAGAATATGATGCTGCCTAAATTGGATACATTTGTTTTTCTTACAAATGAAGGGCCTACCATGGACAAGAAAGATGAACCTTGGAGCAATTTCAAGCATGGAGATGTTGGCATGCGCAAGGGGAACAAGAACGGAGTTACAAGTGATGATTCCAGGACTTTGAAGCCACCATAATGAGTGCATGAAGCCTTGGACGAAATATACAAGATGCCACTTCATAATATTCGTCCATAGGCTATTCTAGGTGCTGCGTCACCTTATTATTGGGCCAAGCCCATGTAATTTCGAAATACTTAAGTATAGGCTATTTTTAGAGTCCATATGTGTGGGGAAACAAGAGTTAGGGTTGGTTTCAGACCCCTCCCTCAAGGGCCACGAAATTCCCTCCTCTTCCTCCTTATATACAGCCCTTAGGGCGTCATTTAGACTTTGGGTTTTGTTTAGATCAAAAGTTCGCCATAGCTGCAACTTCGCGTACTTCATTTGTGTTCAACGACTAGACCAAGGCGTCACAGAACCCCACCTTCATTAATAAAGCTTTCCTCTTATATTCGCAATATCCAGATTGCAATCTTAGTTTCATGCTTGTTCTTCGTTTGCTCGCAGGAAACAGGCCCTCGTGGTCAGGTTGATCATGCTCCGGCGTGGTCAATAACCCTCAGAAGTTGGTTTAGCGATTGCTAAGGCGCGACGTCTCGCACGTTCGTAGTCGGATCCTCAAGGTCGACTCCCACAGAAAATGATAGCCACCATCTCATCGAAACATCGGGACACCTTTGCCTCTATCAAGTGGTATCAGATTTCCAGGTTGCTCGGTGAGATTTTACAGTTTTTCGTAGTTTAGATCGAAGTTGGCGCGCCGCCCCACCCTCCTCTTCCCCGAGCACTGCGACCTCTGCCCCGGCCTCGCCCACGGCCTCGCCCCCCCCTTCCCCTCGCGGCCGGCTCAGCCACCACGGGTGCAGGAGAAGGAGGGACGCGTTGTCGAGCGGCGACCCTCGCCGCCACCGTTGAAGGACCGGGATTCCCTTTCTCCATGATGAATGAAAGGGAGGAGCGGAAGCAAAGGGAGGTAGAAGATGGAAGAATGCGGGATGCAATCTCCCCTTCCCCGCTCTTTATAAAGGAATGGGGTTGGGGCTCGGCCGCCCCGCTCGGCCAATCAAGACACGGGAGGCGCAGGGAACCAGGACCGACCCGCTGCCCCAACCAGCGATGGCCCGATTTCCCGCCTCCACCGTTTGCCACCCCGAGCGCATGAAAGACGCGTGGCAGACGTGCAGAACCGAGGGGACAGGTGAGGCGACCTCTCCCCACCCCGTGATCGTGGGGAGTGGACGCCTTGAAGACCGCGCCCCGGCCCCATTCAGTAAATGAGCCGCGCCTCCACGGCTCCCTCCCTTTACTGAGAAGGCGCGAGCCGCCTCTTTACTGCGATGTGACGCATGCGTGTGAGAACCGCCCCATGCATGCCACCCACGTCACGCACGCCCCTCCACGCCGCGCCACGCGTGCGGGTCGTGGGAAGCACAGCGCGCGAAAAATCTTACCACGGTAAAAACCGCCCCGCCTGCCCGCGCACTGTTTTGGGCCTGACCCAACAATGTGTCGCGCTTATGTGTTGCCCAGGCCCGAGTGCTCCTGTCGGTGTACAAAACTAGGGGCACATCTTTGCACCCCTTTACCTGTGCACGGGCAGTCAGAGCCGCGCCCGCGACCACACCAAGCAGAGCGAGGCAGGTGAGCCAAGGTAAGACCGAAGCCCAAGATGGTCAAAGCAATGCCAAGGCCAAGACCACAAAGAGCAAAGGGACAAAGCAGGTTCCCCCGGCAGCAGACCCTTGTCGGGGACAGCCTCGGCAGCCCCGGCAAGACTCTTGCCGAGGCAGCTCGCCCCACACCAATGGAGTGAACCACCCTTGAGCCCACGATCCCCGACGCCATCATCCGTGTGGGGCCAGGGTTCGGGAGGGCACCTCCAAGGTGGCATGCAGATCATGGTGAAGACATATCCAAGAATAGACGAGGATTAGAAGATGATGACCCTCGACAAGATCCTTGCCGAGGAAGGCCACCAGACCCCCGGCAAGATCCTTGCCGGGGACAACAGCGCGCCACGGCGAGACCCTTTCCGGGCCACACAGCAAGACCCTTGCCGGGCCACCCGGCAAGGCCCTCGCCAAGGACGCCAGCGGGACCACCGCCAGGCCCACGCCAACCAAGCTTCCACCGCCGTTCCCATGCAGCTGCCAGCCCAACCAGCTAGGCGGGCACCTGCATGGCAACATGCCGCTCCTAGGCCAACTCATCAAGCGCCTGCGTGGCGTCATGCAAGTCTTTGTGAAGGCCCTACCACCGCGCCACCTTAGCTGCGGCCTGCCTACATGTATCCGCACGCATCACTGGCCAAGGCGCGTGTTGAAGCAAGGAAGACGGCGATGGACAGGACGGGCCTCGCCCCCGTCCCCGATAAAGCAAGAGGACACCTAAGCGATGCATTAAATGCACATTGTCCTGTAATCCGAGGGATAACCTCGTGCCACTTTAGACCTTTCCACCTTTTGTGTGCCACCGTGGCAGCCCCTTTTTCCTATAAAAGGAGGCCCGAGGCGACCAAGAGAAGGATTCGGCTTTTTGGAGCTCGTTACACTCCGTAGCTAGCTCAAGAACTCAGAATACATCCACCAAAGCAGGACTAGGGTTTTACGCATACTCGTGGCCCAAACCTACGTAAACAAACCGCGTGCTCTCTCTTAGACCCGCTCTTCTCTCAACCCCGCGCTCCGCAATCGCAGTAGGGATTCTTGTGATCCCATAGGTGTCGTTTCCCACCGACATGCTACCATAGCCGCAAGGTTCATGCCCGAAGCTTTGAGGAAGGCGACCTTGTTCTTCGGTGCGTTCAGTCGGCCAAGAATACCAACAAGTTGACGCCAAAGTGGGAAGGCCCTTATCGGGTAATACGAGTCACCAGGCCCGGCGTAGTCCGCCTGGAGACCGAAGATGCCGTCCCAGTGAGCAACTCCTAGAACATAGAGCATCTTCGCAAGTTTTACCCATAAGGCGCAGCTTGCCGGGCCTCCCGGCAAGCAACCTTTTGTACAAGCTTTGCCGGCAGGGCATGACCCTTCGTACAAAGCCAGGCGCAGACCATGAGCATAAATAAATGAAGCGCTGGCGCCCTAAGTCATAGCATGCATGCTAGGTCGAGTCTCTTCCTTGGTTAGGGTTGATAGTGCTCAGCAGCGACTAACCCCACTACAAAAAAAAGACACATCCGTGACATTTTGGGCCGAATGAAAAAAATTTATGTCATACATATGACACTTCTATGACGATAATTGTGACAAAACCCGGTATCATCATAGATGTGGTGGGCTCCTACTTCTATGACAAAAAATCATGACAGAAATTGGGCTTTTCGTCCTGGGCTGGCCGGAGACGCAGCTGCATGACATTCTTTGGGCCGTCCATGACGAAACAAACCGTGGTAGAAGCGAGGGGGAGGAAAATTTCGGGGAGTTCCCGGTTATGGTGGGAGGTCGGGGGCCGAGCGATGCACGTTTCTCTCGTACACGTACGCGCATGTGTGCGAGGCGTTGGCTCTAACTGAACCCGAGCGAGGCGTTGGTATCTAACTGAACCCGAGCGATTGCACTGCAGGCTACGCGTTACTGAACCCGAGCGATCGATCGATGGCTGTTATGTGAACCCGATCGAGCGATTCCTTCGCTACTGCTGCTAACTGAAGCCGATCGATGCTGCCTCTGGGATGAACAGTGAGCCTTGCGGGGGGGTTTGGATGAACAATGAGAGGTGGCGTTGCCTCTGGATGAACAAGACCCCGTGGTGTGGTGGAGGGCTGGATGAACAGTAGATGGTGGAGGGGTGCCCTTGGAGGGGTGGTTGAACAGGACCCCATGGTGTGGAGGGCTGGATGAACAGTAGACGGTGGAGGGGTGCCCGTGGAGGGGTGGTTGAACAGGACCCCGTGGTGTGGAGGGCTGGATGAACAGTAGACGGTGGAGGGGTGGTTGAACAGTAGCCGGTGGAGTAGCGCGCGGTGGAGGCTGGATGAACAGCAGCCCGTGGAGGCTGCAGGAGGTCGATGGTAGCCCATGGAGGCTGGAGGAGGTCGACGGTGGAGATGAACAATATCCCGTGGAGTCCCGTTTTGCGGTACGCCACACCCCTCCCGATGAATAGGACCCCCGTTTCGACCGTAGGAGGTCCGTTTCGTCTGTTTTCCGGTACGCCACACCCCTCCCGATCAACAGGACCCCCGTTTTGACCGTAGGAGGTCCGTTTCGTCCGTTTTGCGGTACGCCACACCCCTCCCGATCAACAGGACCTCCGTTTCGATCGTAGGAGGTCCGTTTCCTCCGTTTTGCAGTACACCACACCCCTCCCGATCAACAGGACCCCCGTTTCGACCGTAGGAGGTCCGTTTCCTCTGTTCTGCGGTACGCCAGGCCTCGTTTCCATCGCCTGTTCCGTCCAAGCCCTCCCGATGAACACGACCACGCATTCCGTTCCGACCCAGCTGGTTGGCTCCCATGTGTTCCATTGCCTCCCGATGAACACGACGCATTCCGTTGCCTCCCGATGAACATGGCGCATTCCGTTGCCTCCCCATGAACACGACGCATTCTGTTGCCTCCCCATGAACACGACGACGACGCTGTTTCTCCGTTCCGACCCAGCCATGTACACGAGCCCTCGCCGTACGTATGTGTGAGTAGGCGTTCGAGACCCCGCCCGTATGTACACATACGTGGCCGTATTTTCTTTCTTGCACCCTGGCCGTTGTACATACGTGTACATGCTACGTGCGCGCCTCTACTACGACACGTACGCGCCTCTACTACGACACGTGCGCGCCTCTACATCCACCAGTATATATGTACGTACACGTTCGCGACCAGAATGACAACGCTACGTACGCTTCGACCAGGTGGGTCCCGACTGTCAGGCACTTCCTTGCGTGCGAAGATGTAGCTGGTGGGTCCCATCAGTCAGGGGGAAATGTTTTTTTTTTGCGAAATACAGTGGCCCGTCCGGTGGGTCCCAGCTGTCAGGTGGAGGAATCATTATTTTCCGCGTAATGAGGAGGCACTTCCTTGCTGCGGCCGTGGACCCAGCTGTCAGCCTCTCCACGTACAGTCCACGTCCGATGGAAGTCGTTCCTTGACCACGTTGACCACGCCACGCCGAGAGCACCAAGGCGGTGGACGACGGCGAGGCCTAGGAAGGGGACGACGCGGAGCGGGGGAAGACGCGACAGTGGAAGCCCGCGCGGAGAGGAGTACGAGGGTTCACTGGTTCGGCTGCGATGTGAGGCTGCCGTCGCCGCAGGGCCTGGCCAGCGGTGGGAATAGTAGGGGGCGGTGAGGCCTCCACGACAGCACATCCGGCCACGGGAGGCAGGAGCATGCGGCACGACCGGCGCTGCTTTGGGCGGCTGGAGCAAGAAGACCAGAGGTTGAAGAAGCACTATGGCCGTTGGATGGACATCGTACGGTCACTGGAGCTAGAATCGTTTATATTGACTAAGTTGACAAAGCCCTTCGTCCCCGTCAACTTAGTAGGCCCACAAGTCAGCCTCCCACCAAGGTGGGTCCCAGCTAGCAGGGGGTATTCATTTTTTGTGCGTAATAAGGAGGCACTTCCGGTGGGTCCGAGCTGACAGCAGGGGAAACGTTTTTTCGCGAAATACGATGGCCCATCGGGTGGGTCCCAGCAGTCAGGGGCAAACGTTTTTTTCGCAAAATACTAGTGGGAGTCCGGTGGGTCCCTGCTGTCAGGTGGAGGAATAATTATTATCCGCGTAATAAGGAGGCACTTCCTTGTGGCTGCCGTGGACCCAGCTGTCAGCCTCTCCACGTACAGTATTCTTCTGATGGAATTCGGTCGTTGACCACATTGACCACGCCGCGCCGAGAGCACCACAACGGTGGACGATGGTGAGGCCTGGGAAGGGGACGACACGGAGCCGGGGAAGACACGGCATTGGATGCCCACGCGGAGAGGAGTACGAGGGTTCACTGGTTCGGCTGCGTTGCCATTGCCGCAGAATAACAGGGGGTGTGGGTGAGTGGAGTGGAGGGATGGCCTAGCCAGCGGTGGGAGTAGTATGGGGGCGGTGAGGCATTTCCTTGCGTGCGGCCGTGGACCCAGCTGTCAGCCTCTCCACGTATAGTCCACTTCAGATGCATGTCGGTCGTTGACCACGTTGACCACGCCATGCCGAGAGCACCAGGGCGGTGCACGACGGCGAGGCCTAGGAAGGGAACGACACGGAGGCAGGGAAGACTCGGCAGTTGTTTTTGTTTCCCACGCGGAGGGGAGTACGACTGTACGAGGGTTTACTGGTTCGTCTGCCGTCGCCGGAGAATAACAGCAGGTGTGGGTGAGTAGAGGGATGGCTAGGCCAGCGATGGGAGTACGGTGGGGCGGTGAGGCCTGCGTGGCAGCACAGCCAGCCACAGGGAGGAGGGAGCAGGCAGTCCCACCGACGCTTGTTTGAGCGGCTGGAGCAGGAAGACCGGAGATTGAAGAAGCACGACGACCATTCGATGGACATCCAACAGTATACAAGCCATCTGCGGAAAGCCTCAAATCTGTGGAAAACAACATACAACCCATCTGCCATTATTTCAAATAATTTACAGCCCATTTGCTAATTCTTACGGGTTTTTTGGAGCCCATATTATTTTTGTTAGCATTACAACCCATATTGTGACCACGGTTTAAAAATTATACGAAATTTTGCATATGTCGGTGCGGTCTGAACTGTTTTTAATCCCGAATTTTCGAGTCACATTCAGACTGATTTTAAAAATAAATGTATATCAATATAAAATCCAATAAATTGTCCACGCATAAAATTCAATGCAATTTAAAATCTCGAAATGAAAAAAAGATATTTGAAACTAATTGCCGGTTTGATGTGTTTTAAAAATGTACGACCCATTTCTCATTACTGATAGGCCATTTTCTTGGCCAGCCGAATGAAGCTCTCCTTGTCTTGAAAGATTTGCAGCCCAACAGCCCTGATAAAGCGACTTATTTGACAAATCACAAAAAAACTGGGCTAGCCATTTTCAGAAAGAAAAAAAAGTACTGGGCTGGTCTGTGGTAAACATAAAAGAAAAGGCTGTCTAGACAGGCCAGAGTGTCCCGCACAGCCCAGTTGACACCCTGCTTCAGTCTCAATTAGATAAATGCCACTCCAATTATGGTGATTGATAAAAATGCCACTGCAATTTCCAAACTTTGAAAAATGGCACTGCAATTTTGCAAACTTTGAAAAATGCCACTGCAGTTTGCAAACTTTAAAAACGCCATTCCAGACTTCGAAAAATGCCACTAGAAATGGCATGAAATGGCATTTTTCAAAGTTTGGAAATTGCAGTGGCATTTCTCGGATACACCAGATTTGGAGTGGCATTTATCAAATTAACCCAAAAAAATAACTGGGCGAGCTGCTGTGTCCCTGGTGTCAACCGCTCGTTGTGCAATTCTCTTGTTTATTGACTACGTTGACAATGGCATGGGACCCAGATGTCAGAAATCCACTAGGAGGAGCCATTTTTTTATTGGCTTGAAATAAGGAGGCACTTGCTTGCGTACTGCCATGACCTTGGCGGGTCCCTGCTGTCATCCTCTCCACGTACAATCATCTCCTGATTGTGTACGCGTCAACTTGCTAGGCCCACAAGTCAGCCTCTAAACCCGTGGAGGACAAATAGAACCCATTTAAAAAAAATAGCCCATTCCATACGTTCAAACGGAAAGTTCAACATTCAGAGCAAAGTAACAGGTCTGATCCACATATAGAGTACTGAACTTCCACGTTGACAACCATCATAGCCAAGTTAACTATCTACTCCCACTAATACTCTAGTAGCATACAAGTACTAACTTACTCTTAGCTAACTAGACGATGTCGGCCGCCATCTGTGGTAAATGCTAAACGCCGGCACCGGCGTCGTGCGCCTCGCCTCAGACTTGTAAGAGGTGCGATAGGGCGTGTTGCTCGCGCGCGTTGGCCCTTTCCATGCCGGCGTGGTCCACCGAAGCTTCGGCTTCCAAGCGGGAAACCCACTTGATGAGCTGGTAGTAAAAATCAGCGTTGCAAATGCGTGCGTGCCCAACAGCCTCCAGGGCTATTTGCCGGGCGCCAGCCTCCACGTAGTCGGCCCAGTTGCGGGCGCTCTGCTCACGACTCAGAGTGTCGGTGCGCTGCTGCTCCATGTCCCGCTGGTGGCACAAATCAGCGATACGCTACTCCTCCGCCAGGCGGTCACGCTCCAACAACTCCTGCTCCTCCGCCATGCGGTCATGCTCCAACAACTCCTCGATCTCCGCATTGCCATCTAAAGACAAATAGAATGCCTCCTCCCTCCGTCTGCCTTCCGGTGAAAACCCGAACACTAGTTCCGGCGGTGACCGCCTCTGGCGTTGCCTACCGCGGACGGGCGGGGGCATGGCGGACGTGGCGAGCGACGTCGGGCCGGTGGGGGCTTATGAGGATATGGCGAGTTGGGTCACGGTGGCGCCGGAGAAGGCCGGGAAACAGTACTTATAGGCGGAAGGTAGAGCGACGGTCATCGGAATTCAATGCATAATGGCTTAGCGCGCCAGCTTGCCATGGAAAACTAGAGAAACTGAAATTATGACTGTGCCATCCCGTCCCGTCTGGGTCGCACGCCGGCATGGCGGTCAAACGAGTGCACTCGAATCACCTCCCTCCTTGTCAATAATGATTCCATGGATTTAAAAAGCCCGCAACAATTAAAGCGTATCTTTTTTCACATCAGTTAGCTGCCTTAATTACGGCCGGCTGCATGCAGGCACTCAGAATCGCTCGCAGGCAATACGCGAAGCAGCATGCAATGAGTCGCAGCCGAGGGCACGCATGCAGCCACTTAAATCGTTGGAATTAATTAGTCTTAAACTTCTGCATGTCGTTAATTATTGCCATGCCTTGGTCTTGCTGCTTTGCTCACGGGACTAGTAAACCCGGACGGAGGGAGTACCTTGGTTGGTGAGAGGTTTGAATTAAGCCCTGCAAACCGGAAAGGAGGTACTAGTACATGTGTGATCCGCTATTTATTCATGTAGGATCGAGTAGGTCGTTTCTTGAATTGAGCCCTGCAAACTGGAAAGGAGGTAGTACGTGCGTGATCCGCTATTTATCCGTGTAGGATCGATAGTGTAGCTTGTCAGTTTCTTCAGAGGTAGGCATTTTTATCCGTGTAGGATTGATAGTGTAGCTTGTCAGTTTCTTCAGAGGTAGGCATTTTTATTCAAAAAACTACCACTTTGCATCTTGCGTCGCAAATAAAACTACCAGGGCGCATTTGTAGGCTAGCTAGTGATCGATCAGTAACTTGTAAACACTGAGCGAACAGAAATAAGTAACTGTTAATGCATCTCAATGATTCACAGGTCATAGACAAATATGTAGCTCCAAAAGCAAAGATCAGCCACTTCGGATCTTGCGTCGCAACTAAAACTAACTAGTACGATTCCCATACATAAGACCAACATGTTAATGCATCTCAATGATTCACAGATCATATACAAATATGTAGCTCCAAAAGCAAAGATCTAGAAAAAACATCTGTTCTTCCTACTAACATGGATGCTTCTCTTGGCCAACATTCAGTACAGACTGAAAGAAAATTTTGTTTGTGAAGTCTACAATTCCTCTTGCAAACGTAAGTGGTTTCACCAACAGCTGGAACCATGAGAATGAACCACACATGATGGAGGAACATCCACTGCAATATGATTTGGTCTTCTCTCGATCACACCGCGAGACTATTTTCGGAATACAAACTTTAACTTAGGAAAAATGATGCCCATTGTATAATCAGACCAAAGCAATGAAGCACCTAGTGTTGGCCAATAAATAGTACAATACTACTTTTCTGCAGTCCATGAAGTGACTATCCAATCTTTCTGTGTCTATTTTCAAATGGCACTGCATGCAGTGACTATACTATTCTCTTGTGCAGTTCAACCAAAATTGCGGACACTTTGTTTGTTTGCCAAATAGCAACGGGCAGACATCTCTGTCTGCACAAATATCAAGCAGCTAGTAAACATATACCACTCCTTGTATTTTTAGTTTAAACATGTCTCTTCCGCTTAGCATCTATCATGTTCTGCACTGGACAGTCTGATACAGTTATGTTTTGCCCTGGACAATTTCATACTGAATTGATTTGCTGGTTCAGAGCAGAAATATAGCGCCTATTCTTCATCAGACCAAGGATATCCATGTTCACAGTGATGGAAGAGGTGAAATCGATACAACCGAAATTGAGCATCCAATCATTGAATCCTGTCCTGCACCTCCAATGTAGGTCCACCCTGCCAATAAATTCACATGCAAACCACTAGTATTACTATCTAATGACAGTACAAAAAGAGTAGCAAGATAGTAGCAAACCATGTACCTTCGTAATGAATAGCTCATAGTGCCACCAATTGGATATAAAGGTTTGGAAAAAAACATGCTCCTAATGTTGAACCAGTTGGACTTTTTGTGCAGTTCCACTAAAATCGAGCATCCCTGTTTGCATAGATATTGAAAGTGTGATTACTCTAAAAGTAGCACTAGTTGAAGCATAGACTCACAAATATAAGCATTCCAATTTCTTAATGGGAAAAGGCAGCAAGACTGTTTCTAACCACTTGTTTGAAGGAATAAATAAAGCAACAACGGCTGATGTTAGAAAGGCATACATAGTTTTTTCTGAAAAACTGAGCCATTCCTGACCTTTCCTCTTCTTTTAAGCAAATTTTGTGCAGTTCTACTAAAATAAAATGCCATCACCGCCTTGACAATTCAGTGACACTGTACAAAAGGAAATGACTTAACATTATATCATGATGTCAGGTATGTAGTCGACATGCATTAGAGACAAACATACAGACCTCCTCCGATAACATAATGAACATTAATTTTAACAAAGGTGTGACTAGATTTACTGGGATAATTTGAGTGAACTCTACACCCTTTGTTCCTTAATATAAGACGTTTTCGCGTTTCAATTTAAAGTACCCAAACGTCTAGTATTTAGAAAAACAGGTAGTAGTTTTCTTGAGCACATATCTGGGAAAGCTTGCCACACTTTATTTATGTCCATACGCTAATGCAATACCATTCGAATACTACAAGTATAGACTAATCCAGTAGCTAGTGCAACAGTAGAGTAGTTAGTTTATTACAGGGTACAGTACAATGGTTTTACTAAACAGATTTCAATAAACTCTAGCACTGGAAGGTTTCTATAAGAATTAACAATACAAAATGTAAAGGTAACAAGTTTCAGCATTGGTATACTAGTTGTGCATGAGCATTAAAACAAATATAAAAGTCTGAAGGTAACTAGCATTATTAACTAATGACAGTATAAAAAAATTGCAAACCATGTACCTCCAAGGTAAATATCATTTCGAACTCGGGGGGGGGACCTTAAAAATTGCTATCCCAATCTTGATAATCGATCAAACATAAAAACTTGATCGAACGAATCAAGAGAACAGCCAGAGGAGGAGGTGCCCACTCTTGACCTTTCCTGTTGTCTTCATAATTGTCTGTGCAGTTTAACCAAAATAAAATGACATCAGCGCCTTGGCATTTTGGTGACACTGTACAAAAAAGTTAACTTATCTCATGAAAGTGAGGTATGTAATCTATAAGCATTAACAGTGCAAAAATCTGAAGGTAGTAACAAGTTTCATCTTTGGTATACTGGCTGTGCAACAGCATTAGAATGCCTTAGCTGAAAAATCATTAATACATCCACAATCAACAGCTAACCCTGAAATAATCCAGTGACATTAAATGGCATTGCCTAAATTTATCGGTGGCATTAGACTGAGAGCGGCATTATTTAAATGTGGCATCACTTTAGCGGGAGTATTGCTTGACTTGACTGCTGGCGTTATACTAACAGCAAAAAAGTGGCAATAAGAGCATGGGAGGTCCATTCGGACAGTGGGCGCACCAGTACGATGTACCTCCATGGACGCAGAGTGGTGAGGGAGGTATGGTTGCCCAGAGCAACAAATATCCAGGAAGCATATGTGGATTACGTCCCATTTTTTCTCTTTAGCCACCTTTTTCCTATGCGAGGACAACAAACTGATCGACCTGGTCATTCTCTATTGCGTTGTCATGCCTTTCTACCCTTCTTCAACCAAGAGACACGAGACTCGTTCCTTAGCTACTGATTTTCCCCTTTTCAACCTAGATGCGGGTTCGATGCCTACTCTCTTGGACAGTACAGTCTTCCTTCCTTTCCTTATTCAACCCAGACATGGATTAGTCTGCATGAAGTAGGGTTTCCTTTAATAGTGCAAATTATGGTTTTCGTCTGCGTGGCCAGCAGAGCAGAGGATAAAAAATTGGGAAGATGGTGGAGTGGAAAAAGATCCACATGAAACGACGTGGCAGATGGGCCAATAGAACAGGGTAATGGTTCGAAAAGAGGTAGCATACCTGAGGGTCGGCTGGAAGTGGCTTCGCTCGTGGTCGTCGTCCTCCGCACACACTACGGCAGCATGCTTGGGGACGGAGGCCATCCTGCGCGGGCGCTAGGTCTGAGAGGACGGCCTTGTCGTCAGTGCGTGACCTCGCTCGCCGACGACGAGTGCGTCAACGGTGCAGTCCTTTTCTTCCTTAGCGGATCTGTGACCACCGGTGAGGAGGGAGAGAGGGGCCGTATTTTTTAGATCTGGAGAGAGGGTGGTAGTGTGAGAAGCAAGTGGGCATCCCTTAGCAAGAAAGCGCTGAAGCTCCAGCCTATATATCTTTTTTATACTACTAGTATTGGAGGTGGAGTAGTGGTAGAGTAGTTTATATTTTCTCTACGTACAGTACCAGTTAGTCGTGCTTCAAAACTGATCGGCATGCCATTAAAAAAAATAAAGGTCGATAACTAATGCGGCACCTCGGGCCAACGCAGCCAGATCGCATTTTGCACGAGAAATTACACACCATGTTTCGTTGAAATGTGGTCCCGTTCCAAGATATCAGTGAGACGACGGCGAGTAGTAGGAGTATTTCCGAACGGACGTGTAGGCCAGGGCGCCTCTTCGTGAACCGTGGCAAACTAGCAACCGTCCACCGACTCTTCGCCTTTCCCTCTCGATTTGAAACTGCTGTCGCACGCTCTTCCTCTCCCTCCTCCATTTTCCTTCAGCCCTTCACCCCTTCTTATGCCATTGTTCGATCGTCTTCTCCATGGAGGGAATAGGCCGGAAACGACCCTGTTATTCTTGCCCCGATCTGAAAGATGACGTGGCGGAGGAACTCATTGACCGGTGCGACGTCATCACCTCGGCTAGCATGGCAGGTTCATTCAAGCCCATTCTCGACTCAACTAATAACATCATTACAAGGAACCCAAGAGTCAAGTAGCGGTTTGATCTTCCCTATCTTCTTCGCCGTGACCCTGATGACTGGCGCCGGCATGACGGAGGCCTCGCCCTGTGCAAGTTGATGCCGCTTGATAATGATACGTATGATGTTAAGATGCCATCGCTTGAGGGCAAGGCTTGGGCGGGCGCAAATGGAGATTGGGTTGTTTACATTGGGTCCAACTGCGAATGGGAACTTGTGAATGTGTACACTCGTGACCGGGTTCCACTTCCAAAAATCTCAGCAGACTGCCCAGAGGTTGAGCACACCGGTATTGTACGCACGTTCAAATACGATCATGGTGACTGTCTTCTACGGAAGATAGCAATTTGTCGAGTTCCCAACCGCTCTTGGAATTACAACAACTATGAAGTTGTTGCTATCTTCGACAAGCTTGTTGCCGTCCTTGGTGGTTTGACTCGATGGATATTGCTCAAAAATCAGTTTCTGTACACGGATGAGTACTGTGATGCAATTCAATACGAGGGCCTTGTGTTTGCTGCCACCACTCGTGGCACTGTTTTTGCATGGGATCCTTGTAGTTTCGGTACGTTTGTCTTCCATCGTAATTATAATTGTTTCATCCACATGCATGCGGGTTAGCAAGTTTCCCTTTACTAATTAACCTTCTTCTTGTGTTTCCAAGGTCCTGTGAACATCCCACCACCTATACTTGAAAATTTTTATAACCAAGGGGGAGATGACGATCGTGATGATCACGAGCATGAGGACGAGCAGCGCCCATACACTCTGTGGAGCCTGGCAACTAATTCCGATGGATCACCTCTTCTTGTGTGTATACAGCTCACTGATGATGTTACTGCTAAGGAAGCAGGTGTAGTCTCCCATGGTCGCACTCTCCGGACCTATTCCAACAGCCTCTGCATGGTATTCGGGATGGATACTAGTGTGCTAGCACCAACTCCTTCTCCCTGGTACATTGATAGTCTTGGAGAAAACTCGCTCTTCCTTGGACAAAACTATCCGATGATGGTGAAAGGCGATCCAACTGCTGTTGACACAATGTTACTAGTACCATTTATGAGAAGCAACTGTGTCTATACCTCGGACATTTGGGTGGTTCCCTACCCTGGTACTGATATAGTAGGCCGCTTCAGCCTGGATGATCAGTCCTGCGTCGGTCTCCAGATCGACAATGGATGGCCCGTCCCAGAGAATCACTTGTGGTTCAAAGCAAGCGTTTCCAATGCCGAGGAATGGTTGAGTTGAAGTTCATTTCATTGCTTGTTATTTGTTGTGTGGTGAAAACTTTAGTATTTATAATGTATCCTCATTGTCGATGTGGGTTGATGACCTATTGTATGTAATAAAATGATATGCCTGTGATAAACTTACTAAATTTATGAATGGCTTTCGAGTCGCTTCTCTGAGTGAGTGGTGTGACGAGGCAAAAAATATTTTCCGAATACATAATTGTACGTGCATTGCAACAGGTTATCGGATGAGGCCAATCAACAATAGTAGTACACTATTTGTACTAGCTTCACATGCTTCGCGCGTCGGGCGGGTGTTTTTACTGTAGCCATATGTTAATGTTTTCATTGTACGTAACCAGCACCTCGAATCCTCGATACTAGTACTATATAGTAGGAGTAAGTAGTAGGAGTAGTAGGGTGGCATGGGTCAGAACAAGCATTCACGTCCAGGAGTATGGCACACGCCACCACCACGACATCCATCTGACACCATATTATTTCTTAGAGTCCATGCTAGAGCAATCTCTTCAACCTCGTCGTTTCTCTAACTTCAGCCATCGCGCAGCGGGTGCCGATAGTCGGTTTCCTTAACTGCGGTCCCACTTGTAAGGCCAACTCCAACGCACGACCCCAAACGGACCTCCATTTTGTAGGAACTCCAACGATAATTTTGACTAGAAAAGCAAGACCAAAGAAAACAAGAACCACAAGAATACATTTTACTACTCCTGTAAGTTGGATTAGTGCCTTCTCGATGCATTCATTGTTGATCTGCGGAGGCTCGATCTTGCGTGATTCTTTCTTCTTCGAGTGTAAAGAAGTAGACGTTGCTTCCTCGCATCTAGTCTCATGTCTAGCCTCTATTCTAGTAGGAGTATCAACAAGTGCACTAATCTCATCTCTAGCCTCTGTGCTAGCTAAAAGTGATAGAACATCTATTAAATTTCGCTCTATCAATATATGGATGTACTCTTCTTCCCAATACAAAAACTTGCATCCATTCTACTCCCTCCGTTGCACAATACATGCCTTCTATTTGTCAATATATATATATGTATATAGACATGTTTTAGTATATTGGTACATCCATTTTTGGACAAATGGAAGTCAAGTATTTTGGAACGGAGGAGTACACAATAAATTTTTTAAGTTAGCACAGCTAGTCTAATCCAAGAGCACAACCAAAGATTTGGTTGGGTTCTTCCTCCTTTTGCCGACACGTGGGACATCCAGCATCCAGGTCGTGTCATGAAAGAAAATAGAGTGGTAGTTGAAGCCACGAGATGTGCATCCTGGGTTAAACTGTAAATAGAATCTTACTACTCTTGAGTAACTCCAAAAGAGGCCACCGAAGATCTTTATTGGATTTGTTTTTCATCACCAGCACGTCAAGGTGAAAGATGTGCAGGTTCAGTGGGTCCTCTTGCGTTTTCACTGACATGTGGGGCCGCATGTGAGCAAACAGACGATGGGCTCTGTGCGTCCGCTGGTTGGCTGAGAAGAGAGATAGAGGAGGGCTGAGCACGGACTGCAGGAAATTTGTTCTACGTACCTCGATATAGGCTCGATATAGTGGGGTGGCATGGGCCATAACTAGCATTCACGTCTAGCAGTACGGCACACGCCACCCACACGAGTCCCATCCGACACCAATTTTCTTGGAGTCCGTGCTACAACCATATCTTCTCTCTCCTGTTTTCTCAGCCATCGCGCGGTGGGCGGGGTGGGGGTTTGCCGATAGTCGGTTTGCTCAATTGCGGTCCCACTTGTAAGTGAAAATGCAACACCGCACGCATTCCCGCTTGAGCGGCGTGCCGAACCAATCGTGTGGGGGTGCGACGTGAACACGACAGGCTTTTCCTTTTGAACTCATAACTTGTAAAATTTGGTTCTGCTCCATGGCGCGACCGATAGATAGAAAATAACGATTTTGCCTAGAGTAATGAGAAGTTTGGTTCTGGCGCCGTTCATGCATGGAGTACGTACAAAAATTATGAAGTTGATGCGAAAGGTAAGATAATTACTGTAGTATCATATACTACTACATGGATTTGATGGAAAGATAAAAATACATACGGATCCATCAACGACATCCTCACGCCCTAGTGCGCCGGGTCACCAACCGACGTGTGAGGAGCAGCGGCGTTGGCGGCGAGCTCAACGTGCTTCTGAATAGTCCCGTCCAAGGTTGCCCTGCGGTCCAAGAAGGCCAGTGTCCTATCGTCCTCCTCTTGAATGTAGTAGTCCTTGTGGATGATTTGCGCGTAGACGTGTGTGATTATGTCGATGGTGTCTTGCTGCGCCAGGCGCTGCGCGGCGAGCGCGACCTCCAGGTCGACATTCTCCGGCGCGATGGCGGGTAGTCGCAGGGCCACTAGTGCGTCGAAGAGGTTGTCACCATAGTGGCCATTGAGGGTGGCGGGCATCGCAGAGCCTGGGCGCGTCGGCTGGAGGCTTACGTCAAAGTCGTCCGCAAGCTTGTTGACGACGGTGAACTTGTCGATGAAACCGTCGAGGACCTCATCGAACAAGGAGACGAAGCTGTCGTCCAAGCGGCCCCTCGCCCTGGCGGCCTCAAGCAATACTACCTGGAGACGTTCCTCGGTGCCGGGCCGCAGGCCGGCGTCGTGGACCATCTGGCACAGTCGGCTGATGCTCGCGCTCATCCCCTCCATGGGTCTAGCTTAGCTTCTAGTCAACTAATCTTGCGATTCGAGTGATCACTCTTACCCTTGGTTAGCGTGTGTAGGTGCGTAGGATTTTGTACTACTCCTCGGCCCTCTACTGCACCTGCCTTTGGCTGTATGATAGGTAGGCCAGCCACCCCCTGGGCCTACGTGTCATTCACCCAATGGCAGTTGCCGTAAGTCAATGAAGCTGCGTCCCCCTCCGTGCCGGTGCAGTATAGTCATCTCACCGGATCTCTAGTTGGGACCAAACGAGGGAAGTTTGATGTTTACTGGTTTATTGGTCCCCTTTGCATTTTGTGCCAAGTTTTGACCTTTGATTTAACTAATAAAATGTTAATGCATGTAAACAAAAATTTTGTGTAAGTTACCTTACGAAAACCAAATAATCCCAAAATACTTAGGCACGGTGCATTAATTACTCCCTCCTTGTTTCTTATTTCCGTACATATCAACCAATGAGAGATGTGGGCCGTGCATGCTTTCAATGACTTGAGACTACCAAACATGACATGCAGTGTTTAGTTCATTGCATGTAATCCTATTAGTACTCTAGTTAGCAAAAAAAACATTAAGTTCTCTCGCCGATAGGAATAAAACACCATGTATTTATTTATAGAAGGAGTAGTACATTTTTTGTGACATGCATTACTAGATATTGCTAGTCAAATACTAAAATCCAGATGGACGTGGTAGTACTCCTAAATCCAGACGGTGGTGCTACTAGTACTAGTAGTAGTACTACCAATGTAGTAGTAGGAGTACTAGCACTGTACTACCTGTTGGTCAAATTATTATGTGCTGCTCCTCACAGTGAAGTGACAAGACCCTGCGCCAGAGATGACACCTAAGTATAGGCGCCGTGTTCGGCATACCATAGTCAGCCTCACCGTCCGCAGTCACTATCATCATGGTTGTAGAGCTAGCTTACTTACAACTAGCCTTGTTCGACATAATTTCCCATGCGTAGATGCCCGTGCATTGCACGGAACACCAAGATTGGGGGTGGACGGCTCCGGCAGTGGCCATCGCGCCAGATTTTTCCACTGCCTTCTAGATGTGGTGGGGAGGAGATAAGGCTGATTGTGAGAGACAAGGAGTTGTTTGTAAATAGGGAACAAGTGCGGGCATCTTTTTGCAAAAATGGAGAAGCTTGGTTTGTATGCGTCAGATCTAGATCCGGCGACTATTGGTGAAAGATGGGAGGCACAACATCATCACCAACTCGGGACCTGTTTGATTTGTAGGATTTTGAAAACGCAGGAATAGGACACGGCAATATTACAAGTTTCAAACTGATATTACAAATGTTAGGAGTAATGCTGCACCTACGAAGAGGGAATTACTATGAAGTTTACGTAAGAACTTTCGTTACTTTAGGTGGATGCAGCATTATCGTACAAACTAAAATCCGCCGCCCTGACAAGTCACTAATGGGCAAAATAAGTTTTCAAGTCTCTGGCCACTTGATGTTTCAAAAACAAATTCAGCTTCCGCGGAGACTTTGTCTTTAGGCTTAGATGCTTGCGGTGATCAGCACGCCATTCATTGTTGCGCCAGAGAACACCAAACCTCATTACCTTGAGCACACTTGCCTCCAGAACAAAGAACCTGGCCAATTTAATCTCAGATGTGCTGCCTCGGTAGTCGATCAAATCAATTTCTGTAAGATGGAGATCAAGGCATTCGATGAGATTGTTATAGTGCAGCACATTTTTCACTTTCGAGTCTTTTTATCTACAAAAGAAGAGAACATATTAGAGCAGCTGGCTGCATAAGATTGCCGTGTCATCAAGAGGTACCAATATCATTCGCTCATATGATAGGGTTGGCTGGCTAGTGATATTTTTTCACTCTCTCTCTCTCTCTCTCTTTCTGTTTCCTCTCATTTAACTAGGAGCACGTGAAGAGCTTGGGCATTTGTTGCCTTCCACTATGTGGCCGATGCCATATTTCACAAAAGTATGCCACATAATACGCATCGATGTCAAATCAAAAGATTTTGGCACTACTCTCGGGATGTGAGAGAGTTGGCACCGCTGTGCACACAGACCCACATGTACAAACAAATCAATCAAACCAACTACACCAGCCTCTCACTCTCCCAAACAAGTGTTTTTATTGCCTCAGTCCTCTCTCTCTCTCCCACGTAGTGTTTTTTCATTGTGTGAGTTAATTTGGCACCGGAGCAAAGTAGGTGATCCAGATTGGGGCACCAGGTGAGCAATGGAGGGGCATCGATGCCAAATGCATCACAAGTGAATTTGGCACATGTTTTGGCCCACATAGCCCACTTTTGTACTCCCTCCGTCCCAAAATTCTTGTCTTAAATTTGTCTAAATACGGATGTATCTAGTTACATTTTAGTGTTAGATACATCTGTATCTAAACAAATGTAAGACAAGAATTTTGGTACGGAGGGAATACTACCTCGTATTTGGTATAAAATTTTGACCATAGATTTACCTAAGAAAATGCCAAGGCATGTCACTAAAAATTACACCATTTGGAATTATGTTCAAATACGAATCCAACGATATAGTTCTTAGTGACATGCATTAACATTTTGTTAGTTAAATCTATCGTCAAATTTTGATACTACAAAATTGGAAGAGTAAAATAGGACAGAGGTAGTACTTGCTCTTAGGGTAACCATAGAGTTACTGGAGTAGTCTAAGTTACTTTCCACCATGACTAGCCTAGGCTACTATAGTAGTACAGCATAAAAATGATGCAGGTGATCACGTGAGAAAAAAATACTAAAAACATTTCTTTCGGTGCAGTGCATAGATGCAGTTTCAAACACTACACTTGTCATCGTAATTTGGGAAAATTACGAAAAACTACGTTGTGATTACCGTTTACTTATAGGAAAGAAGTCTCACCTTGATGAGTAGCTTCTCCGTGCACGGAAAGCATGTAAGGAATCCAACAACTTGATCCAGATTGGGGCCGATAGATTTTAGTGCTAAGATCTTCACTGTGCGCATGGACTGGGTCAAGCTTGTGAGAATCATTTTCTGGAAGACGGTCGTAAATACATCAAGAAGAAATTTAAAAATGTGAATTTCAAGAAGACGGAGAAGAACATGAGTGCTGTACCTGAACGATTACGGATCCAATAAAGAGTTCGGAGAATTTGGCAGACGAGTACACCAACGCTGTCAATTTCGGCGTGTCAATGACCATGATTTTTGTTGGACCTTCTAGATCCGATACAAGCAATCTCTCAAGGAAAGGCGCATTCTCATTCACCATAACGTGGAACAGCTGGAGTGATCTCTTCCCAATTTATGTCTTGTTGCAGGGCCAGCAAGACACATAAATCCATCGGAGATTCGTCGAGGCGATGTGGAGGCTAATGAACCCATGGATCTACTCAAGACAAAGGTACTCGAGCGCAGTACAGCTACGGAGCAGGTGCTTCATAGCCTTCTTCAAGATGACAACATCGAAGAGGTCAAGCTGCTTGAGTTGAGGGAGAAGAAGTGCAGGCGCGACATTAATCTGGCGAAGATAGCAGTAGCTGAAGCTGGCGCGGTGCAGCATTGGCGTGAGGCAGAGGGCGGACAGCGGCAGAGAGCGACATCGTCCAGCTTCAAAGCTGAGCTCCTCGAGCTGATCTAGGGCAGGGGATAAGAACCACTCGTCGAACTTGGGTTGGACCTTGCAGTTGGTACTGAACATGCGGATGTCAAGGCGTCTGGCTGGCCCAGGGTGCGATGAAAGGATCTTGGAGACTGCGGCCATGCGTTTGCAATCCCCGTCGCAGAGGCAGCTGTCGATGGTTAGATTGAGGGGGACACAGCGCCAGAGGGGGCGCCACCACCGGGAGAGCAGGGCGGTCCGCACGGCAGATTTTGTGGGGAGGAGGCCGATGATGAAAAGCAGCATGTCGTCGGGGAGGCTCCTGATGAAGTCCAGGCTCGCCAGATGCGGTTTTGGCTAGAGCCGCCTCCGCTTGTTTGCTGCCTCGCCGTACATCTCAACCGGCAGCGACGCCGGTGTACACGTGTGCTGGTGTGTGTTGTGTGCTGGGTGTGCGTGAGTGCGTCCTTCTGTGCATGCCGCCGCGTAGTGGTGAATTGTGCGTGAGTGCATCCTTCACGTGCAAGAAGTTTGTCCTCAATGCGCCCTCAATTTACTAGCATGCGGGGTGCTACCCCGAGTGGTTTCAACTTTGTGTACTTCACCGCGTGTCAGATGGGCCTCTAGTTTACTTATTTTCACCCACTGCCACATGGGCCAGCACACGAAGATACAGAACACGAGCTATACGCTGACACAGTGAGCGTATAATCCGTCGGTATAGAGAGTTCGAGTGAGAGGGGAGGCCCGTGAGAGATAGAAGAGAGAGAGAGAAAGAGCTACTCCCTCTGTTCAATAATGTAGTTCCAACATTTTTTTAAGTCAAACTTTTGAAACTTTGACCAAGTTTATAAAGAAATTACTTATATCTACAACACCAAAGATAAAGGATAGTATGAAGTAAGTACATGTTGTGATGAATCTAATGATCGTTCTAGATGTAAATGTTTTTCTCCACATATACCTGGTCAAACTTTTCTGAGGTTTGACTTTTCAAAACATCCATATGCTTATGGACGTGACAGAGTCCCTAACAAGAGAGAGAGAGAGAGAGAGAGAGAGAGAGAGTGAAAAAAGTGTGTGTGCGTGTGTGAAAGAGACATGGAAAACACATGATAAAAGTAGAGAAAAAGCGTACGTGTCTTATGCAAACATATCACACATGCATCTTCGACAATGGAGGCAAGGTGAGGAGATAGTGTGTGGTTGTTTGGAACCGAGAGAGCAAGACCCCTAGCACGTGGCTAAGAGGGGTCTGACAAACAAGGGAGAGAGATTGAGAGAGACGTACGGAGAAAATGTAGACATGGGGAGGAGAGAGTGTATGTTTGTCATAGAGAGATCCCCTGGAGATCGTGATGGGACTACATGGGTGTGGGAGATCGAGTGACAAGGTGTGTGCGTGATAGAAGATGCCCCGAGAGATATCGAGATAGACGTATGGATGGAAGGAGACAATACGTGTGTTCCTGATGGCTAGTAAGAGATAATCATACTTAGGATCGAGGGGGGGGGGAGTGCTTGCGCCTATGATGGATTGAGGGATTATGGTACTTAGGGGGGTGCGTGTCACATGGAGAGAGAACAAGGGCGGAGAGTGTTGGATGGGTCTATATGTATAGCGCGAGCGAGACATGTGTATGTGTGAACCAGGGAGATATAAGGCCAGTTTGGCTTGCGTCCTGAGCATCTTTTGCCCGGTCTGGGGTTGTGGCTGGATTTCATGCATGCTTGTTTGGTTGCTACCCTGTGAAAAAGAAAGCCCGCCTGGCCTGGGTTCCCTTGCACTTCAATTAGCCTGGCTGAACTCCAGACACTGCAAGTAGCCTGGCCCATGCGACCGATTTCGAACGCCTGGCCGTGCCTGGTCGTGTGGCCACGAGGCTAACAGCCACATGGATGGATATTAGCATTAAATAATTGATGCATGGATTGATTGATGGGATGTTGATGCTTTGCCTGGCCCAGGCATGAACCAAACGCTTCAGCACCACACAAGCCTGGCTAGGCAGAAATATTTTACATCTCACATCCACACCAGGCAGTACCGGCCATCAAGGCATGAGGGTCAGGTCATGAACCAAACTGACCAATAAAGTTTGAGAAAGATTGACGAGCCCCAATAAGGCTGAGTGGTGCGTCAGATAGCTGAGAGGGGGAAAGAGATATTCCATCCGCTCGATAATGCAGTGCATGTAAATTTTTTAGAAGTCAAACTTTGGAAACTTTGATCAGGTTTACGCAAATGTTATTTATATCTATAATACCAAAGATACATCATACAAAACTACATCTCATGGTGAATCTAATGGTATATGTTTGCCGTACTAGATGTAATTCTTTTTCTCCACGTACATGGTCAAACTTTGTGATGTTTGACTTTTCAATAAATCTGTATGCTATGGACCGAGGAGAGTGCCTCGGTCGAGACAGATCAAGTGTGTGTGAAGGAGAATGAGTAAGTGTGCAAAAAGAGTATGCGTGTGGAAGAGAAAGTGACAACAAACGATAAATTAGAAAGATAGAGTGTTTTTTCGTTTCTTATGCGAACATATCATGCATGCATCTCCGGGATGGAAAAGTGAGGCGAGGAGATACACGAAGATAGCTAGTGTGTGATTGTTTGCAACGAAGAGAGACACCCCTGTAGCACATGTCCAATAGAGGTGTGGCCAACAAGGAACAAAGGTCGAGAGGGACACATGGATGGCATGGACGCATGGGGAGGGAGAGAGGGTGTGTTTGTGATAGAGAGATCCCGTCGAGATCATGAGGGGGACTATATGGGTGGGAGATCGAGGGAGTGCGTGCGCGATAGAAAGATGCCCTGAGAGAAATCGAGATAGACCATGCACATGTTTGTGATGGAGACTAAGATTAGCTAGTCATATACATATAGGGGGGACTGCGTGTGCCTACAATTGAGTGAGAGACCATCATACTTGGCTAGCTGGGCATGAGATTGTGTGTGTGCGCGTGTGAGATGGAGAGAGAACGAGGGGGAGAGATAGAGTTTTAGATGGGCCTATCGAGTGCGAGTGAGAAATGCATGTGTATGTGTGACCCAGGTGGATGGAGAGTTTGAGAGAGGGGGGAGAGTTCCGAGACGACATTGTGGTGCGTGAGAGAGTTACATGCAAAGAGCCAAGGAATCTGTGTGTGTACGATGAGTGCACCCAATATATCTATCTTGGACTAGCTAGAGTATCATACATAGTGTGCGAGAGAGACCTATAGATAGTGTATATATGCATGTGAACTAGAAAGACCCCCCACACACACACACAAAGAGAGAGAGAGATGGAGAGAAAGGGAGAGGGACCAACAAGGTTTTTGTGTCGGATGCGTGCGACAGAATCGAAGATTGTCGGCGAGAGAGAGAGAGAGAGAAAGAGAGAGAACAGGAGTCCGGGAGAGGGAGAGGTCGCATTTTATGCATCAAAGACTGATATAAACCATGTTTCAATATAAACTTGCATTCAAATATTTAAATTGGAGAACATGTTGTCTGCAATCCACACATGAACGGATATATGCGTATATCAAACAATTTCATTGATTTGACTTTCAACATGTTCATGGAGTACTATAATACTGTACAACATGCTACTCGATTGAGGTGTTCAATTTTGGATTTAGTTCACTATTTTGACCTACTGAACGAGCTATTTCATTGAATCGAGATATTTCATTTTGGGTTTGATTCACATTTTTGAGTGGGTCAACTATTTGTCATATAGTAATCGCTAGCAACGAGCATGTAAAAACACATTACTCCCGAGCATCATCTCTCCATCTAAAAAAGAAGTGGCAAGCTAATATTTCAAAATTTGATCCGAATCGACTTGGTAAGGTAGACGTGGATGCTCGTTCTCCCAAAATTTGAATGAACCGTTAAACATCCTCTCTGCTTGGTGGAATTCGCCTGAGCAAATAAATGGGAGACGCGAAATTACCGTCCTATGTGGGACACGCATCAATTCGCCCGTTGTACATCGAGGGTAGGTTCGTAACTTCATCCAAGCGCACCTTCTCCTCGGCCGAAATGACATGTGCTGAATAATTCATAAACCATGGTCGGCAAAACACGCTCTCCTCGCCTGAAATAGCTCGCGCCCACTATTTCAAAACACGCTCTCCTCGCCCGAAATAGCTCGCGCCCACTATAGTTCAAAACACACCCTCCTCGCCCGAAATCGCTCCCGCCCACTATTTGGGGAGAAGCAAAGTTACTCTACTATCCCCGACCCTCAGTACACAGACCCAAGCCGAGAAGCCTATAGGCAAGGGTAGAACTGTAACTCCCCCTCACATTTCAGACAAATGCGTCCGTAAGACATGGTTCCACTCCCCTCCCAATTCCCTCCGCCCGCACCCATTCATACCTTGTGGGCGCCAAATCACCTTCTCCCCGGGAAGCTCCCTTCTCCCGAGCCGCGAAACCTCAGCCCCACCTCCATGGCGCAGAGGGGAGGCCCGTGAGAGATAGCAGAGAGAGAGAGAAAGAGCTACTCCCTCCGTTCGATAATGTAGTTCCAACATTTTTTTAAGTCAAACTTTTGAAACTTTGACCAAGTTTATAAAGAAATTACTTATATCTACAGTACCAAAGATAAATGATAGTATGAAGTAAGTACATGTTGTGATGAATCTAATGATCGTTCCAGATGTAAATGTTTTTCTCCACATATACCTGGTCAAACTTTTCTGAGGTTTGACTTTTCAAAACATCCATATGCTTATGGACATGACAGAGTCCCTAACAAGAGAGAGAGAGAGAGAGAGTGAAAAAAGTGTGTGTGCGTGTGTGAAAGAGACATGGACAACACACGATAAAAGTAGAGAAAAAGCATGCGTGTCTTATGCAAACATATCACACATGCATCTTCGACAACGAAGGCAAGGTGAGGAGATAGTGTGTGGTTGTTTGGAACCGAGAGAGCAAGACCCCTAGCACGTGGCCAAGAGGGGTCCGACAAACAAGGGAGAGCGGTCGCGAGAGACGCATGGAGAAAATGCAGCATGGGGAGGAGAGAGTGTATGTTTGTCATAGAGAGATCCCCTGGAGATCGTGATGGGACTACATGGGTGGGAGATCGAGTGACAAGGTGTGTGCGTGATAGAAGATGCCCTGAGAGATATCGAGATAGACGTATGGATGGAACGACACAATACGTGTGTTCCTGATGGCTAGTAAGAGATAATCATACTTAGGAGGGGGGAGTGCTTGCGCCTATGATGGAGTGAGGGATTATGGTACTTAGGGGGGTGCGTGCCACATGGAGAGAGAACAAGGGTGGAGAGTGTTGGATGGGTCTATATGTATAGCGCAAGTGAGACATGTGTATGTGTGAACCAGGGAGATATAAGGCCAGTTTGGCTTGTGTCGGAGTAATGGGCCAAGGGTAGGCTAACCCTAAGCCCAGAACCTTTCAAGACATCGGGGCAGGCTGCGCCCCTCAAAGATGCCACGACGAAGAGCCGTCTTCTAGAGGCCGGCCAGAAGCACGACCGACTACCCCCTCGCAGCCGAGTCCTGGGGCAAGTTCAAGACACGCCGACTCCAATCTGGCGACTTCCAGAGAAGCCGGCCACCAGGAGTCGGCCCCCGGCATCAACAAATACCCGTGCCCTCACCGAGAGGAACGGGATGGGGAGTGGCTATAGTGAAGCCCACTCCCTTCCTTTTTCCAAGGGTAGGCGTGGCCATAGTGCGCTGTACCCACGGAGATCTCCGTCCGGCGCAGCACTGTTGTCATGCCAGCCCTGACATCAGTACAGGTGGGCAGAGCCCTGCACCCATGATGGCCTGTCTGTACGACCCAGGAATGACGGGTCCCACCAGTCAAGGAGAGCCCAGAAGACGGCGAGAGCGCCACTAGTCGGACCCGGCGGGAGTCGGCCCCGGGGAGTCGGCCAGCCCCCCGCCTGCGGGCCCTACACGCCATCAACCAGACGAGACGGGAAGAGGCAACAGTGATCGCCCTCCAGGCGGCGGTACTGTTGCCACGACCCCATGACCAAGCCACGTCATTAGAGGTACGGCTATAGTAATCAGCAGCCGGCAAGACCCGCCCGCGGCGTACATGGCCTGTCGGCTCTGTACCGGACCTGTCGGCGGGCCCCAGCAGTCGGCGGAGAAGACGGCGGCCAAGAGACTGACGGCTGGGCCATGCGCCCAGCCGGATTACCATTGTACCCCTGGGGGGTAGGTCTATATAAACCCCCCAGGGAACCCATGCAAAGGGTTCGAATCCAGTAGCACTAGACCAGATCATATAGGAAGGAGAGAGCTAGCCTTGCCTTCTCCTACCTCCAGGAAACAGCTCGAGGAGCAACCTTGTACTCGCTTTGCCATAGTGACCATGCGGAGACCCCGCAGAGCAGCAGTAGGGGTGTTATCTCCACGGAGAGCCCTGAAGTTGGGTAAGATTCGCCGGCGTACATGTCTACGCCTCATCCCGCTTCCAGGCACCGGCGACGTTCTACTCGCTCCCACCATGATAAGCCATCCTTTGGCATATGTCGCACCCAATCCCCGACATTTGGCGCCCACCATGGGGCGAGGTGCACCGTCATCCGGAGACCTGCTTTGGACAGGAACCCTTTTCCTTCCTGGCGAGCGCAGCCAGCCCAGCACGCCAGACGGAGTCTGTGCCGACGCACTGCTTGGCGCTGAGATCACCTGCGCGGCCAGCTGTCTCGCCGATCTTGTCGGCGAGGTTCGCCTCCCCGACGAGCCTGCATCCGACGCGGGCACGGGCGGCCCCGAGAGCCTCCTTGCGGGCCTCCTCGATCAACTCCACGTCGCCAGCGAGCCAGCTGTGGACTTGGAGTCCGTAGGCTCCACCGACCCAATGCTGGTCGATTCCGACACCGCGTCGCTCGACACATTCCCCACCAACGTGGTGGTCTACGATGAGCCGCTCCCTTGCACGGAGAGCGACGGAAGCACCGTCACAGAAGTGCTTGTCATCGGTCATGGCGAGCACTCCGGCGGAGGAGCTCATGACCCACTCGACGCGGCGCTGCAAGACCTGACCGCGCCCATTCCCGAAGACGCCGACGCCGAGACGCTGGAGGCGTGCTGCCTCCAGCTCGTCAAAGGCGCGAAGAAGCTGGCTAGCATGAGACGCCTGTCAGAAGCCTACCAACGCGAGATGGATCGCGCCGTGGGCGGCTCGCCGGCCCCAACCAAGCCTAGCCGCCTTGGCGTGGTCCAGCAGCGCGGCGTAGCCATCGCCAACCTGTTCGGGGCAAATCGCCCCGTTTACGCCACGCCTGCGGAGAACATCCGGGCCACCCAGGCGGCGGCGGATGAGCTAGACAATTTCGAGGGCGAAGAGCGTCGCCTGATGACGGAGCGCGTCCAGCGACTCCTTGATGCGGCCGCCGAGTAGAACGAGGCCGGCTGCCGCACTGATGCGCCGCAACGACAGAACGACGACCCGCCTCCTCACCGAGACCAAGGCACGACGTCTCAGACGCCGACTGGCGGTGTCCGCGGAAGAAAGGATAAGGAGCCGGCTGCCAGCCGCGGTCGGACTCGCGTCACCATCGAGCGCGACCAAGACGGCCGCCCAAGAGTAGTGGAACGGCGGGACGACTGTCCGCCTCCTCCCCCTCGCAGATAAAGACGAGTCTCCCTGCTGCCTGTTGAACACCCGACTCTCGGCGACCGCCTTGGCCGCCGGGAAGGAGTCGGAGAAAATGACACTCGCCACCGGATCGACCGACTCCACCGATCCCTGGCGCTTGAAGAAGAAGATGAGCTGGGCCCGCCGTGTTTCGGTCCCCGCATACGAGACGAGCCCTTTCCCAAGGGGTTCACGCTCCTAAGATATACGCCCAAGTACACCAGCTCCGTGAAGCCGGAGGACTGGCTAGTTGACTACTCCACCGCCGTCAACATCGCGAACGGCAACAAGCGTGTTGCCGTGAAGTACGTTCCGCCCATGCTCCAGGGCACGGCCCGGACATGGCTGAACAGCCTGAAGCCTCGCAGCATCAACAGCTGGGTCGACTTCACCGACGCCTTCATCCGCAACTTCACCAGCACGTACAAGCGACCTCCCAAGCCTCGCCAGCTTTCCCTGTGCGTGCAAGGTCCCAACAAATCAACTCGCGACTACCTCACGCGTTGGGCCGAGCTCCGGAATTCCTGTGAAGGCATGCACGAGGTGCAGGCTATCGAGTACTTGACTGCCGGGTGCAGAGAAGGCACCCTCCTCAAGCACAAGCTCCTCTGTGATGAGCCAGAAACCCTCGACGAGCTGCTGATCATAGCAGACAAGTATGCCACGGCCGACTCCTCCATGAAGGCGGAGATTCAAGTTAGTGCGACTGGCAAAGTGGCTCCTTAGGCTCCTAGAACCCCGGCTGGAGACGCCAGTCGGCGACAGCAGCAGAGCGACCACAAGCGCAAGGCCCCACAACCGTCTTCCAGCTGCTGGCAGGTGGCGACAGTCGAAGACCAGCAGCCAGAAGGGCAGCCTCCGCCCAAACGTCAGAAGGGCGGCAAGCCCAACTGGTTGTCGGCTTTCTCCTACGAGCAGACTTTGGACGGACCCTGCAAGTTCCATAGTGGTGCGAAGCCGTCCAACCACACCACTCGGAAATGCCACTGGCTCACCAGGATCGCCAAGGGAGACGACCTCTTCCCTCCCCCGCCTGCTGGGCAGCCGCCTCCTCCTCCGCCCCAGCAGCCGGTGGTCAGGCCAGTCGGTGCAGTACAAGACGAGTACCCAGAAGAGCACGGAGCCTACGTGGTGTTCACCAGTGTGGCCGATGACCGACGCAGCAGGCGGCAGCAGCGGCAAGAGGTGAATGCAGTAGCGTCAGAACCACCAGAGTTTATGCATTGGTTTGAGAAGCCACTACTAGGAAAAGAGCTATAGATGGAATTGACACTAATGGCGCACCAGACATGTGGTGCGCCATTACTATATACTAATGGCGCACCATGTGTTGGTGCGCCATTAATGTGCAAATACTAATGGCGCACCACATCCATGGTGTGCCATTAGTATTTTTTTTAATTTTTTCAAAACTACTAATGGCGCACCACATCCATGGTGCGCCATTAGTATTTTTTTTAATTTTTTCAAAACTACTAATGGCGCACCGTGGGAGTGGTGCGCCATTACTAGTTGAACTAGTAATGGCGCACCACATCCACGGTGCGCCATTAGTAATTTTTTTTAATTTTTTCAAAACTACTAATGGCGCACTGTGGGAGTGGTGCGCCATTACTAGTTGAACTAGTAATGGCGCACCATGCCACGGTGCGCCATTAGTAACTTGGCCCAAACATTCGCCCGAATGCACCCCCCCTTGGACCGCCTTTTCAGTTTCAAAAAAATAAAAGAAAATGATAGAAATGTCAAAAAATAAAAGAAAATAAGATTCCCATGTGATATGTGGTCTAGTTGTTAGCAGAATTTACAAACATGAATTTTCGACTTTTTTGCAAAATCTCTCGAGAATTTGTAAAAATGGGCATAACTTTTGCGTACGAACTCGGATGAAAAAGTTTTTTATATGAAAAATCATTTACTCGAAAAATTAATAGAAAAAAGATACGGGGCTTTTAAGATCTGGAGAGGCAAAAAAATTCAAAAAAAATTCAAACTTACTAATGGCGCACCTGCCCATGGTGCGCCATTAGTATCTTCCCGCCTTCCAAATTCAAAATAATTCAAAAAAATAAAAAAATTTACTAATGGCGCACCTGCCCATGGTGCGCCATTAGTATCTTCCCTCCTTCAAAATTCAAAATAAATCAAAAAAATAAAAAAGTTAGTAATGGCGCACCTGCCCACGGTGCGCCATTACTATGTCGTATATATGGCTGGACGTGGTCCTCTCCTCCTTACCTCTTCATTCTTCTCCTCCACTCCACCTCTCCTCCACTCCATCTCCTCCTCTCCTCCACTCCATCTTCCCTTCTCTCCTACACCATACTACCCTCCTCCTCTCCGGCGACCTCCTCCTCCTCTCTGGCGACCTCCTCCTCCCTCCTCTCCTCCCCTCCCCTCCCCTCACGGTTTCTCCTCCCTCCTCTCCGGTGAGCTCCTCCTTCCTCTTCTTCGGTGAGCTCCTCCTCCCTCCTCTCCTCCCATTCCCTCATGGTTTCTCCTTCCTCCTCTCCGATGCTTCGGTGAACTCCTCCTCCCTCCTCTCCTCCCATTCCCTCATGGTTTCTCCTTCCTCCTCTCCGATGCTTCGGTGAACTCCTCTCCGGCGACCTCCTCCTCCTCTCCGGCGATGTAGGCGAGCGCCTCTCCGGTGACCTCCTCCTCCTCCTCTCTGGCGAACTCCTCTCCGGCAAAAGAACAGGCAAAAGAACGTATAAGATCCAAAAACAGGAACAAAATTTGAAATAATATCGTGCCAAAAAACGAGCAAAAAATGGGCAAAAAAATCATGATCCAGATCCAAATTCAAATTCAAAAATAGCAATGGCGCACGGTGGGGGTTAGATGGTGCGCCACTACTATTTTCCCGCCTTCAAAATTCAAAAATACTAATGGCGCACCGTGGCCTATACTAATGGCGCACCAGTGGCCTATACTAATGGCGCACCAGTGGTGCGCCATTAGTATACCAGATACTAATGGCGCACCAGTGGTGCGCCATTAGTAAAAAATACTAGTGGCGTGATACTAATGGCGCACCAGTGATGCGCCATTAGTAGGCAAAACTGGTGCGCCATTAGTAGCCCTTTTCCTAGTAGTGAGCCTATCGGCTGGAGCAGGGCGGATCACCCAGAGGTGATGCCAAGTCCGGGCTCCTACGCCATGGTATTGGATGCCACCTTTGCTACAGACAAGCGGGCTGCTCGCTTCTCCCGAGTCCTGATAGACGGCGGCAGCAGCATCAACATCCTGTACAAGGACACCATGGAGAAGCTAGGAATCAAGCAAAGACAGCTTCAGAACAGCCGGATTGTATTCCATGGCATAGTCCCTGGCCTTTCCTGCTCACCAATCGGCAAGATCCTGATAGATGTCCTCTTTGGAGACAAAGATCACTTCCGCCGAGAGTCAGTTTGGTTTGAAGTGGTGGACCTCGAAAGCCCATACCATGCATTGCTTGGCCGACCTGCTTTGGCCAAGTTCATGGCGGTCCCCCACTACGCCTACCTCAAGATGAAGATGCCGAGTTCCAAGGGGATCTGACCATAGCCGGCGACTACAGAAAGTCATCCGCCTGTGCGGCTGAGAGCAGTCGGCTGGCCGAGTCCATGGTGATCGTAGGTGAGAAGCGGCTCCTTGACCGGGTTGTGGCAATGGCCGGCGAGCAGCCGGAGATGTCGCCCAACCCCAAGAAGTCGGAAGCTGAAGGTTCGTTCAAGCCGGCTAAAGAGACGAAGAAGATACCCTTGGACCCGGAGCACCTAGAAAGGTACGCTGTCGTAGGTGCAAACCTTGACCGCAAATAGGAAGGCGAGCTCGTCGATTTCCTCCGTGAGAATCGGGACATCTTCGCATGGTCCCCCAAAGACATGCCGGGTGTTCCGACGGAATTTGCCGAGCACAACTTACATGTCCGATCTGATGTGAAGCCCGTCAGGCAGCCCTTGCGCCGCCTGTCAAAAGAGAAGAGAAGAGTTGTTGGAGAGGAGATAGCCCGGCTTCTAGCAGCCGGCTTCATCATGGAAGTATTCTTTCTAGAATGGTTAGCCAACCCAGTCCTGGTACTGAAGAAGAACAAGCAGTGGCGAATGTGTATTGACTACACAAGCCTCAACAAAGCTTGCCCCAAGGATTCATTTGCTTTGCCAAGGATTGATCAGGTGATAGACTCCACAGCCAGATGCGAGTTGCTGAGTTTCTTAGATGCCTATTCGGGATATCACCAGATCAAGCTGAACCCGGCTGACAGATTGAAGACTGCCTTCATCACACCGTTTGGAGCCTTCTGCTACTTGACCATGATGATCGGCTTGAGGAATGCCGGCGCCACCTTTCAATGTTGCATGTAGAAGTGCCTCCTCAAGCAACTCGGCAGAAATGCCCACGTTTACGTGGACGATGTGGTGGTGAAGACGGAGAAGCGTGGAACTGTTGGGGAACGTAGTAATTTCAAAAAAAAAAATCCTACGCACATGCAAGATCATGGTGATGCATAGCAACGAGAGGGGAGAGTGTTGTCCACGAACCCTCGTAGCCCGAAAGCGGAAGCGTTATAACAACGCAGTTGATGTAGTCGTACGTCTTCACGGCCCGACCGATCAAGCACCGAAACTACGACACCTCCGAGTTCTAGCACACGTTCAGCTCGACGACGATCCCCGGACTCCGATCCAGCAGAATGTCGGGGAAGAGTTCCATCAGCACGACGGCGTGGTGACGATCTTGATGCTCTACCATCGCAGGGCTTCGCCTAAGCACTGCTACAATATTATCGAGGATTATGGTGGAGGGGGGCACCGCACACGGCTAATAGATCTCAAGGATCAATTGTTGTGTCTAGAGGTGCCACCCTGCCCCAGTATATAAAGGAGCAAGGGGGAGGGGCGGCCGGCCAGGAGGAGGCGCACCAGGGAGGAGTCCTACTCCTACCGGGAGTAGGACTCCCTCCTTTCCTTGTCCAAGTAGGAGAGGGTGAAGGAAGGGAGAGAGGAGAGGAAGGAAAGGGGGGGCGCCGCCCCCCTCCTTGTCCAATTTGGACTAGAGGGGAAGGGGGCGCGCGGCCTGCCCTGGCCGCCCCTCCTCTGCTCCACTTTGGGCCCATGAGGCGCATTAACCCCCTGGGGGGTTCCGATAACCCCCCGGTACTCCGTTCTATATCCGATAACCCCCGGAACCATTCCTGTGTCCGAATATAGTCGTCCAATATATCAATCTTTATGTCTCGACCATTTCAAGACTCCTCGTCATGTCCGTGATCACATCCGGGACTCCGAACAACCTTTGGTACATCAAAACATATAAACTCATAATGAAACTGTCATCGTAACGTTAAGCGTGCGGACCCTACGGGTTCGAGAACAATGTAGACATGACCGAGACACGTCTCCAGTCAATAACCAATAGCGGAACCTGGATGCTAATATTGGCTCCTACATATTCTATGAAGATCTTTATCGGTCAGACCGCATAACAACATACGGTGTTCCCTTTGTCATCGGTACGTTACTTGCCCGAGATTTGATCGTCGGTATCTCAATACCTAGTTCAATCTCGTTACCGGCAAGTCTCTTTACTCGTTCCGTAATACATCATCCCGCAACTAACTCATTAGTTGTAATGCTTGCAAGGCTTATAGTGATGTGCATTATCGAGTGGGCCCAGAGATACCTCTCCGACAATCGGAGTGACAAATCCTAATCTCAAAATACGCCAACCCAACAAGTACCTTTGGAGACACCTGTAGAGCATCTTTATAATCACCCAGTTACATTGTGACGTTTGGTAGCACACAAAGTGTTCCTCCGGTAAACGGGAGTTGCATAATCTCATAGTTATAGGAACATGTATAAGTCATGAAGAAAGCAATAGCAACATACTAAACGATCGGGTGCTAAGCTAAAGGAATGGGTCATGTCAATCACATCATTCTCCTAATGATGTGATCTCGTTAATCAAATGACAACTCATGTCAATGGCTAGGAAACATAACCATCTTTGATCAATGAGCTAGTCAAGTAGAGGCATACTAGTGACACTCTGTTTGTCTATGTATTCACACATGTATTATGTTTCCGGTTAATACAATTCTAGCATGAATAATAAACATTTATCATGATATAAGGAAATAAATAATAACTTTATTATTGCCTCTAGGGCATATTTCCTTAAGTCTCCCACTTGCACTAGAGTCAATAATCTAGATCACATCACCATGTGATTAACATCGATAGTTCACATCATCATGTGATTAACACCCATAGTTCACATCGCCATGTGACCAACACCCAAAGGGTTTACTAGAGTCCATAATCTAGTTCACATCACTATGTGATTAACACCCAAAGAGTACTAAGGTGTGATCATGTTTTGCTTGTGAGAGAAGTTTAGTCAACAGGTCTGCCACATTCAGATCCGTATGTATTTTGCAAATCTCTATGTCAACAATGCTCTCCACGGAGCTACTCTAGCTAATTGCTCCCACTTTCAATATGTATCCAGATTGAGACTTAGAGTCATCTGGATCAGTGTCAAAACTTGCATTGACGTAATCCTTTACGACGAACCTTTTGTCACCTCCATAATCGAGAAACATATCCTTATTCCACTTAGGATAATTTTGACCGTTGTCCAGTGATCTACTCCTAGATGACTATTGTACTCCCTTGCTTAACACAGTGTAGGGTATACAATAGATCTGGTACACAGTATGGCATACTTTATAGAACCTATGACTGTGGCATAGGGAATGACTTTCATTCTCTTTCTATCTTCTACCGTGGTCGGGCTTTGAGTCTTACTCAATTTCACACCTTGTAACACAGGCAAGAACTCTTTCTTTGACTGTTCCTATTTTGAACTACTTCAAAATCTTGTCAAGGTATGTACTCATTGAAAAAAACTTATCAAGCATCTTGATCTATCTCTATAGATCTTGATGCTCAATATGTAAGCAGCTTCACCGAGGTCTTTCTTTGAAAAAATCCTTTCAAACACTCCTTTATGCTTTGCAGAATAATTCTACATTATTTTTGATCAACAATATGTCATTCACATATACTTATCAGAAATGTTCTAGTGCTCCCACTCACTTTCTTGTAAATACAGGCTTCGCCGCAAGTCTGTATAAAACTATATGCTTTGATCAACTTATCAAAGCGTATATTCCAACTCCGAGATGCTTGCACCAGTCCATAAATGGATCGCTGGAGCTTGCATATTTTGTTAGAACCTTTAGGATTGACAAAACCTTATGGTTGCATCATATACAACTCTTCTTTAATAAATCCATTAAGGATTGCAGTTTTGTTATCCATTTGCCAGATTTCATAAAATGCGGCAATTGCTAACATGATTCGGACAGACTTTAAGCATCGATATGAGTGAGAAAATCTCATCGTAGTCAACACCTTGAACTTTGTCAAAAACCTTTTTCGACAAGTCTAGCTTTGTAGATAGTAACACTACTATCAGTGTCCTTCTTCCTCTTGTAGATCCATGTATTCTCAATGGCTTGCCGATCATTCGGCAAGTCAATCAAAGTCCATACTCTGTTCTCATACATGGATCCCATCTCAGATTTCATGGCCTTAAACCATTTTGCGGAATCTGGGCTCATCATCGCTTCCTCACAGTTCGTAGGTTCACCATGATCTAGTAGCATGACTTCCAGAACAGGATTACTGTACCACTCTGGTGTGGATCTTACTTTGGTTGATCTACGAGGTTCAGTAACAACTTGATCTGAATTTTCATGATCATCATCATTAACTTCCTCACTAATTGGTGTAGGTGTCATAGAAACCGGTTTCTGTGATGAACTACTTTCCAACAAGGGAGCAGATACAGTTACCTCATCAAGTTCCACTTTCCTCCCACTCACTTCTTTCGAGAGAAACTCCTTCTCTAGAAAGTTTCCGAATTTAGCAACAAAAGTCTTGCCTTCGGATCTGTGATAGAAGGTGTATCCAATAGTCTCCTTTGGATATCCTATGAAGACACACTTCTCCGATTTGGGTTCGAGCTTATCAGGTTGAAGCTTTTTCACATAAGCATTGCATCCCCAAACTTTCAGAAATGACAACTTTGGTTTCTTGCCAAACCACAGTTCATAAGGCGTCATCTCAACGGATTTTGATGGTGCCCTATTTAACGTGAATGCAGCCGTCTCTAAAGCATAACCCCAAAACGATAGCGGTAAATCAGTAAGAGACATCATAGATCGCACCATATCTAGTAAAGTACGATTACGACATTCGGGCACACCATTACACTGTGGTGTTCCGGGTGGCGTGAGTTGCGAAACTATTCCGCATTGTTTCAAATGTACACCAAACTCGTAACTCAAATATTCTCCTCCACGATCAGATCGCAGAAACTTTATTTGCTTGTTACGATGATTTTCAACTTCACTCTGAAATTCTTTGAACTTTTCAAATGTTTCAGACTTATGTTTCATTAAGTAGATATACCCATATCTGCTTAAGTCATCTATGAAGGTGAGAAAATAACGATATCCGCCATGAGCCTCAACATTCATCGGACCACATACATCTGTATGTATGATTTCCAACAAATCTGTCGCTCTCTCATAGTACCGGAGAACAGTGTTTTAGTCATCTTGCCCATGAGGCATGGTTCACAAGTACCAAGTGATTCATAATCAAGTGGTTCCAAAAGTCCATCAGTATGGAGTTTCTTCATGCCCTTTATACCGATGTGACCTAAACGGCAGTGCCACAAATAAGTTGCACTATCATTATCAACTCTGCATCTTTTGGTTTCAATATTATGAATATGTGTATCACTACGATCGAGATCCAACGAACCATTTTCATTGGGTGTGTAACCATATAAGGTTTTATTCATGTAAACGGAACAACAATTTATTCTTCTTACTTAAATGAATAACCGTATTGCAATAAACATGATCAAATCATATTCATGCTCAACGCAAACACCAAATAACACTTATTTAGGTTCAACATTAATCCCGAAAGTATAGGGAGTGTGCGATGATGATCATATCAATCTTGGAACCACTTCCAACACACATCGTCACTTCACCCTTAACTAGTCTCTGTTCATCCTGCAACTCCCGTTTCGAGTTACTACTCTTAACAACTGAACTAGTATTAAATACCGCGGGGTTGCTATAAACACTAGTAAAGTACACATCAATAATTTGTATATCAAATATACCTTTGTTCACTTTGCCGTGCTTCTTATCCGCCAAATACTTGGGGCAGTTCCGCTTCCAGTGACCAGTCTGCTTGCAGTAGAAGCACTCAGTTTCAGGCTTAGGTCCAGACTTGGGTTTCTTCTCCTGAGCAGCAACTTGCTTGCTGTTCTTCTTGCAGCTCCCCTTCTTCTTCCCTTTGCCCTTTTTCTTGAAACTGGTGGTCTTGTTGACCATCAACACTTGATGCTCCTTCTTGATTTCTACCTCCGCAGCTTTTAGCATTGCGAAGAGCTCAGGAATTGTTTTGTCCATCCCTTGCATATTATAGTTCATCACGAAGCTCTTGTAGCTTGGTGGCAATGATTGGATAATTCTGTGAATGACGCAATCATCCGGAAGATTAACTCCTAGTTGAATCAAGTGATTATTATACCCAGACATTTTGAGTATATGCTCACTGACAGAACTGTTCTCCTCCATCTTGCAGCTATAGAATTTATTGGAGACTTCATATCTCTCAATCCGGGCATTTGCTTGAAATATTAACTTCAACTCCTGGAACATCTCATATGCTCCATGACGTTCAAAACGTCGTTGAAGTCCCGGTTCTAAGCCGTAAAGCATGGCACATTGAACTATCGAGTAGTCATCAGCTTTGCTCTGCCAGACGTTCTTAACGTCGTCAGTTGCATCAGCAGTAGGCCTGGCACCCAGCGGTGCTTCCAGGACGTAATTCTTCTGTGCAGCAATGAGGATAATCCTCAAGTTACGGACCCAGTCCGTGTAATTGCTACCATCATCTTTCAACTTTGCTTTCTCAAGGAACGCATTAAAATTCAACGGAACAATAGCACGGGCCATCTATATACAATCAAACATAGACAAGCAAGATACTATCAGGTACTAAGTTCATGATAAATTTAAGTTCAATTAATCATATTACTAAAGAACTCCCACTTAGATAGACATCACTCTAATCCTTCTAAGTGATCACGTGATCCATATCAACTACACCATGCCGATCATCACGTGAGATGGAGTAGTTTCAACGGTGAACATCAATATGTTGATCATATCTACTATATGCTTCATGCTCGACCTTTCGGTCTCCGTGTTCCGAGGCCATATCTGTTATATGCTAGGCTCGTCAAGTTTAACCTGAGTATTCCGCGTGTGCAACTGTTTTGCACCCGTTGTATTTGAACGTAGAGCCTATCACACCCGATCATCACGTGGTGTCTCAGCACGAAGAACTTTCGCAACGGTGCATACTCAGGGAGAACACTTATACTTTGATAATTTAGTGAGGGATCATCTTATAATGCTACCGTCAATCAAAGCAAGATAAGATGCATAAAAGATAAATATCACATGCAATCAATATAAGTGATATGATATGGCCATCATCATCTTGTGCTTGTGATCTCCATCTCCGAAGCAACGTCATGATCACCATCGTCACCGGCGCGACACCTTGATCTCCATCATAGCATCGTTGTCGTCTCGCCAATCTTATGCTTCTACGACTATCGCTACCGCTTAGTGATAAAGTAAAGCATTACAGGGCGATTGCATTGCATACAATAAAGCGACAACCATATGGCTCCTGCCAGTTGCCGATAACTCGGTTACAAAACATGATCATCTCATACAATAAAATTTAGCATCATGTCTTGACCATATCACATCGCAACATGCCCTGCAAAAACAAGTTAGACGTCCTCTACTTTGTTGTTGCAAGTTTTACGTGGCTGCTACGGGCTTAGCAAGAACCGTTCTTACCTACGCATCAAAACCACAACGATAGTTTGTGAAGTTAGTGCTGTTTTAAACTTCGCAAGGACCGGGCGTAGCCACACTCGGTTCAACTAAAGTTGGAGAAACTGACACCCGCCAGCCATTTGTGTGCAAAGCAAGTCGGTAGAACCAGTCTCGCGTAAGCGTACGCGTAATGTCGGTCCGGGCCGCTTCATCCAACAATTCTGCCGAACCAAAGTATGACATACTGGTAAGCAGTATGACTTATATCGCCCACAACTCATTTGTGTTCTACTCGTGCATATGACATCTACGCATAAAACCTGGCTCGGATGCCACTGTTGGGGAACGTAGTAATTTCAAAAAATTTCCTACGCACACGCAGGATCATGGTGATGCATAGCAACGAAAGGGGAGAGTGTTGTCCACGTACCCTCGTAGATCGAAAGCGGAAGTGTTATAACAACGCGGTTGATGTAGTCATACGTCTTCACGGCCCGACCGATCAAGCACCGAAACTACGGCACCTCTGAGATCTAGCACACGTTCAGCTCGATGACAATCCCCGGACTCAGATCCAGCAGAATGTCGGGGAAGAGTTCCGTCAGCATGACAGCGTGGTGACGATCTTGATGCTCTACCGTCGCAGTGCTTCGCCTAAGCACCGCTACAATATTATCAGGGATGGTGGAGGGGGGCACCGCACACGGCTAATAGATCCCAAGGATCAATTGTTGTGTCTAGAGGTGCCCCCTGCCCCCATATATAAAGGAGCAAGGGGGAGGGGGAGGCCGGCTAGGAGGAGGCGCGCCAGGGAGGAGTCCTACTCCTACCGGGAGTAGGACTCCCTCCTTTCCTTGTCCAAGTAGGAGAGGGGGAAGGAAGGGAGAGAGGAGAGGAAGGAAAGGGGAGGGGCGCCGCCCCCCTCCTTGTCCAATTCGGACTAGAGGGGGAGGGGGCGCGCGGCCTGCCCTGGCCGCCCCTCCTCTGCTCCACTTTGGGCCCATGAGGCCCATTAACCCCCCGGGGGGTTCCGGTAACCCCCGGTACTCCGTTCTATATCCGATAACCCCCGGAACCATTCCTGTGTCCGAATATAGTCGTCCAATATATCAATCTTTATGTCTCGACCATTTCGAGACTCCTCGTCATGTCCGTGATCACATCCGGGACTCCGAACAACCTTTGGTACATCAAAACATATAAACTCATAATGAAACTAACATCGTAACGTTAAGCGTGCGGACCCTACGGGTTCGAGAACAATGTAGACATGACCGAGACACGTCTCCGGTCAATAACCAATAGCGGAACCTGGATGCTCATATTGGCTCCTACATATTCTACGAAGATCTTTATCGGTCAGACCGCATAACAACATATGGTGTTCCCTTTGTCATCGGTATGTTACTTTCCCGAGATTCGATCGTCGGTATCTCAATACCTAGTTCAATCTCGTTACTGGCAAGTCTCTTTACTCGTTCCGTAATACATCATCCCGCAACTAACTCATTAGTTGCAATGCTTGCAAGGCTTATAGTGATGTGCATTACCGAGTTCGCCCATGGATACCTCTCCAACAATCGGAGTGACAAATCCTAATCTCGAAATACGCCAACCCAAAAATTACCTTTGGAGACACCTGTAGAGCACCTTTATAATCACCCAGTTACGTTGTGACGTTTAGTAGCACACAAAGTGTTCCTCCGGTAAACGGGAGTTGCATAATCTCATAGTCATAGGAACATGTATAAGTCATGAAGAAAGCAATAGCAACATACTAAACGATCGGGTGCTAAGCTAACGGAATGGGTCTTGTCAATCACATCATTCTCCTAATGATGTGATCCTGTTAATCAAATGACAACTCATGTCAATGGCTAGGAAACATAACCATCTTTGATCAATGAGCTAGTCAAGTAGAGGCATACTAGTGACACTCTGTTTGTCTATGTATTCACACATGTATTATGTTTCCGGTTAATACAGTTCTAGCATGAATAATAAACATTTATCATGATATAAGGAAATAAATAATAACTTTATTATTGCCTCTAGAGCATATTTCCTTCAGGAACACTGCTGGAAGACCTCAAGGAGACCTTTGAGAACCTGCGCCGATTTTAGATCAAGCTCAACCCTGAGAAGTGCGTCTTCGGAGTACCGGCCGGCCAGCTTCTTGGCTTCCTGGTCTCCGAATGCGGCATAGAATGCAACCCTGTGAAGAGCAAGGCCATCGAGAGGATGGAAGTATCCAGCCGACTGCTGGACGTGCAAAAGTTCACTGGCTGCTTGGCGTCCATCAGCCGATTCATCAGTCGGCTGGGCGAGAAGGCTCTCCCCCTATACCAACTCATGAAGAAGACCACTTTTTTCGAGTGGAACCACAAGGCGGATGAAGCTTCTCCAGTTGAAGAAGATGTTGACTACTCCACCTGTTCTGGCGGCTCCGACTCCTAAGGAGCCCATGCTCCTATACATCGCCGCCACCAGCCGGGTAGTCAGCACAGTTATCGTGGTGGAACGCAAGGAGGAAGGCAAGGCAGTACCTGTCCAGAGACCGGTGTATTACCTGAGCAAAGTGCTGTCGACCTCCAAGAAGAACTACCCCACTACCAGAAGATGTGCTATGGCGTGCACTTTGCCGCCAAGAAGTTGAAGCCTTACTTTCAAGAGCATCCAATCACAGTGGTCTGCACAGCCCCACTAGTTGAGATCATCGGAAGCCGAGATGCTTCTGGCCGAGTGGCCAAGTGGGCCATAGAGCTGGCTCCCTACACCATCTACTACCAGCCACGCACCGCCATCAAGTCGCAAGCACTGGCCGACTTCCTCGTCGACTGGGCCGAGACCCAGTACCTGCCGCCAGCGCCCAACTCCACCCATTGGCGGATGCACTTCGACGGCTCCAAGATGCGCACTGGCTTGGGAGCCGGTGTCGTCCTCACCTCTCCCAAGGGTGACAAGCTCAAATATGCGCTGCAAATCCACTTCGCCGCCTCCAACAACGTCGCCGAATACGAGGCGCTCATTCATGGGCTCCGGCTCGCCAAAGAACTTGGCATTCGCCGGATCCTGTGTTATGGCGACTCCGACTTGGTGATCCAGCATTCCTCTGGCGACTGGGACGCCAAGGACGCAAATATGGCGAGCTACGGTTTCCTCGTGCAACAACTCAGTGGATATTTTGAGGGATGCGAGTTCCTCCATGTGCCAAGAAATGACAACGACCAAGCAGACGCCCTGGCACGAATTGGCTCTACCCGATAAGCAATACCATCCGGTGTCGCCCTTCAACGCCTCCTCAAGCCGTCTGTCAAGCCTTCACCAGAATCAGACTCCATCTTTGTGCCGGCTCCTCCTGAAGAAGTCGGATCCGACTCAAGAGCTCCAGCAGACGGCATGAGAATTTTGACAGACGGCTCCAAGATCACGGAAGTCAAAGCCGGCCCAGGGACTTCAGAACTCGGCCCGGGGACTGCACCAGTCGGCTTGGGGACTTCATCAATCTAGCAAGTGGTTGCCGACTCCAACCCGCCACCTCCTGGCCCAGCCACCCCCCTCCAGATTGCAGTTCTAACAGTCGAAGAAATCGCAACACCCTCATGGGCCCAGCCCATCCTCAAATTTTTGGTAAGCAAAGAGCTGCCGACTGATGAGATCTTAGCTCGGCAAGTGCAACGCCGAGCAGCAGCCTATACCATAGTCAATAGAGAGCTGGTTAGGCGCAGTGTCACTTGCGTCTACCAGCGCTGCGTGGAGCCAGAGCAAGGCCAAGAAATTCTCAAGGACATCCATCAAGGCGAGTGTGGCCACCACGTAGCTTCAAGAGCACTTGTCGCCAAAGCCTTCCGACATGGTTTCTTCTGGCCGACTACTTTGGAAGAAGCCAAGGACTTGGTCCAAAAATGCAAGGGGTGCCAGAAGTTCCGCTCCAAGCCGCATCAGCCGGCTTCCGCACTCAAGACTATCCCCATTGCCTGGCCCTTCGTTGTTTGGGGCCTGGACATGGTGGGACCATTCAAGACGGCGTGAGGCAGCCTGACTCACTTACTTGTTGCGGTGGACAAGTTCACCAAGTGGATAGAAGCAAAGCCAATTAAGAAGCTGAATGGTCCAACTGCCGTGACTTTCATCTCCGACATTACAATTCGGTACGTCATACCACACAACATCATCACCGACAACGACACAAATTTTTCCAAAGGCGCCTTGGCCCGTTTCTGCGCGACGCAGGGCATCCGACTGGACTTAGCGTCCGTTGCCCATTCGCAATCAAACGGCCAGGTGGAGCGAGCAAACGGCCTCATCCTGTCCGGCATCAAGCCTCGACTGGTCGAGCCTCTAGAGCGCTCGGTTGGCTGCTGGCTCGACGAGCTGCCAGCCGTCCTCTGGAGTCTGTGCACAACTCCAAACAAGTCAACTGGCTTCACACCTTTCTTCCTCATCTACGGTGCCGAAGACGTCATCCCAACGGACATAGAGTTCGACTCCCCATGAGTCACCATGTACACCGAGGAGGAAGCAAAAGAAGCACGTCAAGATGGCGTCGATCTGTTGGAAGAGGGCCGGTTGTTGGCACTCAGCCGGTCCAGCATCTACCAGCAGAGCTTGCATCGGTACTACAACAGGAAGGTTAGGCCGAGATCCTTCCAAGAGGGCGACCTTGTGCTCCGACTGATCCAGCGAACAGCCGGCCAGCACAAGCTGTCGGCGCCTTGGGAAGGCCCTTTCATCATCAGCAAAGTGTTGGGAAACGACTCCTACTACCTGATCGACACTCAGAAGCCCAGATCACGCAAGAGGGACGACTCTGGCAAAGAGATGGAGTGACCATGGAATGCAAATCTCCTCAGAAGATGTTATAGTTAAATGCAGTATGTACCACGCTACCTTTTGTATTAAAGTACCAAGACTTCGGCCCCCCCCCCCGAGAAGAGCTCGGGGACTGCCCTCTTTTATCTATATGATAAGAATTATGCCTACGAGTATGTTGCTCTTTGTTATGCCGCTTGGCACCGGGTTCGACTAGTCGGCCCGGGGACTTGCCGCCTTGCACTATGAAATGCTTCCTGCAGTCAGACAAGTAGTGTGTGGCACCTAAGGCGCCTCCTGTCAGAAGCCGCAGCTCGCAGAGCGACTGACTGGTGGGCAGGAGTAGGGTAGAATGGGCGTCCACATGAAAAATGGCTAAGGACTCAAAGCATAAACATAGCTTAAGCCGGCTTCCAGCCTTTTTTTCGCAAACCGACTCTTGAGCAGTCGGCTCGCCGCCTTCTATTCAACTTGCTAGAAAACTCTAAAACGGCTAAGTACTTGCCTTCCCAAAGTAGCCAACTACTTGATCCAGTGGCAGTCCGCAGAGCGGCTGCCCGACTGGCAAGACGGCAACTGAGGGAAGGAGGCAAAGGAAAAAAGCCAAAGGAGCAATAAGCAAGAAAAGATAGAATTCGGATAAATAGTTACATAACAGAGGCCCTTGGCCGAATCTTCGAACAGAAATTCAAAATACACCCCGCGGGTGGAATTGCGCGAATTAACAAGTTCTTCAAAGACTATTAAGCAGATAAGACAAAGATAAACCGGCAGCCTAGGAGGCGGCAGACGGGTTCGGAGGATCGGAGGAGACGGCGGTGTCAGGTGTTGGGGCAGCCGGCTGGTCGGTCTCGGCTTGGTCACCTCCGGCGGCAGCCGGCTCGGACAGGCGCGGCTCGTTGCTGGAGACGCGATCGAGCTGGGGCTGGCCATCCACCCCGTCTTCTGGTGCCTCCGTCTCACCTCCGTCCCCCGCCTCGCCTTCCTCCTCGACGCTGGAGCCGATCACCTCCGCCGAGTCCTCTCCGTAGTCTGGGTTCATCCCGAACCACTCCAGCGGCACCTCCTCGCCGTTTTCAGCCTTCTCAGGGACGAAGACGCTGGTGTCGGTGTACTTGGCGATCGCCGCCGTGCGCTTGACAAGGGTGTCTTCCGCGGCTTCCAGCTCCAGGTGGCCTCTGACCGGAGTGTGGCCAGCCGGTCTAGGTCCAGCCCCGGATACCACGCCTTGACGAACTCCAAGGCCCGGCGTGCTCCAGCCCAGGCCGAGGAACCCTTCCAGGCCTCAAGACGGCCAGCCGCGACCTCCAGCCAGTCGACAGTCTGACTGGGAGTGCGCGGAGCCTGCATATCCGGCCACAGGGCGGCGATCGCCTGAGCGCCGACACCCTGAAGCCGGCGCAGCATCCGGTGGGCCGGTCGCAGGCGAGCCTCAATGCTCAGGATCTGCTCGTCAAGGGTTCGAGGGGCATCGGCGGCGATTTCCGTGCCATCCGCCCTCTGCCCCTCGCGATCAGCCTCGATGGCTTGATTCACGGCCTACGAGTGGCCTAGGAAGAAGTCTGCCAGGACGGAAGAGTGAAGAGCAAGTCAAAAACTTGAAAACAGCCCGACCTATAGTCGGCAACTCAAAGAAGGAAAACAAGGACGCTTACCGTCGACGAGATCCTCGATCTCGTGGAAGCTGGAGGTCAGCACCGCCTCCTTGTCGGTCCAGGAGGAGCGCTCGCTTGCGAACTCAGCCAGGACGGCGGTCTCCTTTTCTTCCGCCTCCTCCTGGGCCTTCTTGAGGAGATCTTTCTGCTCTGCCAATTGTGCGGCCAGCAAGTCGTGCTCTGCGGCAAGCTTGCTGCACTCCCCCCATTGACACACAATGCGGTGTTGGCCTCGCCCAATTGCTGCTGCAGAATGGCATTGGTTTCTGAAGAAAAGAAGAAAGAAGGCGTTAGTCGTCAACAAAAAGAAGGTCGCCAGGAAGATCCGGCCCGACTGCTCAGCAGTCGGCCCGAATCTCGGGGACTACAGCCCGCGGGTGTGCCAGCGCGCCCCCGCGAAGAAGAAGACTCACTCCGGATCTCTGACAAGTCGGCGGTCCGCTTGCCCAGCTCCTGGACGTAGCGGTTGAAGGCAGTCGCGCGGATATGATGATAGTCCTGTGGCAAACACTTCAGACAGATAGTTAGTACTTGGAACTCGCCACGTAGAGTTCCAAGCCGCCTGCTCTGCAGCCGGCCCGGAACTCAGGGACTACACCCAGTGGGTGCGCTGGCGCGCCCCCACAAAGAGGAAAAAACAAACAAAACAAGAAGGAGGAGACGTACTCGGATGGCTGTCTGCGACGCCAGGTGCGCCTTGGTGCAGTTCTGGATGGCATCACCCTCAGCTTGGAGCTTGGCCTGGATGTCCAGAAGCGCCTGGTTCAACGGGCCCGTCCCGCCTCCCCGCACCCACCCAGTGGGGGCGGCGCTCGTCGCCTCGGCGTCTGGGATCGTGGAGCTCGCGGCGCCAGTATCCAGAGGGCACGGTGCTGAAGTCACCTTTGCGAGACGGCGACGCGTCGGCGTGCCAACTTGAAGAAGCAGGCCCGCCTCGACCTCATCTTCAGTTGGCGGCACCGGCGGGCCCGCCAACTGCTCACCTTGCGCGGCTCCGGCTGGTGGCAGCGGCACAACCACGTCCGGCATGGAGGCGTCGCCGCCTTCCCTCTCCATGACCGGGTTCTCGCCGCCGACTCCCCCAGTCTGCCCCGTGAACCCCGGCTGCGGCGGTGCAGAGATCAGTGGGGTGACGAACACCGCCGATTGGCGGCGCACGGCTTCCTCAGCCTGCCGCTTTGCCGCGACGGCGGCCTCGGCCTCTTCCAATCTCTTCTTTGCGGAGGCCTCCGCCTTCTCCAGGCGGGCGGCCTCCTCCTCCTCGCGCTTCTCTTGCGCGTTCCGCTCCGTCGCCTCCCGGAGGTCGGCGGCGGCGTCGACCCGCCAAGTGGTGGCAGACGTCTCCGCCGACCCCATGATGGAGGAGGCGGCGACCCTGTCAAGAGTGAGGGGAGCCCTGAAGCAAGGGAAGCAAGTAAAGACTCAGGCGAAAGCCACAAAGAAAAAATAAAGGCAGAAAGATGGAGTACTCACGTGGAGACCAGCGGTGGCTTCTTCACTTCCCTGCGGAAGCGGTTGGCCTTCGCGGCCGCCTCGTCCCGCTTGGTCGCCGCGGCCGAGCTCTTGGGATTTTTCGGCCGACTGTCGAACAAGCTCGGCACGACCCTGCGCTTCTTCGCGCCGCCTTGAGCGTCCGGCGTGGCAGAAGAGCTCGCGCCGGGCTGGCCGGCTCCTGGTTGGTGGCGGGGGGCGACTTCCTCATCGTCATCAGGCCAGTCCTCTAGACTGGCCCTGAGCCGCGGGCCGCCTCCTCCCTCGGCGTCGTCTTCCAAAGCCGCCGCCCCCATATCGGGGTCGTCGGTGTCGCTCTCCGCCCGGTCGGCGAGGAACTCGCGGGCCGGTCCTGCGGTGCCGGCTGATGGGTGAAGGAGGGGATTCTGACCAAGGCCGATTGGTCAGGTCGGACAAGACAAACTCGGCAAGAAAGAAGACAATTTAAAGAAAGAAGGAAAGAGGCAACTTACTATAGGTGGGGGGTTGGCGTGAGAGTACGGCTCCCTGTCGAACTGCCAATCCTCCAGGAGCTTGCTGTCCGAGAGGTAGTTCACCATATAGGCCACCTCCTCGTGAGGCATGTCCTTGGTGCACATCCGGCTCGGGTCTCGGTGCCTGCTCATTTGGCATATCATATGGGGCCGACCTTGGAGCGGGAGGACTCGGCGCACCACGAAGGCGGCCAGCAGATCCGGGCCAGTCAGGCCCTCCGTCTGCGTCAGCACTCAGAGTCGCGTGATGGAGCCGGCTCTTGCAGGCATCGGCGACTTGGCCCGGTATGACCAGTTGGGCAGCCTCCCAGCCGGCGGCCCGGCTATGAAAGCCGGCAGATTGACCCAATCGCCCTCCGCGAAGATGCTCTTCACGTAGAAGTACGATCGCTGCCAAATCTTCACCGACTTTATCAGCTTGATGGTGGGGAAGGGGTTGTCGGCCCCCAACCTCCGCACGGCGATGAACGCGCCGCACTGAGCCGGCATGCCTGCGGCCTGGGTGCCGAGCTTGGAGAAGAAGAACTCCCCCCAAAGCTCGATGGTGGGGAGGACTCCGAGGAAGCCTTCGCACAGGGCGACGAAGGCGGACATCAGCACCACCGTATTGGGCGTGAGGTGGTGCGGCTGGAGGCCGTAGAACTCGAGGAAGGCGCGGAAGAAGCTGCTTGCCGGCAGGCCTAGGCCGCGCAGGCAGTGCGAGCGGAAGATGACCCGCTCGCCCTCCTGCGGTGCCGGCGAGATCTCCCCCTTTGGTGCGAGACGTACCCGCACATAATCTTTGCCGGGGAGCCGACGCATCTTGCGGAGGAAATCAATGTGGTCGTCATGAACCTCCGAGCCATCCCAGGTGCCGGAATGCACCAAAGGGGGCGCGGCGGCGAAGGAAGAACTCATCGTGGGCAGTCCCCGCAGCGCTCGACGAGGCTCCGGGTGCGGTGGTGCGAGGAAGAAGAAGAGGAGCGAGGAGTAGCATGGAGGAGGGGCGCGCGTGCTCTGCCGCTCCCCCCTCCTCCCCCTACTTATAGCCTCATGGGCTGCGAAGCCGAGGGGGCGGTTGTGGGATTTACTGCACCACTACCCCATGACCCCCACGTTTATCGTACGGAGTTACTGCACGCAGTAACTCTGTGGGAACTCCAACCGTCCGCCACGGCCGCAGCGGATCCGCTCGTGCGCCGAGGCACAGTAGTGGCGGGCCCCGCCCGAAGACCTGTCCCGTCACGCGCGTGGGCAGGCAGACTGGCCTGGCCACGCGCTTCCACGTGATAGGCCCGAATCGGGCGGGGGCCTGGAAGCTTAGCCAGCACACTACTAGGATCCCGCCGGAGCGTTCAAAATATTGGACACGTCAGGGTTGGGCGAGTCCGACTTCTAGTCGGCCCAGCAGAAGTCAAACAAGATCCGTGTCTCGGGCTCCTGGAGAGAGAAACTGCTGAGGCTCCTCGGCTGATCATCCGCGGCGCCTCACCAGCTTCGGGGACTACTATCGGAGTAATGGGCCACGGGTAGGCTAACCCTAAGCCCAGAACCTTTCAAGACATCGGGGCAGGCTACGCCCCTCAAAGATGCCACGACGAAGAGCCGTCTTCTAGAGGCCGGCCGGAAGCACGGCCGACTACCCCCTCGCAGCCAAGTCCTGGGGGCGAGTTCAAGACACGCCGACTCCAATCTGGCAACTTCCAGATAAGTCGGCTACCAGGAGTCGGCCCCCGGCATCAACAAATACCCGTGCCCTTACCGAGAGGAACGGGATGGGGAGCGGCTACAGTGAAGCCCACTCCCTCCCTTTTTCCAAGGGCAGGCGTGGCCACAGTGCGTTGTACACACGGAGATCTCCGTCCGGTGCAGCACTGTTGCCATGCCAACCCTGACATCAGCACCAGTGGGCAGAGCCCTGCACCCATGATGGCCTGTCTGTACGACCCAGGGACGACGGGTCCCACCAGTCGACGAGAGCCCAGAATACGGCGAGAGCGCCACTAGTCAGACCCGGTGGGAGTCGGCCCCCGGGAGTCGGTCAGCCCCCCGCCTGCGGGCCCTACGCGCCATCAACCAGATGAGACGGGGAGAGGCAACAGTGATCGCCCGCCAGGCGGCGGTACTGTTGCCATGACCCCATGACCAAGCCGCGTCATTAGAGGTACGGCTACAGTAATCAGCAGCCGGCAAGACCCGCCCGCGGCGGACATGGCCTGTCGGCTCCGTACCGGACCTGTCGGCGGGCCCCAGTAGTTGGCGAAGAAGACGGCGGCCAAGAGACTGACGGCTGGGCCATGTGCCTAGCCGGATTACCATTTTACCCCTGGGGGTAGGTCTATATAAACCCCCCAGGGCACCCATGCAAAGGGTTCGAATCCAGTAGCACTAGACCAGATCATATAGGAAGGAGAGAGCTAGCCTTGCCTTCTCCTACCTCCAGGAAACAGCTTGAGGAGCAACCTTGTACTCGCTTTGCCATAGTGACCATGCGGAGACCCCGCGGAGCAGTAGTAGGGGTGTTATCTCCACGGAGAGCCCTGAAGCTGGGTAAGATTCGCCGGCGTACATGTCTACGCCTCATCCCGCTTCCAGGCACCGGCGACGTTCTACTTGCTCCCACCATGATAAGCCATCCTTTGGCATATGTCGCACCCAACCCCCGGCAGCTTGCGTCCTGAGCATCTTTTGCCTGGCCTGGGGTTGTGGCTGGATTTCATGCATGCTTGTTTGGTTGCTACCCTGTGAAAAAGAAAGCCCGCCTGGCCTGGGTTCCCTTGCACTTTAATTAGCCTGGCTGAACTCCAAACACTACAAGTAGCCTGGCCCAGGCGACTGGTTTTGAACGCCTGGCCGTGCCTGGTCGTGTGGCCATGAGGCTAACAGCAACATGGATGGATATTAGCATTAAATAATTGATGCATGGATTGATTGATGGGACGTTGATGCTTTGCCTGGCCCAGGCATGAACCAAATGCTTCAGCACCACACAAGCCTGGCCAGGCAGAAATATTTTACATCTCACGTCCACACGAGGCAGTACCGGCCATCAAGGCATGAGGGTCAGGTCACGAACCAAACTGACCAATAAATTTTGAGACAGATTGAGGAGCCCCTATAAGGTTGAGTGGTGCGTCATATAGCTGAGAGGGGGAAAGAGATATTCCATCCGCTCGATAATGCAGTGCATGTAAATTTTTTAGAAGTCAAACTTTGGAAACTTTGATCAGGTTTACGCAAATGTTATTTATATCTACAATACCAAAGATACATCATACAAAACTACATCTCATGGTGAATCTAATGGTATATGTTTTCCGTACTAGATGTAATTCTTTTTCTCCACGTACATGGTCAAACTTTGTGATGTTTGACTTTTCAATAAATCTATATGCTATGGACCGAGGAGAGTGCCTCAGTCGAGACAGATCAAGTGTGTGTGAAGGAGAATGAGTAAGTGTGTAAAAAGAGTATGTGTGTGAAAGAGAAAGTGACAACAAACGATAAATTAGAGATAGAGTGTGTTTTTCGTTTCTTATGCGAACATATCACGCATGCATCTCTGAGATGGAAAAGTGAGGCGAGGAGATACACGAAGATAGCTAGTGTGTGATGGTTTGCAACGGAGGGAGACACTCCTGTAGCACATGTCCAATAGAGGTCTGGCCAACAAGGAACAAAGGTCGAGAGGGACACATGGATGGCATGGACCCATGGGGAGGGAGAGAGGGTGTGTTTGTGATAGAGAGATCCCGTCGAGATCGTGAGGGGACTATATGGGTGGGAGATCGAGGGAGTGCGTGCGTGATAGAAAGATGCCCCGGGAGAAATCAAGATAGACCATGCACTTGTTTGTGATGGAGACTAAGATTAGCTAGTCATATACATATAGGGGGACTGCGTGTGCCTACAATTGAGTGAGAGACCATCATACTTGGCTAGCTAGGCATGAGATTGTGTGTGTGTGCGTTTGAGATGGAGAGAGAACGAGGGGGGAGATAGAGTTTTAGATGGGCCTATCGAGTGCAAGTGAGATATGCATGTGTATGTGTGACCCAGGTGGATGGAGAGTTTGAGAGAGGGGGGAAGAGCTCCGAGATGACATAGTGGTGCATGAGAGAGTTACGGGAAAAGAGCCAAGGAATTTGTGTGCGTACGATGAGTGCACCCAAGATATCTAGCTTGGACTAGCTAGAGTATCATACATAGTGTGCGAGAGAGACCTATAGATGGTGTATATATGCATGCGAACTAGAAATACCCCCCCACACACACAAAGAGAGAGAGAGATGGAGAGAAAGGGAGAGGGACCAACAAGGTTTTTGTGTCGGATGCGTGTGACATAATTGAAGATTGTTGGTGAGAGAGAGAGAACAGGAGTCCGGGAGAGGGGGAGGTCGCGTTTTATGCATCAAAGACTGATATGAACCATGTTTCGATATAAACTTGCATTCAAATATTTAAATTGGAGAACATGTTGTCTGCAATCCACACATGAACGGATATATGCGTATATCAAACAAGTTCATTAATTTGATTTTCAACATGTTCATGGAGTACTATAATACTGTACAACATGCTACTCGATTGAGGTGTTCAATTTTGGATTTAGTTCACTATTTTGACCTACTGAACGAGCTATTTCATTGAATCGAGATATTTCATTTTGGGTTTGAATCGCGTTTTTGAGTGGGTCAACTATTTGTCATATAGTAAATCGCTAGCAACGAGCATGTAAAAACACATTACTCCCGAGCATCATCTCTCCATCTAAAAAAGAAGTGGCAAGCTAATATTTCAAAATTTGATCCAAATCGACTTGGTAAGGTAGACGTGGATGCTCGTTCTCCCAAAATTTGAACGAACCATTAAACATCCTCTCTGTTCGGTGGAGTTCGCCCGAGCAAATAAATGGGAGACGCGAAATTACCGTCCTATGTGGGACACGCATCAATTGGCCCGTTGTACATCAAGGGTAGGTTCGTAACTTCATCCAAGCGCGCCTTCTCCTCGGCCGAAATGACATGTGCCGAATAATTCATAAACCATGGTCGGCAAAACACGCTCTCCTCACCCGAAATAGCTCGCCCCCACTATATCAAAACACGCTCTCCTCGCCTGAAATCGCTCGTGCCCACTATAGTTCAAAACACGCCCTCGTCTCCCGAAATCGCTCCCGCCCACTATTTTGGGAGAAGCAGAGTTACTCTACTATCCCCGACCCTTAGTACACAGACCCAAGCCGAGAAGCCTATAGGTAGAAGTGTAACTCCCCCTCACATTTCTGACAAATGCGTCTGTAAGACATGGTTCCACTCCCCTCCCAATCCCCCCCCCCCCCGCCCGCCCCCATTCATACCTCGTGGGCGCCAAATCAGCTTCTCCCCGGGAAGCTCCCCTCTCCCGAGCCACGAAACCTCAGCCCCACCTCCATGGCGCCCCCACCGCACCAATTTCACAGCCGCCCTCCTCCCTAATGCCGGAGACGCTGTCCATTTGCCGTCGTGCACTGGGTCATGTGCCTCTTACTCCGTGCTGCTAGTGCTGCCTCGACGACGGCCGCGTGAACCGTACCGGAGCCGATTCACCCCCGCCATTGTTCACGGCGCCGGAGCGGCTCCAACTTCGGATCCATCCAGAGTCCTGGTGCTGCTTCCGCGTAGCCGTCGACCGTCGCGACATCGCTCTTTCCCTTCCGCCAGTCACCACCACAACCGCGTCCGCCTCCCCGACTCGGCAGCTGGACCTGCCTACTTCACCATGCCGCCAGATAGGTCGCACCCTCATCTCAAATCACTTTATTTAGGCATCAGTTGTCTGAATTTTTATTCTGGGCCAATCGATTCCCAATGGGAAGCAGCATCCCTCGAGGCGGCGGAGCTCCTAGGCTGCCGGTTGGCTGGTGTCTAACGTAAGGGGAAGACGGCTATGTTAGAATCTGAAGGGTTACAAACCAGGTCTTTGCAAAAGATCCAAACGCCAGGAGATAATAAACCAACTCCATTTTTCATAGATACTGCTCTAGAACAGAGAAACCCAACTCCCACTGATAATAAGCAGATTCCAGTGGCCAAAGAACTAGTCCGCTCCAATCCAGCAAAAGAATGTCAACTCCATTCTAAGAAGCGTGTGCGTATCCTCGCATCATGAAATTTTATAGCATTCTGATCATATTTTCTACATGTTTCTTACCCATCTCTCTTTTAGAAAATAAGGTTAAATGATACAAGACTTCCTCCATTGGGATCGTATTTGAGGAAAATATCTTGCGGGAATTCTCTGTGCTCCAATGCTGATGTAAGTACCTGTTGTATATCACTATATTTTTACATCAGCATGTATTTTGTTAATCGGTGTGAATCTAACCTTTATCTGATCTAAAATTAGTTGTAGCAAAATGTTAAAGGCGCCAATGTTGATTTTTGTAAGGAAAACTGCCTGGTAGTTTTGCATATTGAGCTGCATGAATGTACTATCTCATATCACGCACATTACTGAATTGTAGTGTTTCTCTGGTTGCCCATTCATTCATTGTGTCAATGTTGCTTTCGTATTACCTTACCTGGCTGATGATAGTTGTGCCATATTGTGTTAATTTGGTGTAGGCTAGTTGCCCAAACGTTCGTTGTGTCAATGTTGCTTTCCTATTATCTGACTTGGCCAATGATAGCAATGCTAGTGTGTTAATTTTGTGCAGGCTGCTGAAGATAAGAAGAAAAACTCTGAAAACAGCAAGGCAACCCCATTGTTTCTTTCCAGTAAATCTAGGCCAAGTAATATGGCAATAACTCATGATTAATCTGTTTGGTTCCCGTCCTAATTTATGTTATGATGCAGTGGTCGAGACACTCTCCACTATCAATAATACAAGCCTGCCAAAATCGCCATCTGAATCTGTTCAGCATCCTCTGTCTCGAATGCAACAGAATAAATGTATGTTTGTGAACCAATTAATGGCTGAAGCAATGATGGAAATGGTGGATGAATCAGAGGTGCAGAGTCGTGCGACACAACAACTGATCAATGTTTTCAGAGACAGTGTAGCAAAGCAGCAAGAACTTGCCCACATGCTTATGGGCGTCATCTGTGCTGAGGTTGCAGATTGTGACGTTGTAGATGGTTAGGTTCTACTCATTTATTTGCACTGGCATCAATCTTTGATTTCCCAGTGGATGTAATTTCCTGTAATATATGCTGGATGTGCAACGTTATTCCCTGTATGCCGTACCTTTGCTTGATCGGTTTTGGTCCTGTGCATAATTGCTCGTCGTAATGGGCTCAAATTATCTAATTTGGCCTAAATACATGAACAAACTTTAGTGGGCCCATTAAGTTAATGGGCCGTTACTAGGCAGAAAGTTAATGGTCGGCCCTCTTACCTCCCGGGTCGTTAACAGGCCGACATTGAAGCGGGCAACAGGTGGCCCCAATTTATTTCACGGGCCGTTAACAGGTCATTACTAAGTTTGGGCTACATATGGCCCGACTATACTGTAGGCCTTTAGCAGGCCGAAAGAGACAGCGGGCTTGTACTGGACCATGAAGAGCATGGGCCGCTAAGAGGCCGAAAGTCTGGTCGTATTTTAAACGGCCCAACTGTGTTGTGGGCCTTTAGCAGTCCGAAAGAGAAACCGGGCTGGTATTGGACCATGAAGGGCATGGGCCGTTAAAAGGGCAAAACTAAGGTACGACTACAAATGGCCCAACTCATTTATGGTCCATTAACAGGCCGAAAGGCACACAGGGCCCGGAATTGGCCCAACACTTAAATGGGTCGCTAAAAGGCCAAAACTCAGGTCCGACTACAAATGGCCCAACTGATTTATGGGCCGTCAATAGGCTGAAAGTGACACCGGGCCAGAAATTGGCCCAACACTTAAAAGGGTCGCTAAAAGGCCAAAACTCGGGTCCGACTACAAATGGCCCATCAGATTTATGGGCCGTCAATAGGCTGAAAGACACGCCGGGCCAGAAATTAGCCCAACATTTAAATGGGTCGCTAAAAGGCCGAAAGATGTACATCCTGAAAATTGGCACATCCATTAAATGGGCCGTTAACAGGCCGAAATCTCATCGGGCCGATATTGAGCCCAAATATATAGCGGGCTGTTAACGGGCTCGAACTGACGATGGGCTGCAATGGTGTCAAATCTTTAACGGGCGGTTGGCGGGCCGAATTGGCACATCTCGTATGGGTCGTGGGCTTAAATGGACCTGACACAAGTAGGCCTTATATGGGCCGGCCTGCCAATTTTTACTGGGCCGGCCTTTTTCACCGGAATGGGCCACTATTGGGCCGTGCCATGTGTCGACCTATCATAGGCGCCTCCTGTCCAATGAGTGGATGACATCTGTCCCAACGGTGAGGCAACACGTGTTTCCTGCGGCCAATGATGATTTTACACGTGGAAAATCCCCATTGGTCCGGGCTGTTAACGGGTTATCAGATCCAAAATCGGACCCGATAGCTTAACGGCGTTCCATTACGGTGGATGCCACGTGTCGGTCACCCTTGATGAAAGCACTTCTATGACGCGCGATTTATTTTTTTCATGGAAGTGGATACTTCCGTGATGATAATTTTGGTAATGTCATGGAACACTTCTATGACAGCACATGTATGACTATCTTGATTCTGTCATAAATTTGTCATGGATGTACATGCATGACAAAAAACGCGACCTACTATGACAAACACGTATCATCACGAAAGTGTATTTTTTTTGTAGTGCCCCTAGCTTAGAGGTCGAGTGCGCGTCTATCTATTTCTCTTCTGTCCTCTTTTGGTTCACAGGGCACATGAGCACTTCTGCCGAGCTACTTGGAAGAAAGAAAACAGATCGGCGTCCCGACTCTGGCAAACCAGAGTTGCCGGGGGCTGCGAGCACAAGGATCCAACCGCGGCAAGATGAGATTGCCGGGGGGCTGCAGATCCAGATAAGTCTTTTATCCTCTGTCATGCATTTCGGAATAGGACTGGGGCATGTGAAACCTCGTTTTTATCTCTAGGCTATCGTGCTCCCCTTTTTCCTATACCTAAGGATTTTTTCCTGGGTCCGAATTTGGTTGTAGCCGCGGCGGCAAGGAGGTACAACGAGGAGCCTAAAGCCCACTTCATCCCTGCCTCCGCGAAGAGCGCGAGAACGGTTGAGTTGAGTGGAGGGCGGCAAGGCCTGTTGCCGGGCGAAAAACGTTTATCTTAAACAATAACAAGGATTCGCTCCTTGTCGCGGGATTTACCCATGAACGAAAAACCCGGCAAGCATCCCTTTTTCATTAAAAACATCCATATAGGTACAGTTCGTATGGAATGAAAAACATGAGCAAGGGGATTACAAGTTCAAAATTTAACGAAGGACCGCAGGCTTACAAACTAAAAAACAGAAAAGATGCCCGTAATCCCTTTCTTGTCCCTATCCTCAGGAGGTAGGTCAAGGAGGCGAGAGGGCAAAAGGGGCACCAAGGCGAGCTACGAGCAGCAGAAAGCACCAAGAGAACACCTCGGTGGCCGCCCATGGGTGGGCCGGTGATGACGGTGCCGGGAAAGGAGCTGGAAGACAAGGCGGCAGGCCCGGCAATACGCGATGAAGGCGTCGGTGCCCACGTACTCCGAGTTGACGGCCTTGCCGCCCGCCCTCTTCCTCTTCCGCAGCCTCCCGACGCCAGCCTCCCAAGGAGACGGCCTCGAGAAGTTCAAGGAGTGGCCCCACCCCCGGCCTCTGCCGGAGGAGCCGCCAGATGCAGATGCTGCTGCTGCCGCACCCGCCCAGGCGCGGGGCGTCCAACGCCTAGTCGGACTCGTCCCCGTCATCTGCCCCACTGTCCTCCTCATCACTTTCGCTCGAGGAAGAGCTTCCATCGTCGGAATCTCCATCGGAGGAGCTCTCCACGCATCACTTCAGGCGAGTCCCGAAGTCTCCGAAGACCTTGACGGAGAGCAGGCCGTCCTCCATCAATTTGAAGTAGAGGACGAGCCCCGCCGTCAGGCTATGGATGCGAGTGAACGTCTTCCACCCATGACGGAGGTACATGACCCGAGGAGTCGGGAAGTCGACGTCGACCCGCGTGCCCCCATTCCCACAACCCCTCATGTGCAATCTGAGGGATTGGGGCCGGTCATGCTCCATCTCCCAAGCAAACATGGCGGGAAGATGAAGACGGCAACAAGGAGGCCCGCGCAGCCTAATGAAGAACTCGCGGGGCTGGTCTCCGACATGGCCTTCCATCGGGAAAGGCACCGTTGGCGGGGGCGAAGCCGGCGCGCCGCCCCGTCCTCCTCTTCCCCGAGCACTACGACCTCTGCCCCGGCCTCGCCCACGGCCTCGCCCCCTCCCCCTTCCCCTCGCGGCCGGTTCCACCACCACGGGCTCAGGAGGAGGAGGGATGCACTGTCGAGCGGCGACCCTCGCCGCCACCGTCGTGGGACCCGGGTTCCCTTTCTCCATGTCGAGTGAAAGGAAGAAGCAGAAGCAAGAGGGTAGATGATAGAAGAATGCGGGACATCGTCCCCCCTTCCTGTTGGGGAACGTAGTAATTTCAAAAAAATTCCTACGCACATGCAAGATCATGGTGATGCATAGCAACGAGAGGGGAGAGTGTGATCTACGTACCCTTGTAGACCGACGGCGGAAGCGTTATGACAACGCGGTTGATGTAGTCGTACGTCTTCACAGCCCGACCGATCAAGCACCGAAACTACGGCACCTCCGAGTTCTAGCACACGTTCAGCTCGATGACGATCCCTGGACTCCGATCCAGCAAAGTGTCGGGGAAGAGTTCCGTCTACACGACGGCGTGGTGACGATCTTGATGTTCAACTGTCGCAGGGCTTCGCCTAAGCACCATTACAATATTATCGAGGATTATGGTGGAAGGGGGCACCGCACACGGTTAAGAGAACGATCTTAGAGATCAACCTGTGTGTCTAGGGGTGCCCCCAGCCCCCGTATATAAAGGAGCCAAGGGGGGGTGCGGCCGGCCCTAGGAGGAGGCGCGCAGGAGGAGTCCTACTCCTACCGGGAGTAGGACTCCCCTCCCTTTCCCTAGTTGGATTAGGACTTGGGGGGAAGGAGGAGAGGGAAGAAAGGAAAAAGGGGGGGGGCACCTCCCCCTCCTTGTCCAATTCGGACTTGGGGGGAGGGGCGCGCGGCAGCCCCTAGGCCTCCTCTCCTCTTCCTCCACTAGGCCCATTAAGGCCCATTAGGTTACCGGGGGGTTCCGGTAACCTCCCGGTACTCCGGTAAAATGCCGATTTCACCCGGAACGCTTCCGATGTCCAAACATAGGCTTCCAATATATCAATCTTTATGTCTCGACCATTTCGAGACTCCTCATCATGTCCGTGATCATATCCGGGACTCCGAACTAGCTTTGGTACATCAAAACTCATAAACTCATAATATAACTGTCATCGAAACCTTAAGCGTGCGGACCCTACGGGTTCGAGAACAATGTAGACATGACCGAGACACGTCTCCGGTCAATAACCAATAGCGGAACCTGGATGCTCATATTGGCTCCCACATATTCTACGAAGATCTTTATCGGTCAGACCGAATAACAACATATGTTGTTCCCTTTGTCATCGGTATGTTACTTGCCCGAGATTCGATCATCGATATCTCAATACCTAGTTCAATCTCGTTACTGGCAAGTCTCTTTACTCGTTTCGTAATACATCATCTCGCAACTAACTCATTAGTTGCAATGCTTGCAAGGCTTATGTGATGTGCATTACCGAGAGGGCCCAGAGATACCTCTCCGACAATCGGAGTGACAAATCCTAATCTCGAAATACGCCAACCCAACATTTACCTTTGGAGACACCTGTAGAGCTCCTTTATAATCACCCAGTTACGTTGTGACGTTTGGTAGCACACAAAGTGTTCCTCCGGCAAACGGGAGTTGCATAATCTCATAGTCATAGGAACATGTATAAGTCATGAAGAAAGCAATAGCAACATACTAAACGATCGGGTGCTAAGCTAATGGAATGGGTAATGTCAATCACATAATTCTCCTAATGATGTGATCCCGTTAATCAAATGACAACACATGTCTATAGTTAGGAAATATAACCATCTTTGATTAACGAGCTAGTCAAGTAGAGGCACACTAGTGACGTTTTAGTTTGTCTATGTATTCACACAAGTATTATGTTTCCAGATAATACAATTCTAGCATGAATAATAAACATTTATCATGATATAAGGAAATAAAATAATAACATTATTATTGCCTCTAGGGCATATTTCCTTCACTTCCCCCTCTTTATAAAGGTGCGGGGTCGGGGCTCGGCCGCCCGGCTCAGCCAATCCAGCCACCGGAGGCGCAGGTAATCAGGACCGACCCGCTGCCCCAACCAGCGACGCCCTGGTTTCCCGCCTCCACCGCTTGCCACCCCTAGCGCATGAAGGACATGTGGCGGACGTGCAGAACTGAGGGGACGGGTGAAGCGACCTCTCCCCACCCCCGTGATCGTGGGGAGTGGATGCCCTGAAGACCACGACCCAGCCCCGTTTAGTAAATGAGCCGCGCCTCCACGCCTTTCTCTTTTTACGGGGAAGGCGCGAGCCGCCTCTTTACTGCGATATGACGCATGCATGTGGAAACCGCCCCACGCATGCCGCCCACGTCATGCACACCCCTCCACGCCGTGCCGCGCGCGCGGGTCATGGGAAGCGCAACGCGCGAAAAGTCTTACCACGGTAAAAACCTCCCCGCCTGCCCGCGCACTGTTTTGGGCCTGGCCCAACAACGTGTCGCGCTTATGTGTAGCCCAGGCCCGGGGGCTCCTATCGGTGTACAAAAAGAGGGGCACGCTTTGTACCCCTTTACCTATGCATGGGCAGTCGGAGCCGCGCCCACGGTCACACCAAGCAAGACAGGGGAGGTGGAGCCAAGGTAAGACCAAAGCCCAAGATAATAAGAACAACACCAAGGCCAAGACCACAAAGAGCAGAGGGACGAAGCAGGTTCCCCCGGCAAGACCCTTGCCGGGGCAGCCTCAGCAGCCCCGGCAAGATCCTTGCCAGTGCAGCTCGCCCCACACCAACAGAGCAAGCCACCCTTGAGCCCACGGTCCCCAATGCCATCATCCACGTGGGGCTAGGGCTCGGGAAGGCACCTCTCTAGTGGCATGCAGATCTTTGTGAAGACATATTCAAGATCAAATGAGGATTAGAATACGACGATCCTCGACAAGATCCTTGCCGAGGAAGGCCACCAGACCCCCGGCAAGGCCCTTGCCGGGGACGACAGCGCGCCACGGCAAGACCCTTGCCGGGCCACACGGCAAGACCCTTGTCGGGCCACCCAGCAAGGCCCTCACCAAGGACGCCAGTAGGGCCACCGCCAGGCCCACGCCAACCAAGCTTCCACCGCCGTTCGCATGCAGCTGCCAACCCAACCAACTGGGCAGGCACCTGCGTGGCAACATGCAGCTCCCAAGCCAACTCATCGAGCGCCTGCGTGGTGGCATGCAGATCTTCGTGAAGGTTCTGCCACTGCGCCACCTCAGCTACTTGCCTGCCTACATGGCACCGCATGCATCGCTGGCCAGGGCGCGTGTCTAAGCAAGGAGGAGCGGCGATGGACGGGACGGGCCTCGCCCCCGTCCCCGATAAAGCAGGGGGACACCTAAGCTACGCATTAAATGTGTCTTGTCCTATAATACGAGCGATAAGCTCAGGGCACTGTACGCCTTTCCACCTCCTGTGTGCCACTGTGGCAGCCCCTTCCAACAATAAAAGGAGGCCCATTGCATACTGGAGAGGGATTCGGCTTTTTCGAACCACGCACTGACCACAGCTAGTTCGAGAGCTCAAGAACTCTCTGAAATACACCGACCAAAGCAGGACTAGGGTTTTACGCATCCTCGCAGCGCAAACCTGGGTAAACGATCCTTGTGTTGTCTACTAGCCCTGCTCTTCTCGCAACCTCGCGCCCTGAAAACCGTAGTAGGGATTCTTGTGATCCCATAGGTGTCGTTCCACACCGACAAAGATAGAAGACTTCTTCACGTGTCCGGATGGGACTCTCCTTTGCGTGGGCAGCAAGCTTCACGTTCGGATATGAAGATTCCTTCCTCTGTAAACCGACTCTGTACAACCCTAGGCCCCTCCAGTGTCTATATAAACTGGAGGGTTTAGTCCGTAGAGGCGATCACAATCATACAGGCTAGACTTCTATGGTTTAGCCTTTACGATCTCGTGGTAGATCAACTGTTGTAATCCTCATATTCATCAAGATCAATCAAGCAGGAAGTAGGGTATTGCCTCCATCAAGAGGGCCCGAACCTGGGTAAACATCGTGTCCCCTGTCTCATGTTACCATCGACCCTAGACGCACAGTTCGGGACCCCCTACCCGAGATCCGCCAGTTTTGACACCGATAATGAGTCGGCCAAAGAAGCCCAAATAAAAAATAGGCCAAAGAAGCCCACCAAAAAAATGAGAGAAAAAGAGAGACGGGACAATGCTACTATCCTTTTTCCACACTTGTGCTTCAAAGTAGCACCATGATCTTCATGATAGAGAGTCTCTTATTTTGTCACTTTCATATACTAGTGGGAATTTTCGTTATAAGAACTTGGCTTGTATATTCCAATGATGGGCTTCCTCAAAATGCCCTAAGTCTTCGTGAGCAAGCGAGTTGGATGCACACCCACTTAGTTTCTTTTTGAGCTTTCATACACTTATATCTCTAGTGCATCCGTTGCATGGCAATCCCTACTCACTCACATTCATATCTATTGGTGGGTATCTCCACAGCCCGTTGATACGCCTAGTTGATGTGAGACTATCTTCCTCCTTTTTGTCTTCTCCACAACCATCATATTCTATTCCACCTATAGTGCTATGTCCATGGCTCACGCTCATGTATTGCGTGAAAGTTGAAAAAGTTTGAGAATATAAAGTATGAAACAATTGCTTGGCTGAAACCGGGGTTGTGCATGATCTAAATATTTTGTGTGATGAATATAGAGCATAACTAGACTATATGATTTTGTAGGGATAACTTTCTTTGGCCATGTAATTTTGAGAAGACATGATTACTTTGTTATTATGCTTGAAGTATTATTATTTTTTATGTCAATATTAAAATTTTGTCTTGAATCTTTCGGATCTGAACATTCATGCCACAATAAAGAGAATTACATTGATAATTATGTTAGGTAGAATTCCACATCAAAAATTCTATTTTTATCATTTACCTACTCGAGGACGAGCAGGAATTAAGCTTGGGGATGCTGATACGTCTCCAACGTATCTATAATTTTTGATTGTTCCATGCTATTATATTATCTGTTTTGGATGTTTAGTGGGCTTTAATATGCTCTTTTATATTATTTTTGGGACTAAACTATTAACGGAGGCCTAGTGCCAGTTGTTGTTTTTTGCCTATTTCAGTGTTTCGCAGAAAAGGAATATCAAACGGAATCCAAACAGAACGAAACCTTCGCGAGGATCTTTCTTGGAACAAACGCAATCCAGGAGACTTGGAGTGGAATTCAGAGACGCAACGAGGCGGCCATGAGGTAGGAGGGACGACCAGGGGGTAGGCACGCCCCCCACCCTCATGGGCCCCTCGTAGCTCCACTGACCTACTTCTTTCGCCTATATATACTCTTATACCCTAAAAACATCCAGGGGAGCCACGAAACCACTTTTCCACCGCCGCAACCTTCTGTACCCGTGAGATTCCATCTTGGGGCCTTTTCCGACAATCTTCCGGAGGGGGATTCGATCACCGAGGGCTTCTACATCAACACCATAGCCTCTCCGACGATGTGTAAGTAGTTTACCATAGACCTTCGGGTCCATAGTTATTATCTAGATTGCTTCTTCTCTCTCTTTGGTTCTCAATACAAAGTTCTCCTCGATGTTCTTGGAGATCTATTCGATGTAATATTTTTGTGGTGTGTTTGTCGAGATCCGATGAGTTGTCGGTTTATGATCAAGATTATCTATGAACAATATTTGATTCTTCTCTGAATTCTTATATGCATGATTTGATATCTTTGCAAGTCTCTTTGAATTATCGGTTTTGTTTAACCTACTAGATTGATCTTTCTTGCAATAGGAGAAGTGCTTAGCTTTGGGTTCAATCATCCGGTGTCCTTTCCCAGTGACAGCAAGGGCAGCAAGGCATGTATTGTATTGTTGCCATCGAGGATAAAAAGATGGGGTTTATATCATATTGCTTGAGTTTATCCCTCTACATCATGTCATCTTGCTTAATGCGTTACTCTGTTCTTATGAACTTAATACTCTAGATGCATGCTGGATAGCGGTCGATGTGTGGAGTAATAGTAGTAGATGCAGAATCGTTTCGGTCTACTTGACACGGACGTGATGCCTATGGTCATGATCATGCCTAGCTATTCTCATAACTATAAGCTTTTCTATCAATTGTTCGGCAGTAATTTGTTCACCCACCGTAATATATGCTATCATGAGAGAAGCCACTAGTGAAACCTATGGCCCCCGCGTCTATTTTACATCATATTAGTTTATCGTCAACTTGCCAATTTCCATCGCCGTTTATTTGCAATCTTTACTTTTCAATCTATACAACAAAAATAACAAAAATATTAATCTTATTATCTTTATCAGATCTCACTTTTGCAAGTGGCCATGAAGGGATTGACAACCCTTTTATCGCGTTGGTTGCAAGGTTCTTGATTGTTTGTGCAGGTACTAGGCAATTTGCGTGTAGTCTCCTACTGGATTGATACCTTGGTTCTCAAAAACTAAGGGAAATACTTACACTACTTTGCTGCATCACCCTTTCCTCTTCAAGAGAAAACCAACACATGCTCAAGAGGTAGCATCAGGAGCTCAGGGCCATCCGTGATGGGCGCTTCGGTCGACGCCCCGAGCGCAACGACCGGGGCTACGGTCGAGGAGGAGGAGGAAAAAGTGGAGGACGCTGGGACGAACGCGGCCCCCGCCAGGAGTGGCGCGACCAGCCTCGTGAGGACCGCTGGCATGACCAGCCTCGCGAGGGCGCCTGGAGGGACCAGCCTCATGAGGACCGCTGGCATGACTGATAACCCACAAGTATAGGGGATCGCAAAAGTTTTCGAGAGTAGAGTATTCAACCCAAATTTATTGATTCGACACAAGGGGAGCCAAAGAATATTCTCAAGTATTAGCAGTTGAGTTGTCAATTCAACCACACTTGGATAACTTAATATCTACAGCAAAGTATTTAGTAGCAAAGTAGTACGATAGTAGTGATAATGGTAGCAAAAGTAATATTTTTGGGTTTAGTAGTAATTGTAACAATAGCAGCGGAAAAGTAAATAAGCGAAGAACAATATGTGAAAAGCTCGTAGGCATTGGATCGGTGATGGAGAATTATGCCGGATGCGATTATTCATGCAACAGTTATAACATAGGGTGACACAGAACTAGCTCCAATTCATCAATGTAATGTAGGCATGTATTCCGAATATAGTCATACTTGCTTATGGAGAAGAACTTGTATGACATCTTTTGTCCTACCCTCCCGTGGCAGCGGGGTCCTGGCGGAAACTAAGGGATATTAAGGCCTCCTTTTAATAGAGTACCAGACCAAAGCATTAACACATAGTGAATACATGAACTCCTCAAACTATGGTCATCACCGGGAGTGGTCCCGATTATTGTCACTTCGGGGTTGCCAGATCATAACACATAGTAGGTGACTATAGACTTGCAAGATTGGATCAAGAACTCACATATATTCATGAAAACATAATAGGTTCAGATCTGAAATCATGGCACTCGGGCCCTAGTGACAAGCATTAAGCATAGCAAAGTCATAGCAACATCAATCTCAGAACATAGTGGATACTAGGGATCAAACCCTAACAAAACTAACTCGATTACATGATAAATCTCATCCAACCCATCACCATCCAGCAAGCCTACGATCGAATTACTCACGCACAGCGTGAGCATCATGAAATTGGTGATGGAGGATGGTTGATGATGACGATGGCGACGGATTTCCCTCTCCGGAGCCCCGAATGGACTCCAGATCAGCCCTCGCGAGAGAATTTAGGGCTTGGTGGCGGCTCCGTATCGTAAAACGCGATGAATCTTTCTCTCTGATTTTTTTCCTCCCCGAACGTGAATATATAGAGTTGGAGTTGAGGTCGGTGGAGCACCAAGGGGCCCATGAGGCAGTGGGGCATGCGCACCCCCACCCTCATGGACAGGGTGTGGGCCCCCTAGCCTTGATTCTTTCGCCAGTATTTTTTATTATTTCCAAAAATAATCTCCGTGAAGTTTCAGGTCATTCCGAGAACTTTTGTTTCTGCACAAAAATAACACCATGGTAATTCTGCTGAAAACAGCGTCAGTCCGGGTTAGTTCCATTCAAATCATGTAAGTTAGAGTCCAAAACAAGGGCAAAAGTGTTTGGAAAAGTAGATACGTTGGAGACGTATCAACTCCCCCAAGCTTAAATCTTTGCTTTTCCTCAAGCAATTCAGTTGATAAACTAAAAGTGATAAAGAAAAACTTTTACAAACTCTGTTTGCTCTTGTTGTTGTAAATATGTAAAGCCAGCATTCAAGTTTTCAGCAAAGATTATGAACTAACCATATCCACAATAACACTTAGGTCTCATGTTTACTCATATCAATGGCATAATCAACTAGCGAGCAATAATAATAAATCTCGGATGACAACACTTTCTCAAAACAATCATGATATGATATAACAAGATGGTATCTCGCTAGCCCTTTCTGAGACCGCAGAACATAAATGCTGAGCACCTTTAAAGATCCAAGACTGACTAGACATTGTAATTCATGGTAAAAGAGATCCAGTCATAGTCATACCCAATATAAATTAATAGTAATGGATGCAAAGGACAATGGTGCTCTCCAGCTGGTGCTTTTAAATAAGAGGGTGATGACTCAACATAAAAGTAAATGCATAGGCCCTTCGTAGAGGGAAGCAGGGATTTGTAGAGGTGCCAGAGCTCGGTTTTTGAAATAGAGATGAATAATATTTTGAGCAGCATATTTTCATTGTCAACATAACAACCAAGAGATCTCAATATCTTCCATGCTACACACATTATAGGCAGTTCCCAAACAGAATGGTAAAGTTTATGCTCCCCCTCAACCAACAAACATCAGTCCATGGCTTGTCCGAAACAACGAGTGCCTCCAACTAACAACAATCCTGGGGGAGTTTTGTTTGCAATTATTTTGATTTGATTTGCTTAAAGCATGGGACTGGGCATCCCGGTGACCAGCCATTTTCTCGTGAGTGAGGAGCGGAGTCCACTCCTCTTGAGAATAACCCGCCTAGCATGAAAGATACAGACAGCCCTTGTTGATACATGAGCTATTTGAGCATGCAAAACAGAATTTCATTTAAAGGTTTAGAGTTTGGCACATACAAGTTTACTTGGAACGGCAGGTAAATACCACATATAGGAAGGTATGGTGGACTCATATGGAATAACTTTGGGGTTTAAGGGATTGGATGCACAAGCAATATTCCCGCTTAGTACAAGTGAAGGCTAGCAAAAGACTGGGAAGCGACCAACTAGAGAGCAACAACAGTCATGAACATGCATTAAAATTAATAAACATTGAGTGCAAGTATGAGTAGGATATAATCCACCATGAACATAAATATCGTGAAGGCTATGTTGATTTGTTTCAACTACATGTGTGAACATGTGCCAAGTCGAGTCACTCGAATCATCCAAAGGAGGATACCACCCCACTATTCCACATCACAATCATTTTAATAGCATGTTGGCATGCAAGGTAACCATTATAAACTCCTAGCTAATTAAGCATGGCATAAGAAACTATAATCTCTAATTGTCATTGCAAACATGTTTATTCATAATAGGCTGAATCAGGAACGATGAATTAATCATATTTACAAAAACAAGAGAGGCCGAGTTCATACCAGCTTCTCTCATCTCAACCAGTCCATCATATATCGTCATAATTGCCTTTCACTCGCACGACCAAATGATGTGAATAATAATAATAGTGCACGTGCATTGGACTAAGCTGGAATCTGCGAGCATTCAATAAACAGGAGAAGACAAGGTAATATGGGCTCTTGGTTAAATCAACAATAATGCATATAGGAGCCACTTCAACATTTCATTATGGTCTTCTCCTATCGACCCCCAAAGAAAAAGAAAGGAAATAAAACTATTTACACGGGAAAGCTCCAAACAAGCAAAAGAAGAACAAGAAATCTTTTTGGGTTTTCTTTTAATTACTACTACTACAAGCAAGAAAGTAAACTGGCAAAAAGCTACTACTAATTTTTTTTTGGTTTTTTCTTAAGGTTTATCAAACACACAAGAAGAAAGCAAGAAAAAGGAAATAAACTAGCATGGATAGCACAATGAAAAAGTATGAGCACCGACAACTAGCAATGAGTGTGTGAACATGAATGTAATGTCGGTGAGAAATACGTACTCCCCCAAGCTTAGGCTTTTGGCCTTAGTTGGTATATTGCCACGGCTGGCCTGGCGGATATCTGAAGTTGTAACTGGGGTTATACTAAGACACAGCGGCTATTGCATCGTGGGCTGCAGCTTGGAGGCAAGCTGTCTCAGTCCTCCTCTCGTACTCGTTCGCCTCCTCCCTGGTTATAACATGTCTCCCTTTTGTCTGAAAGTCAAAGAAGGTAGGAGCAGGGAGAGCGACATGATAGGTGCGTCGTCTGTCAAAGATTAGTCGGTACTGGAGGAACTGATCGTTCCTCTCAACAAACTTCTCGGATTTCGGGCTCCGCAAAACCCTTACGATTCGAACACAGGGGCGCGACGAAGATCTCTCCTGCTACGTGTCTACCTAGCGCCTCGCCTTTCTCTTGGTGGTGGTAATGGGGTGCAAGCAAGCAAGCAAACAAGTAGAACACACAAGAGTTTACCCAGGTTCAGGCCACCTTGCGGTGTAAAACAATACTTCCTACTTTGGTGGATTGGCCTCACGAGGGCACGAGTATGAACAAGTACAGTGGTTTCCCGAGCTCAGGAGGTGAGCCAAAGAAGGATGAGGAGGTTGGTGTTCTTGCTCCTTTTGTTTGCTAAGTGCTAATGGGTTGGTCCTCCCTTTCTATGCTAGGAACCCTAGCTACTTATATAGACGACCAAGGTCCCCTTCCCCCGAAATGTTTAGGCGGGAAGGGAATCCCACAACGGCCATTTGAGCGGGAACACAAGGTGTCGGTGGAAATGACACCTATGGGATCACAAGAATCCCTACTACGGTCGCGGGGTGCGGGCTTGAGAGAAGAGCGGATCAAACAGATAGCACGCGTTTCGTTTATCCAGGTTCGGGCCGCGAGGATGCGTAAAACCCTACTCCTGCTTTGGTGGATGTATATTTGTGTTCTTGAACTAGCTATGGGGCGTGAGGAGCTCCAAAAAGCCGAATCCCTCCCCTGGTCGCCTCGGGCCTCCTTTTATAGGAAAAAGGGGTTGCCACAGTGGCACACAGGAGGTGGAAAGGGCACCGTGTTGCGAGGTTATCCCTTGCATTACATGACAAGGCGCATTTAATGCGTATGCTTAGGTATCCTCTCGCTTTATCGGGGACGGGGGCGGAGCCCGTCCCGTCCGTCGCCGCTCCTCCTCGTGTCGACACACGCCCTGGCCAGCGGTGCGTGCGATGCCATGTAGGCAGGCAGGCAGCTGAGGTGGCGCGGTGGTGGAGTCTTTACGAAGATCTGCATGCCGCCACGCAGATGCCTGCCCAGTTGGTTGGGTCGGCAGCTGCATGCGAATGGCGGTGGAGGCTTGGTCGGCGCGGGCCTGGCGGTGGCCCTGTAGATGCCCTCGGCAAGGGCCTTGCCGGGGCCCCGGTAAGGGTCTTGTCGTGGCGCCCGCTGTTGTCCCCGGCAAGATGCTTGTCGAGGGTCTCATGTTTTTCCTTGGCTGGGGCCTCGCCAAGGGTCGCTGTCTTCTAGTACTCATCTGATCTTGAATGTTTCTTCACAAAGGTCTGTATGCCATCACAGAGGTGTCTCCCGAGCCCTTGCCCCAACATAGTGGCCTATGGTGGGGGCCGTGGACTCAGGGGTGACTCACTCCGTAGGCGTGGGCCGAGCTGCCGCGACAAGGGTCTTGCCGGGGCTGCTAAGGCCTCCCCCGGCAAGGATCTTGTCGGGGGAGCCCGCTTCGTCCCTTTGCTCTTTGTTGTCTTGGTCTTGGCGTTGTTCCAGCTACCTTGGGCTTCGGTCTTACCCTGGCTCACCTCCCCTGCCCTGCTTGGTGTGGCCGTGGGTGTGGCTCTGTCTGCCCGTGCACAGTTATAGGGGTACAAAAAAAAGGGTACCCCTCTTTTTGTACACCGACAGGGGGCCGCGGGCCTGGGCCACACATAAGCGCAACGCGTTGTTGGGCTAGGCCCAAAATGGTGTGCGGGCAGGCGGGCGGTTTTTACCGCGGTAAGATTCTTCGCGCGCTGCGCCTCCCACGACTCGCGCACGTGGCGCGGCGTGGAGGGGCGTGCGTGACATGGGCGGCATGCGTGAGGTTGGTTTCCGCACGCATGCGTCACGTCGTGATAAAGGGGCGGCTCGCGCCTACCCCGTAAACGGAGGGAGGCGTGGAGGCGCGGCCCATTTACCTAATGGGGCCGAGGCGCAGTCTCCAAGGCGTCCACTCCCCATGATCATGGGGTGGGGAGAGGTCGCCTCACCCGTCCCCTCGGTTCTGCACGTCTGCCACACGGCTCCCATGCGCTTGGGGTGGCAAACGGTGGAGGTGAGAAACCGGGCCGTCGCTGGTTGGGGCAGTGGGTCGGTCCTGGTTCCCTGCGCCTCCCGTGTCTTGATTGGCCGAGCGGGGCGGCCGAGCCCCACCCCCGTTCCTTTATAAAGAGCGGGAGGGGGGACGGCATCCCGCACTCCTCCATCTTGTTCTTCCTTCTGCTTCTGCTCCTCTCCCTCATTCGTCATGGAGAAAGGAAATCCCGGTCCTTCAACGGTGGCGCCGAGGGTTGCTGCTCGACAACGCGTCCCTCCTCCTCCTGCGCCTGCGGTGGCAGAGCCGACCGCGAGGGGAAGGGGGAGGGGGCGAGGTCGTGGGCGAGGCTGCAGCGCTCGGGGAAGAGGAGGACGGGGTGGCCCGCCGGCCTCGCCCCCGTCAGCGGTCCTTCCTCGGATGGAGGGCCACGTCGGGGACGACCCCTGCGAGTTCTTCGTCAGGCTGCGTCGGCCGCCGCGTCGTCACCTTCGCCTCCTGACCCCATTTGCGCAGGAGATGGAGCTGGACCCGCCGTAGTCGTTGCGGCTGCACATGAGGGGCTGCGGGATCAGTGGCACGCGGGTCCGCATCGACTTCCCCGCTCCTTACGTGATGTATCTCCGTCGGGGATGGAAGACATTTGCTCGCATCCCACTACAAGAAATATGGTCAATTATGACTCCCCATTTTGGTCATTAATTCGTCATTGCTTTCGTTTATTGACCTTTTTTGACCAAATTCGGAAGGTCAACAGTTGGCCGTCAAGAACGAACAAACGTGACCTTTTCTGGAATTTTGGTCATGGCCACCCTTGACCAAAATTTTGGTCGTTAAATCTTTGACCAAAATTATGGTCATTACTAATGAGCCTAGGCCACCTAGGATCTGACGTGGCTGAACCAGCGTGGCGCTGACGTGGAAAAAATGATGACATGGATGCCATGTAGGATTAGTCCAAATGAGTTGTTTTAATGGGCTGAGCCCAATAATTTAGCCCATTTTTACATTTCTTTTGGGCCACGGCCTGTTAATGTTAGTTCTTGGGCTCAGGCAATGTGCAGTCCATTTATTCAATGCCAGCCCTTCTCTCTAACCAACAAAAATATATGAATCTTTTTCTATCAAAAAACTATATTGGGCCTTGAGACGAGCAAGCCCACTCATACAATTTAGTATTTTCGCTGTCCAGCCAATAGCCAACAGTAGCTCAAAAAGAAAAAAAATCATTGCACAATTTGGCAGTCAACCAATACAGGAGTATAGAATGATAAATATAATTCTCCAAGATTTCATTAACTTAGGCCCAACAGTATCATTACGCCACAGTTTTATAAGATGCACCAACCAAAATAACATAGCCAGTAGCTTAGTATCAGTACACCATGTTCATAAGATGCACCAACCAAAATAGAACCTCATCAAACCACAGCCAATCCCTGGTCCATATTGTGATTCACATGTCCAGTCAACCAAAACTCATCAACCCCAGGTCCAAACAACTCAACATCAAAGGTCCCAAAGCCAACATCAACCATGTCGTACTAAACTATTTTACCTTCGAATAGATCCATGAGACGCGCAAATCTAGCATCACTTGCTACAGCCCTAGCATCGGTGGCCTCAACTCTTTGCAGTAACAACTGATACTCTGCGGCGCGTGCAGCTTCGGTCTCCTCTGATTTCTTCTTGACCTCAACAAGCTCCTCTCGCATCAACTCAGCGGCTTGCCTCTCCCTCTCAAGCTTGTACTCTAGTTCTTGTACATGAGCATCCAAAGCAGATGCAGACCTATTGAACTTCTTCTTGGAGCTCGAATCAAGGCCAACATTTTGAAGGAATGTGCTGGAGGGACATTCTTTAGTGAGAATGTCAGCAACAACAGCAGCAACATTCTTTGGTTCTCCACCTTCTGGTACCCCTTGTTCCATAGCTTTTTACATGTCAGCCTGACATTTAAAGAAAGATGTACACATGTCATTGCAGTTGGTTCTGAATGACTAGGAAACTTTATAAGCAAACTATTCAAGAATGTTGACTAAACAATAATCCAGTCTCCATGCTACTAATTAACTAGTAGTTATTTGAAAACTTTGAAGTAGACAAGCAGAATTAATCATTCTTGGGAATCACTTTTTTTGCAAGTTACTATCAGCTACATGAAAGAAGCATGGAACCAGGTTTATTAAACAGGTAAGCATACACAACAAACCATTGTTGAAATTTAAATTAGGCAACTAAGTGCACCTCTGTTTAGCTTAAATGGGAACATGGAGCGGAGAAGAATGTAGTACATTTCAGGAGCGCATATGTTGTTTCTTTAGTATAGTATACACTATCAGAGAATCCACTTCCACAAGTCCTAAACATTTCATTCAGATAGTATATGAAATGACAGAGTTTCTCCACTTCGAAAGCAAGGAAGATAGATGCTTCAGGCAATCACTAGAAAAATAATCAAAGAGCATACAACACTCTCTCTTAATTACCAGTGTTGAACGACAAAGCAGTACCTGCTGGACTGCAACAAGAACTAAAATTGCCTGAATATTGTCTCATTTCCAGTACCAAAATGAATATGCAATGCAATGAAACAGAGGATTGGGACAAACAAACTATAACAAAACATGAATCATATACTAAGGATTTGGGGGACGGGAGCGGTGGTATGGTGCGGTGCGGCTGAATTAGTTCAACGAAAATACCCTCATATCGTGCGGTGTGAGCGTGTGGCGGTGTTCTCTGGTGACAAAAATACCCTCATATGTGGAGCGGGAAAAATTTTGCCAGCAGCGGGAAATATTTTAGGTGTGGCGGGAGGAGATGTGGAGGTAGAAAACTTAGCACATATTATGTACAAAAAATAATTAAGTCATTTTTATGGAAATTTCAACTACAACTCCCTTATAGTTTACTTGTTATTTAAAAAAATATTTTTAGGTACACAAATATCTATTTCATCATAGATATACCAAGAGTTTTGCAAGATTCAATCCCTAAGTATGAACAGTTATTCTGGCATTTTTTGACTGCATTTTGAAACCGACATAACAAATTCAAAAAAATCAAAACAAAAAAAACCTTCGCATTATGTAATTATATGTGGCCTAGTTGCCGGGAAAAATGATAAACTTGTAATAAGACAATTGTCTCAAAAAGTGTTCTAAAAAATTAGCTATCATGTATCAAGATTCATGAATTACAAGCCAAATGACCACTGTGATGGAGCATTTGTTTCGGCTAGAGCAAACTAGTCGACAGTGAAACAACATGGCGCCGAGGTCCCCACCCGTAGCCACCGGCGGAGCGACAGATGGAGGCAGGGACCAGCGGCTTCGCCGGCGGAGGGAGGGGGCAATGGTTTCTCTTCCTCGTTTGCCTCTCATGCGGTTGGGGAAGAGAACAAATCATAGGATTAATGACCTTCAATATCTTTTTCCATGCTCTCCTCATTATTGGTATACTTCATCACATCGCTCATTGTTCTGTCGAGCACTCTCCACAACACCAACAAGCTCCAGCGTGCCTTTCTTTTGGCAGGTTCTGACAAGACCAGAGGGGTAAAATGCAAAGTAAACTGGGACCTCGTATGCCGCCCATAAGACCGTGCAGGCCTCGGTGTGCTCAACACTGTCAAATTCGTGCGCGCCCTCCGACTGCGTTGGTTATGGTCTGAATGGACAGAGCCGTCCAAGATGTGGGTTGGCATGGGCAACCCTTGCGATGAAAAGAACCGGGATTTCTTCTATGCCTCCACTTCTATCACTATTGGGAACAGGGCCAAGACCCCTTTTTGGGAGGCGCCTTGGGTGCATGGCAGGAGACCTATTTATATTGAGCCTCTCATCCATGAGATTACTTGGAAGCATGCCACTAATGGCCAATACTCCACGACGGCGGCTTACTCCGTGCAATTTCTTGGAATGGTCCACTCTCCTATGGATCACATGGTTTGGAAGGCTTGGGCACCGCCCAAGGTGAAATTGTTTGCTTGGCTGGCCATACAAGATCGAATCTAGACAGCCAATAGGTTGGCCCGGCGTGGATGGCCAAACTGTCAACTCTGCCCCCTATGCAAAAGAGAACAAGAATCTGGCCTACACCTTTTCGTCAAATGTCGATTCACCCTTCGCCTATGGAATTTGGTCAATGAGTAGGTACATTTAAAAGATCTTGACACATCTACTTGGCACCTTGAGGACTCTTTAAAGGAATGGTGGGTAAATAGATCAAGCAAGAGCACCCCCAATCGGAAAGCCATGGCCTCCCTCGCCATGCTATTGGGATGGACCATTTGGAATGAACGGAACGCCCGGGTCTTTCGACAAAAGAGTATGCCTCCTACGGTTTTGCTCAACAACATCAAGAGTGAAGTCATCCTTTGGGTAACCGCCGGGGCGAAGAAATTGGGTAACATAAAGTAACACTCTTTTGTTTTTTCAGTTACAAGGTGTATTTCAAACTCTATTCCCCCTTAATTAATATATGAGGCAAATATTTTGCCTCGGTTTCAAAAAAATTAATTGGTGGCAATGTCAGTTTGCTTTATGTTGGTTTTCTAATTTCTACATGTTCCTTTCTTACAGACTCTCCTTTTGCAACGTACGGGTATGTGTCTTAGTTATATATAATTTTCCGAGTTCATTTGAATTTATTATGATCTTGGGAGTTTAAATATAATTTAAAGGACACGGCCCCACATGTCATAGCTTTAGTTATTAAGGGAGTTCTTTAGTAAAAAAGGGGGAAATTCTTTAGTATTTTGATTAAGTCAGCTTCTGTTAGCAACACAGTCGGTGGCAGCAAACACGGCCGCGAAACACTAAGCCTGAACCCAATTGTTCGGCTGTTTCTGAACCCAACTGAACCAAAGCCACGCAAGACTAAGTCTGAACTCACGCATTCTGTGCATTTTCTTCATTTTTAACAAGCCGCGTTACAACAGTCTGAACCCACGCAACACTAAGTCAGAACCAACTGCTTCAATTTTTATCCAATAAAGGTAATATAGATGCAGGTCAGCCCAACAGATGAGGCAAAATTAGTAGTGCGGCTTTGTACCAATAAACATACGATTCCATGATCCAGATGAAGTTTGACTGACTTAAACTCTAACAACAACTCAATCACTCGAAAGGTTACTAGCTAGCATGGGACTTCTTCAGGATGACACACTCATACTTGACCTGGAACCACTTCATGGCATCTTTTTTTCATGGCATCTTCCTTGGTCACCCTTTGGTGGATCCCAACACAGGCCTTGCATCGGCATCGCCAGGGACGCGGTATCCAGCATGCTCTGGAACAACAAAGAGGTCCATACTCCATACCATAAATACCAGTTGATGTACAAGGTTACAACTTACAAGTTCCATACCTGAGGGAATTAATCCAGTAAGTTTGAAGTATGTAAGAAAATATCATATCAATATTAGCATGAAAACCATAGTTCACAGAGGAACACAAAACACTTATCGAGAACAAGGTTACAACTTACAAGTTCAGACATACATAAAGTATGTTAACTATCAAACCTAATGGACAACATACAGGTATAACCGATACAACCAAATAAGGCAAGGTATTATATAGATAACATTTAGATTTCTTTACTTGAAAAGGACAGACAAAATATACCATAGACCTTTCTGTAGTAGAAGCACAAAATATCAATTGACCATAGACCTTTCTGCACTAGAACCGAACAAGGCAAGGCAAGGTATTAAGAAAGATGTGAACACATGAGATAAAATCTAGAGACGTGAACACAGAAGATAAATTCACAGACCTAGAACTACTCGTCATCATCACCAATATTGTGATCAGCGTGATGTTCATCATCACTACGATATTGCATCATAGTTTCATCATGGTCATCCTCCTCGCTTTCATCCAATAATTCAATATGTTGTTTGACAAGCTTTGCTGCTACAACAGGATCAAAAAAGTGTTCTAAAAAATAAGCAATCATGTAGGAAGAAGAACAGGAGGTTTGCGCCGCGCAGAACTTGCGGCTTTTCTGCCTTTCATTCACCGAATTTACTTCCAGTACAGCAAAGGAAACGGGCTCATGGCCCCTAACTACGCGGCACCACCGATCGTGGCGCTCGTGCCATCCCACGAGCGATCAGAGGGGGCGCCAGACTCGCTCTTGGCGCTAACTAACTCGAGCTAAACTCATTGACAGAAAACAACCTCAAACTACTACTGACGAAACTGAAGAAATAAACACTAGCTACTAAAGACTTGGCTTTATTCAACAGATATGACCATGCTAGAAAGAGTAGATTTCTCACATAACAATTGATAATGTAATATCATGCATGTGTGTAAGATGGAAAATTTTCTCAAATTTTGAACCATTAGAAATCGATGCAGAGTTGAGATGGCAGGTAAACATATAGCAGAGTTGAGATGATTTAAGTACGACACAATACTCAGGAGTATTTTTCCCCACACAAATGATCAGAGAATGAAAAGAGCTACAATACTCAGGAGTAAGCTTGTGTGCTGAGTGACTCGCTTAGAAAAGAGCTACAATACTCACTAAGAATGAGCAGCAGCTTCAGAGCACTAACCATAGAACAGAAGCTTTGTTTGGCTGCAGCACTTAGAAACGGCAAGGATGCTGTCCGCCCTACGCAGCCCGCTCTGGAGATGACACCGTCCGCCGCCGTCTGTACTCAGCAGATGACGCTCTCTGCCACCGGGCGCTGCCCGCCACCCGATCAGTGCAGGTGATGGACGGCCACGGCGCCGCACTCTCCCCGCTCGGTGCAGATGATGGTCGGCCGCGTCGCCACCCGTTGCCTGACCGACGCAGGTGATGGTCAGCCGCGCCGCCGCCGAACACGATTGGGGATTTTTGTTTCTAGGGTTCGTTTCTAAGTCACAGACTTGGCCCAGTTTATTTTCTTTTGTTCAGAGAAAGGGACTTGGCCCAGTTTATTTTCTTTTGTTCAGAAAAAGGGACTTGGCCCAGGTAATCCAGAAAAAGTGACCGTCCAGTTTTGGCCCAAAGGAGGCCCACTCATCACATATATGTCTGGTTAGAAGATTCACAATCGCAACGTAAACAAATTTCACGATGAGGTCTAACTGGTAAGTGGCTGTTTGGATGAGCGATTGTTGTTCGGTGCGAGTCCGGTGCTGTCCTTTTTTATCAACTTTATGTAATTAAATTCCTATTTTTATCAACTTTATGTAATTAAATTACTGAGTTGTAATCTAGTCACCCTCATCTCCTATGATGATTGACAACTAGGAACGCCACGTAGACAAAATTGCTGAGTTGTCATCCAGTCACCCTCATCAAGTTTTTATGATGATATATTTTGGTCATTATGGACTGAAATAAGGTAGTATGCACCATTCACATCTTTATGACCTTTATATGAAATCAAATAACGACCATTTGGCCCCGAATTGTCATGAGACTATAGGGTTTGAACCCTTCTACACCCTTCATGACTAATTTGTGAATTTTGGTCATGGATCTATGACTAATTAAACCGCGGTCACTAATTTTTGTCATGAACGAGCGTTTTTCTTGTAGTGTCCTCAGCTTGATGGATGGGCTCACTCTCCACTTTAAGCTGATGGAGGGTGGCCTCCTTTCCGTCAAGGTCTTCGGGCACTTCGGGACTCGCGCAAGGTGCTGCGTGGAGAGCTCTTCTGATGACGAAGATTCCTCCTCGAGCGAGAGTGACGAGGAGGACAGCGGCAGCAACGACGAGGGTGGTAGGCGGCAGGATGACGGGTCCGACTAGGCGTCGGGCGCCGTCCCGAGCGGTACCGGTGACCCCATCATCCGTGTTGCCGGCGCCTTGAACTTCTCGGGGTCGTCTCCTTGGGCGGCTGGCGTTGGGAGGCTGCGGAAGAGGAAGAGGGTGGGCAGCAAGGCCGTCAAGTCGGAGTACACGGGCACCGGTGCCTTCGACGCGTACTGACGTCCTGCCGCCTCGTCTTCGAGCTCTGCTTCCAGCGTCGCCACCACCATCCAGCCCTTGGACGGCCACCAAGATGTCCTCTTGGTGTCTTCTGCCGCTCGTAGCTCGCCTAGGTGCCCCTTTCGCCCTTTTCGCCTCCTTGACCTGCCTCCTGAGGAGAGGGACAAGAAAGGGATTACGAGCATCTTATCTCTTTTTAGCTTGTAAGCCTTCGGGCCTCTTTGAATTTAAAACTTGTAATCCCCTTGTTCATGTTTTTCATTCCCTACGGACTGTACCTGAGCGGGATGTTTTTTAATGAAAAAGGGATGTTTGCCGGGTTCATTTGTTTGCAGGTGGAACCCACAACAAGGAATAAATCCTTGATATCTCTAAGATAAACATTTTCTTGCCCGGCAACAAGCCTTGTCGTCCCCCCGCTTCGCTCGACCTTTCTCACGCCTTTGGCAGAGGCAGGGATGAAGTGGGTTTAGGCTCCTTGTTTCACCCTTCCGCTGCCGCGACTACGACCAAACTCGGTCCCAGGAACGAGCCCTAGGGCCTAGAGTTAGGGGAGCACGGTAGCCTAAGGGTAAAACGAGGTTTCACATACCTCAGTCCATAAGGAAATGCATGATAAGGGATGGAAAACTTATCTGAATCTGCAGCCCCCAGCAACCTTGGCTTGTCGTGGGTGAATCTTTGCTCTTGCAGTCCCCGGTAATACTGACTTGCCGGGGACCAGATGCTAGTCTGCCCCTTTTTCTTCCCAAGTGGCTCGGCAAGGATATTCGTGTGTTCTGCGAACCAAAGAAGACAAAGAAGGATAAAGAGATGCACACTCGACCTCTAAGCTAGGGGTTAGCCGCTGCTAAGCACTATCAACCCTAACCAAGGACGAGACTCGACCTAGCATGCATGCTATAACTTAGGGCGCCAGCGCTTCATTTATTTATGCTCAGGGTCTGCGCCTAGCTTTGTACAAAGGGTTACATGCCTTACCGGCAAGGCTTGTACAAAAGGTGGCTTGCCGGGGGGCCGGCAAACCGCGCCTTATGGGTAAAAATTGCGAAGATGCTCAATGTTCCAGGAATTGCTCACTGGAATGGCATCTTCGGTCTCCAGGTGGACTGCGCCGGGCCTGGTGACTCGTATTACCCGATAAGGGCCTTCCCACTTCGGCGTCGACTTGTTGATATTCTTGGCCGATTGAACACGGCGAAGAACAAGGTCGCCTTCCTCAAAGCTTCGAGCATGAACCTTGCGGTTGTGGTAGCGGCACAAGGCTTGCTGGTAGCGTGCTGCTCTCACAGCAGCCCGAAGACGATCTTCCTCAAGGAGCGTCGCGTCATCTTGGCGCAACGACTCTTGCTCAAGCTCATCATAAGCGAGCACTCGAGGTGACCCGTATATGAGTTCCGTGGGGAGAACTGCTTCTGCCCCGTATACCAGGGCAAAGGGTGTCTGGCCGGTGGCTTGATTTGGTGTCGTTCTGATCGACCAAAGAACCATTGGCAACTCATCAATCCAGCGCCTTCCACTCTTGCGCAGCCTGTCAAAGGTCTTTGTCCTTAGGCCTCGCAGCACTTCGGCGTTTGCCCTCTCAGCTTGACCATTGCTTCGTGGGTGAGCCACGGAAGCGAAACAGACTTTGCTGCCGAGGTCCTGGATGTACTGCATGAAGGTGCGGCTTGTGAACTGCGTGCCATTGTCAGTGATGACCCTGTTGGGTACACCGAAACGGCACACTAGCCCCTTGAGGAACTTGATGGCTGACTGGGCTGTAACTTTCCACACTGCTTCCACCTCTGGCCACTTTGTGAACTTGTCGATTGCAACGTACAAGTACTCAAAGCCCCCGACAGCGCGGGGGAAGGGGCCCAGTATGTCAAGCCCCCAGACCGAGAAGGGCCAGGAGATAGGAATGGTTTGAAGGGATTGAGCTGGCTGATGAAGCTTCTTTGAATGGAACTAACATCCTTCACAGTTGGTGACTAGCGTCGTCGCATCCTGGAGGGCAGTGGGCCAGAAGAAGCCCTGCCAAAATGCCTTGCCGGCAAGGGCTCTCGACCCTATGTGGGATCCACATATGCCTCCATGTGTCTCTGCCAACAGCCCTAGTCCTTCCTCTCGAGGGATACACTTCAATTTCACACTGTTCGTCCTTTTCCTGTACAGGACGTCATCGACGAACTGATACATAGCAGACCGGCGGGCTACTTTTTCCGCTTCTTCCTGCTCCTTAGGAAGTTCCCTGTTTGGAGGAATCGGATGGTAGGCTGCGCCCATGCCGGAGCCTGAGGCTCGACTGTAAGGACCAAAGGCATTTCTTCCATCATAAGGGTGGCCGTCTCTACGGCAAGAGCTTGACGCCCTACCGGAGCCGATCGCCCTACGATGGGCTCAGTGTCTCTAGCAACATCTTCGCCAACGGCTCCGGGGAGCTCAGCGGGAAAGTACTTGCCGGGCCCTGATTTCCTTCTCTTGCTCTGCTCTGCTGATGGATCAATGGATGGCTGAGTTAGCTGAAGCACAAAGGTACCTGGTTCCACCGGCAGCTTGAGGGCAGCGCACTTTGATAGGTAATCAGCGATGTCGTTCTCCGCTCGAGGAACGTGCTCTGCCTATATACCGTCAAAGCGCTCTTCCAGCTTTCTCACTTCATCTACGTAGGCCTTCATCAACGGGCTTTGGTAGTCTTTGTTGACTTGCTTGACGACAAGTTGTGAGTCACACCTGACGATGAGTTTCTTGATTCCGAGGTCTGTCGCGATCCTGAGACCGGCGAGCAGCCCCTCGTACTCGGCAGTATTGTTTGTCGACGCTTCCCTGGGGAAGTGCATTTGGACCACGTACTTGAGGTGCTCTCCAGTGGGCGCTGTCGGTGTCAAAACCGGCAGATCTCAGGTAGGGAGTCCCGAACTGTGCGTCTAGGATCGATGGTAACAGGAGGCATGGGACACGATGTTTACCCAGGTTCGGGCCCTCTTGATGGAGGTAAAACCCTACATCCTGCTTGATTAATATTGATGATATGGGTAGTACAAGAGTAGATCTACCACGAGATCGGAGAGGCTAAACCCTAGAAGCTAGCCTATGGTATGATTGTATGTATATATGATCTATCGACTAGCCTGGCCCTGGTTTATATAATGCACCAGAGGCCTAGGTTAACAAGAGTCCTAGACGAATACGCCGGTGGGGAGAAGTCCTTGTCTTGATCGCCAAGTCTTGTGGAATCTTCCTTGTATGCGGCAGCTGTCCGAACTGGCCCATGAGTATACGGCCACGGAGGTCCTGGGCCCAATCTATCAGATCGGGAGATGACGTGGTGAATACCACCTAGTCCAGGACACCGTCAGTAGCCCCCTGAACCGGTCTTCAAGTTAGGGACGCTCCTTGATTCTTCCGAACTGTTCTTCATCTTCGGTCGCCGGTCTTGAAAACTGGTTCAACAAATCTTCTTTATCTTCGATCTTGAGGATCGCCGAAATTCATTCGACGAGTTTACACGTCGGGTATCCGAGGAGCCCCTTTAAGTTTCCGGCCTTTTCCAATGCCTTGTTATTTTTATGCCACACCTCGGGTTTGAAGTTGTTCCCGGGCGGCAGCGTCCTCTTGCGTCCGAGCTCCAACGCCGGACTGTATTCGAGGTGTCTTTTGCAACCGAGCACCAACGCCGGACCGCTTCCCAGCTCTAACGCCAAAATGTATCCGAGCTCCAACGCCGGACTATGTATCCAAGCTCCAACGCATGGACTGTATATCCGAGCTCCAACGCCGGACTATGTATCCAAGCTCCAACGCATGGACTGTATATCCGAGCTCCAATGCCGGACTGTATCCGAGCTCCAATGCCGGACTATATCCGAGGTGTCGTAAATCACCTTGGTTCAAAGAAGTTTGAAGGAGTTTAGCCGAGCTTAATGCCGGAAATGCCCTCTATGGAGCCAGCCACTAGCGCCCGAGCTTTATGCCGGGCTGCTTCCGAGGTGGTGCACCACCCCGAATGTGGGCCGATTTTTGTGAATATTTTTTATTTGTGCAATTTATTCTCTGCCGAGATATATAGCCAGTAGCCCTCAAGGTGTGTATCGGTCTAAAACCCGAGATGCACATGAAGGATGACGTAAGACCGCTGATCCCAGTAGCCGCTGAGACTCAGGTTGATTTGCAAAATCGGCCTAAGGATCAAGTCCAAGCTCGGCAGAATACTTCGGGACACTAAAAGCGGCGTGCTCAGTCCTTGAGACTCAGGTTGGGTGCGGCCGACCAACCTGAGGATCAAAATCTCCTCGGAAACTATATTGCACATAAAATTTTCTGCATTGGTCAAGCAATGCAGTAGCCCCCGAGACACTGGTCGGGTGGCAACACCAGATCAGGGGATCGATGTGCCCCTTTAATATTTCTAAATAATAAGCCCGAAGCCCAGTAGCTCCCGAGCCTTAATGCGGCCACAGGTGGCCGAATTAAGGATCAATATCCGTAGTAAAATCACAAATTATGTGTAATGACTCTATGTACCCAAGTACTTTACGTCATTTAATGCTCGGATCCGCATTGTACAAAACTTTGTTGACCGACCATCGGCTTCCACCTCCTCCGCCAGTAGCCGAGGAGTGTTTGTCTTACTTTATAAAGCCTTTATGAGGGCAAAGATTTACGACAAACAAGGCAATCTGGCCATACGGTTTTATAAACAAAGGTACACGGAGAGATATGTTATATTACTGTTTAACATAAGAAATGTCTTCCAAAGAAAATAGTCCCGCTATCGGTTCCTTTCTTTGGGTTGTCATGCTAGGCATGATCATTAAACCTTAGCTCTAATGTAAGAGCAAAATATTGAGGATTTAGTTTGGGAGGCCAGTTAATAGCCCCCGGTAGTGTTCAGCGACAGTCGCGGTCAAGCCGTAAACACTTCGGCCAATGTTATGAACGGCCCATCATTTAACATAGTCAACGGATCGCTGACCAGTTTACGCTTATTGTGAAAGTCAGTTTTCGGCTTTCTCCACTGAGGTGCTTAACCATGTGAGCTGGAAGCACAATCGCAGTGGTTCTCCCTTTGCACGCCTAGCCGAACAAAACGGAACGTAGGAAGCAAGTGCAGGAGCCGGGCAACCCAACTATTGACCGAAGACACAATTCGAAGCCGATGCATATATAGCAATATCTGAGAATGTTTTTGCCAAATCCCTAAAGGTGTCCGGCGTTGCACTGCGAGACTAATGCTGGAAAAGCACAAATAGTTTAAAAGTGCCAAAAAGCTTGGAAAACCAAGAAACGTCAGTAAAAACATGACGTCCGAACAATATCAAGTGTTCGGTGCCAATCCGAAAGTTGGTCTTAGAAAAAAGAAGTGCTTCTATCATGCTTTAACATGATACATCCTATCTCAAGACTTCGAGCGGGTCAGCCTACGGCTTCAACCTCCTATCCCGAGGGTGGAGTACTTCTCATCAGGCCAGTTTAGCAAACTAAACTCTAGCGGCTTTGAGAGAGAAATTAGGCTCCCCGGCTAGTGACCGCACACTCGTGTCGAAAAAAGGAGTGATAAATAATAATAATAAAACTTTGCAACGACTAAGAAGAAGAACACTTATTATAAAATGGCTCAAATAAACTTAAGAGCCCCCAGGTGACTTGGTTAGAAGAATGATTGCATGTACCGAAGTACTTATATCATATCTATGTTCAACCGAACTTTAAACGCGTCTTAACCGACCGTCAGCTTCTCACTCTTCGGTCAAGGACCGAAAAGTGTTATGTACTCCATCGGTCGAGAATATCGACGGTGTTTCCAATAACCAGGCAATCAGGCCATAAGGCTGTAACAGACAAAGCGTGCTCAGGGAACTTATGCTATATTACCGTGAAGTGTAAGAAGCATCTTCGAAGAAAATAGTACCCCCACCGATACCTTTCTTCGGTGCTTATTGCCATTATGAGACTTGTGCAATAGATTTTTTGTACTCATGAGTTCCGTTGTGTGCCGACCATCATTGAAAACTATCAGAGCGCTAGCTTTCGGCTTCACCCAGTCTGAGGTCCGACTCGGGCGACCCGATCGTGACAATCGTAGAGGTGCTCCCTTTACTCCCTAGCCGAACAATCAGGAACGTAGGGGTAAACACAGGAGCGAGGCAACCCAGCTTGCAAATCGCTTAAGTCAATATGGTGCATATTGTGGCATAATACACGAACAAGGAACGAAGCCGTACAAGTATAATCATATGCAAGTGGAAAAGCTTCATGAAGGAAGCCCCCAAATGAATTGGGTATTTGAATTTATGTGTCACAAACAAATTTTGGACAAGGAAATTTTTTACAAGCAATTTTGTTCCAAAAAAGTATAATGCTTGGTCGAACCGAACACAAGTTAGAAATTAAAGCTTTGAGCATGAAAGCGACTTAGCTGGTTAATGTGTTCGGTATTGATGACGCGGTCCAAGCTTGATGCGGGGCAAGGTTCCATCCCCCAAGCTGGTCCCGAGGTGGCGGAGCGGAGAGCTCGACACGCCGAAGTGGTGACATAGCACGGTCAATGCAGACCGACAGAGTGACGCCGAAGTCCCCGGATCATTTTCCTGTGCACAAAAAATAGTGCAAACCGGAGATAATAGTAATAATGATAATTTAAAAAAATGTTGCATAATAAATAATTTATGCAAAGTGAGGAATAGAAGAAATATGGCCTGGCGCCGAAGTCAATGTCGATGCAGGGCGTCGGCGTGATGTAGTAAAGGCATGGCAAAGCCTGAATTCATAGGTCGGTCCGAGCTCCGGATGCGGCGTTCGCTGGACTATGTATGGAAACTGATCGAACCACCACGCGACCATCGTTAATGCGGTCACCATTTGATAGACCTATGTACATATCATGGACAAACCAGAGTAATAATTCTTTGGGAAAAATGAACCCAAACAAGCAAAAAATACTGGGATTGATAGCACCTGGTTTATTTGTTGTAGCAATCCGAAGGAAGGTGATTCCCAAAATTGGGACTCGCTCCGCACACCCATTGCCTGATGGGCGATAAAACGATGGCATGGCAATGCTGGTAAAGGTTGACTCGCCAAGGCAAAGCCCTCGGCCCAGCTAACGTGACGGAGCTGGTCGGCTAGTGACGCCGAAGTGTCCGGAGTAGGTTGATGAAGAGATGGCGAAGCCCCCAGTCCAGCCGAGACGTCGAAGCCTCGACGTCAGCCGATGAGTCGAAGTAGGTCGGCGTGATGGACACCAACTTGAAGAAGCAATAGTGCAGCCCTCTCGACGCAGGTCGTGACGTGGTCGATGCCGGCTTGATGAAGCGACCGTGCGGCGATGTCGGTATGCCCGCTCCGTGTAATCCGTGGGGCGGCGATGTTGATGATGATTTATCCTTCGCGATGCTGGACTCTTGTTCGGCTTGCCGAGATGATGATCCGAAGAAGTTGAGCTCGGCTAAAGTGACGATGTGTCTAGCGCAGGTTGGTAGCCGTGGAGTAATATTGCCGGACTGGTTTGACACCAGCATGATGTTGAAGATCATGTTCAAAAGATCTTAAAGTTAGTGGGATGTGTTCGGGAACAAAACACAATACCCCATACAAAACTTCCTACAAAAGGGATGTCCGAAATCCCGTTCATAAAAAAGATGAACTCGGGTCGGATTCGTTTTCACGCAGAAAACAGATCCGAAAAATGATGCACTAATCGAAAGGTTCCCGGAGTTTGGACGGTCGGATCGAGCTGAAATTTTGAGAGGTGGTAGATATAGGAATTCCGCAGACGATCAACGGTTGGATCTTCCAAAGGACGTCCGAGCTAGAAGCTGGACACCACGCCCTAAACTCATCCAAATTCCCATCCAGATTTGATAGGGCTCCGGTATATCATGGATTGCCAGAGATTCCTCCATCGGAACTCGACAAAATTTTCCAGGGTTATTATAGACTCAATTCTGCACAATTCCACCAAAGCGATACTCGAGGAGGTGGTGGCGGCAGATACGAGTTCGCTGTCCAAAAAAAACAGCACGGTCGCTTGAGGGCAATGTTGACGTTGAGCCCCCGAGCTCCATGGATGATTCCTCCATGATCTTGATAGAGATCGGAGTTGATGTTTGATGAAGGCCCTCGTCAGAACATGGTGATCCGAACATATGGCGCAGTTCTTGGTCGAACCAAGGTGACCAGTCGAGCTAGTGACGAAGATGCCGAAGTCGCAGTTGATCTGCAGGTGAGCCATCGATTCTTTTGTCGATCACACAGCGGAACTCTCAATGAAAGCACCAATGTCGGTGTCAAAACTGGCGGATCTCGGGTAGGGGGTTCCGAACTGTGCATCTAGGATCGATGGTAACAGGAGGCATGGGACACGATGTTTACCCAGGTTCGGGCCCTCTTGATGGAGGTAAAACCCTACGTCCTGCTTGATTAATATTGATGATATGGGTAGTACAAGAGTAGATCTACCACGAGATCGGAGAGGCTAAACCCTAGAAGCTAGCCTATGGTATGATTCTATGTATATATGATATATCGACTAGCCTGGGCCTGGTTTATATAATGCACCAGAGGCCTAGGTTAACAAGAGTCCTAGCCGAATACGCTGGTGGGGAGAAGTCCTTGTCTTGATCGCCAAGTCTTGTGGAATCTTCCTTGTATGCGGCAGTTGTCCGAACTGGCCCATGAGTATACGGCCACGGGGGTCCTCGGCCCAATCTATCAGATCGGGAGATGACGTGGTGAGTACCCCCTAGTCCAGGACACCGTCAGGCGCGACAAGCAGTACGCCAGCCCCGGCGCCCTGTAAGGAGAAAGCTCCATCAAAGTACATGACCCAGTTGCAACTTGCCTCCTTGCCGGGGAGGACAGTCTCCTGAGCTTCTTTATCGGGCGTCGCGGTCCACTCTGCAACGAACTCCGCCAGGACTCGACTTTGGATCGTTGAGATACTCTCAAACTTGAGGCCAAAGCTGGACAGTTCCAGTGCCGACTCTACGATCCTTCAAGCCGCGTCTGGATTGTGCAATATCCGTTGTAGAGGGAGGCGAGTGACGACAGTGATTTCGTGCGCCTGGAAGTAGTGACGCGGCTTCCTCGAGGCCATAAGAAGGCCGAAGAGCAGTTTATGCACACCGGAGTACCTTGATCTAGCCCCCTGCAGGAGGGAGCTAACAAAGTAGACCGGGTGCTGCATCATTTTCCTTCTCGGCAGCACTCCAACTGACTGCGTCGCCTCTACACCAATGGCATCAGGCTCTGTCGCTGTTATCACCTCATCGTCGACTTCTCTCTACGCCACTAGTGCGGCGCTGACCACCTGGTTCGTTGCCACCAAGTATAGCAGCAACGGTTCCTATGGTTTAGGCGCAACTAGTACTGGCGTAGAGGAGAGATACCTCTTCGGATCTTGTAATGCCGCTTCGGCTTCTGGTGTCCACTCCATTGGGCTCGCCTTTTTCAAAATCTTGAAAAGGGGGAGGGCGCACTCGGCGGACTTGGAGATAAACCTGCTCATGGCGGCAATGCAACCAGCAAGCCGACGCACATCCTTGACCCGCTTGGGTGCCTCAATCTGCTCTATAGCCTTGATCTTGTCCGGATTGGCCTCTATCCCACGCTGCGACACAAAGAACCCGAGAAGCTTGCCGGACGGGACGCCAAAGACGCACTTCTCAGGGTTCAACTTGAGGTTGATCTTGCGTAGGTTTGCAAATGTCTCTTGCAAATCTGGTATGAGGGTTGCCTTATTCTTGGTTTTGACCACTATATCATCCATATAAGCTTCCATATTTCTATGGAGATGGGGTTCAAAACCAATCTGGATCGCCCTTGCAAATGTTGAGCCAGCACTCTTCAACCCGAAAGGCATCCGTATGAAATAATACGTACCACATGGGGTGATGAACGCTGTCTTCTCTTCGTCTTCTCTCGTCATGAAGATCTGGTGGTAGCCGGAGTAGGCGTCGAGGAATGACAACAAGTCACACCCAGCCGTGGAGTCAACAATCTGGTCGATGTGTGGCAATGGGAAAGGGTCCTTGGGACAAGCCTTATTGATATCTGTGTAATCAATACACAGCCTCCACTTCCCATTTGCCTTGCGCACTACCACTGGATTGGCCAACCACATTGGATGGAGCACTCCTCTTACCAAACCCGCTTGTTCCAATTTCCGGATCTCCTCTGTAATGAACTCTTGCCATTCCAGAACTTGCTTTCTGACCTTCTACTTGACGTGCCACGCATGAGGACAGACAGCAAGGTGGTGCTCAATCACCTCCCTGGGAACGTCGGGGATGTCGGATGCTTGCCATGAAAATACGTCGACATTCGCCCGTAGGAAGGTGACGAGCGCGTCTTCCTATTTGTCGTCAAGGGCGGAGCTTATGGTGAAAGCTCCTCCCGTGCCGTCCTCCTTGGCGGATACCTTCTTGGTCTCCGGCGGCGTGGCCCTGGATGTCTTGTTCCTGCCGGTGGAGCTCTCTGGCATGTCCTCGACGGGAGCGCCACACTCCGAAGAGGTGCGCTTGCCGGAGTGGGTGTCCGAGGTCTCACCGGTCTTCTTCTTCTTCCCTCCCAGGGCTCCAGTGGCAGCAGCGACTGCCTTAGCGGCGGCGGCTGCTGCAACTCCTTCTTGGTAGAGTTGATCAGCGCAAATCTGCACATCTTTCTTGTCGGAGGGGACGGTGATGATCGTTACAGGCCCTGGCATCTTCGGGGTGTTGTAGGCGTAGTGTGACGCTGCCATGAACTTGGCCAGCGCTGGGGGCCAAGGATCCCGTTGTAGGGCAAGGGGATCTTGGCAACATCAAACACGATCCTTCCCGTCCTGTAGTTCAGATCACTCCCGAAGGTCACAGGCAGCGTGACATTCCCCTTTGGTTGACTCCTTCCCAGGTTGATCCCTTGGAACCTGCCCGTTTCTTCGAGCTCTCCGTCGAGAATCTGTAGCTTCTTGATCACGGCGGGCGAGATTAAGTTCAGACCAGCCCCGCCATCGACTAGCATTTTCGTCACCTTGAGGTTGCGTATTGTCGGAGAAACCAACAACGGCAAGCACCTGACCGCAGTAGTGCGATCAGGGTGATCCTCAGTGTCAAAATGATAGGTGTGCTGGACCACTTCAGCGGCTTTTAGGCACCAAACGACGGCTCTGCTGCTGTAATCTCGCACGCCCACTGTTTAAGCTGGCGGTGAGAGGTATGCAGCGAGGCGCCGCCATCGACGCACATGGCCTCTGTAGCTTTCTAAAACTCTTGGTCACCGGACTCGTCGTCCTCTTCGTGATCATCGTCTTCTGGCTTCTTGTCGCGGCCCCGGGCAGGCCTCTCTTGCTGTTTATCCTTACCGCGACGGCCTGCCTGGCCGTCACGCTTCTTGTCGGACCCCTCAGCACCGTCCTGGCCCTTTTCCTTGTCCCGCCTCTCATATTCAGCTTTTTTCTTCTCAACAAGCAGCTCAACTTGTCGGCAGTTCTGGAGGTCATGGCCTTTGGTGCGATGGATCTTGCAGTATTGCTTGTCGGAGTTCCCTGGCTTCTCGGCAGCCGCCAAGGCCCAGCAGGCGACACATCCGGTAATTTCCTTGCCGGGGTCATCTGCCCTGGTTTTCTTGCCGGAGCCAGCGTCATCAGATCCCTCGACGGCAAGCACAGCTTTACCATTGCGCTTCCTATTGCGGCGCCGGCCTTTCTTCGCCGGGGCGGCAATATCCTCGTCCAAAGAGTCGGTTTCCACGCCGGCGTCTTCGCCGGGGTACTTCCTTCCCTCTTTAGCCCGGGCACATCTGTCGGCAAGAACGTAGAGTTCCGCCACATCCTTCACCTTGTTCATTGCCAGCTCTTCGCGCATCTTGCGGTTACGCACGTTCTGATGGAACGCGCTGATGATTGCGGCAGGATGAACATCAGGGATATTGTACTGTACCCGGCTAAATCTCTGTATGTACTTGCGCAGACTCTCGCCTTCCTTCTGGGGGATGACGTGCAGGTCGCTCGCTTGGCCATGGGCTTGGTGGCCTCCAGTGAAGGCGCCAACAAACTCATGGCACAAATCCGACCAAGAGGAGATAGAGTCCACCGGCAAGTGCATCAACCATGACATGGCGTTGGGTTTAAGAGCCAACAGAAAGTAATTCGCAAGCACCTTATCATCGCGGGCCCCGACAGCTTGCATCGCGATGGAGTAGATGCTGAGGAACTCCGACGGGTGGGTCTTGCCATTGTACTTCTCACCAATGTCAGGTTTGAAAGTGCAGTGAGTGGGCCACTGGAACTGTCGCAGCTCATGGGTAAAAGCCAGACAGCCTACCTCGTAAGGTAGACCTCCAAGGCTCTCCGGTGATGGGTGGTTCACAGCAGGCCCTGCTCGCCTGTCTGACTGGTGGGTCTAACTGGTGGCGCGCTCCGCGCCGGCGCTCGATGGTGGTCCGAGCGTCTTCATGGGCTCGCTCCCAAAAAACTTGGCGCTAGTCACAGTTGGTCCGTGGGTCGGACGATGATATGGAGGCGTCGTCGCCCGTAACGTCGCGACGAGTCGACACCCGCGGTACCGGGCAAGGAGGGGGCGAATGCACCATGGCCGCGGCGCCACCGGTCCTCCCACTACTGGTGCGTGGGACTCCATCGGAGCGTCGACCCGGGGGCCCCGCTGGACTTGGTTCGTCCTTGTTGGCGACGGCAACAAGGCTTCGGATGGTAGCTCTCCACTCGTCGAGTTTCCCAGTAGCGGGAGGAAAGTCGAGGAGCAACTGCACGCGCTCTAGGGCCTCTGCCGGCGTTGGCGGTAGCGAAACCTGCACGGACCGCGACGCGCTTCGACTTCTAACTATGTTAGAAGGAGCTCTATCACGGTCCCGAGGTCGTGCGCCATTTTCGCCAGTGCTTCGGCGAGCGGGCAGGTCTTCTGCGTCCCTGGAGTGGTGCTCGGGGCTCTTCCCGCGGCGGCGTCCGGGATCTTCGTCGCGACGACACCGTTCGTCGCATGCAGCTTGAGAGGAGTGCGCCATGGGCACCGGCGTGGGAGTCTTCGAGGCCACCGCGCCGCCTTCGGGCGGTGCGACGGCGCTTCTGGAGGGCCCCGCGCCGCCTGCGGAGGGCCTGGCTCCATTTTTAGATTTGGCGACGTGCGGCTCATCGCCAAGCACACGAACGTCGCCGCCTCCCAAGCTCCGGCTGCTGAGGTGGTGTTGGTGCTCGCGAGTTGCACCCCGGGTCCTCTCCACGACCGGTCCACTGCTCGCCCGCGTCGGGGCGGGCCTTCCGGCTCTCGACAGGCCGACCGTCACCGTTGCCTTCTTCTTGGGCGCCATGGTGATGAAGAAGCGCTGAACTAGCCACTAAAGCCGATACTCACAACTGCAAGCCCCCTGCCTGGCGTGCCCAAGATGTCGGTGGAAACGACACCTATGGGATCGCAAGAATCCCTACTACGGTCGCGGGGTGCGGGGTTGAGAGAAGAGCGGATCAAACAGATAGCACGCGGTTCGTTTATCCAGGTTCGGGCCGCGAGGATGCGTAAAACCGTACTCCTGCTTTGGGGGATGTATATTTGTGTTCTTGAACTAGCTATGGGGCGTGAGGAGCTCCAAAAAGCCGAATCCCTCCCCTGGTCGCCTCGAGCCTCCTTTTATAGGAAAAAGGGGTTGCCACAGTGGCACACAGGAGGTGGAAAGGGCACAGTGTTGCGAGGTTATCCCTTGCATTACATGAGAAGGCGCATTTAATGCGTCTGCTTAGGTGTCCTCTCGCTTTATCGGGGACGGGGGCGGAGCCCGTGCCATCCGTCGCCGCTCCTCCTCGTGTCGACACGCGCCCTGGCCAGCGGTGCGTGCGATGCCATGTAGGCAGGCAGGCAGCTGAGGTGGCGCGGTGGTGGAGTCTTTACGATGATCTGCATGCCGCCACGCAGATGCCTGCCCAGTTGGTTGGGTCGGTAGCTGCATGCGAACGGCGGTGGAGGCTTGGTCGGCGCGGGGCTGGCGGTGGCCCTGTAGATGCCCTCGGCAAGGGCCTTGCCGGGGCCCCGGCAAGGGCCTTGCCATGGCGCCAGCTGTTGTCCCCTGCAAGATGCTTGCCGGGGGGTCTCGTGGTTTTCTTGGCTGGGGCCTCGCCAAGGGTCGCCGTCTTCTAGTACTCATCTGATCTTGAATGTTTCTTCACAAAGGTCTGCATGCCATCACAGAGGTGTCTCCCGAGCCCTTGCCCCAACATAGTGGCCTATGGTGGGGGTCGTGGACTCAGGGGTGACTCGCTCCGTAGGCGTGGGGCGAGCTGCCGCGGCAAGGGTCATGCTGGGGCTGCTAAGGCTGCCCCCGGCAAGAATCTTGCCGGGGGGAGCCCGCTTCGTCCCTTCGCTCTTTGTGGTCTTGGTCTTGGCGTTGTTCCAGCTACCTTGGGCTTCGGTCTTACCCTGGCTCACCTCCCCTGCCCTGCTTGGTGTGGCCATGGGCGTGGCTCTGTTTGCCCGTGCACAGTTATAGGGGTACAAAAAAAGGGTACCCCTCTTTTTGTACACCGACACAAGGACGCCCCTATCCTGACAAAAGGTGGTCTTCGCCTGCAACGAGGGCAGGCGGTGACGTGGTGGTGGGCTCGGCGATGACCTCCTTCCTGTCGTCCTTGCGGTCTTCGGTCTTGTTGCACCAAAGGGGAAACCTTTGTCTTCCCCTCGGGAACCTGCGCCTGTGTGGTCTTCTTTGCACCGATATGGAAACTGCGCCCGCTGGCGCCCGCTGGCGCGGTTCGTCGTGGCTTACGTCACTGCCTCCTCCTGAGGCAGCCCTTGCCTTGAGATCTCCGCCCTCCCGAAGCAGCCTAGCTGAGGCCACTCTCGGGAGAGGTCTTGGTCGCCCCTCTGGAGCAGTCTAGGTGAGACCGCTCCCTGAGGAGGTCTTGGCCGTTCTCCTCGCTAGGGCCGGCCCCCCTCGCGAGGGTCTTGAGCAGCTGGTCGATCAGCTGGGCCCTACTGGGCTGTACCAGGAACGCGACGTGGGCTGCAGGCAGGCAAGTCTGCGTACCCTGGTTCCCAGTACGCCGACAGTATCCCCCGGGCCCAAGGTGCGCGCGGAGTTGGCTTCTGGACGAAGCCTAGTCGAGGACGAAGCACCGCAGGCCCCAAAGACTGCGGACCAGGTCGGCGCGTGACGGTTGGATGGGATGTGGCGACTCCACTCCCCACGCAGCCTTGGTAACCGTGTGATTAGACGACTCCCTGGCGCGGGCGACGCGGCCATCATGGCCATGACCAATCGATGGTTTGCCTTCCTCACCCTATAAATGAGGCCCGGGAGGGAAAGCTCCCAGGCCATCTCCAAGCCAGCGCCACCATCCTCTCTCCTTCCTTTGTTCCCCTTCGCCCCCAAGATTTCCATGGCGCCGCTGAGGAAGTCCTTCGCCGCAGAGAGGGACAAGGGTATGAAGGAGCTGGTCTCGCCGCCGCCGAAGAGGGGCCACGGGCGTCCCCGCAAGCATGCCGCCACGGCCATGACGGTTCCTTGGGGAAGCGGTCGCGGCTTCTCGGGCTCCGATGGGGTCACCGGCGAGAGGCGTGGATCCTCTCCTCTCGGTGGGGGCGGCCGTGGCCGCGGTGGTCGAGGTGGTGCAGGGGGGCGAACGGCGCCTATCCGTCCCCCGCGCCGGCAACTCCACTCCTCCGACGCGGCCTCCAAATTCGTGATGTGGGTGGAGAAGCCCGGCAGCATGTGGCACCGGCTTCCCTGCTGGTTCCGCGCCGAACTATTGGAAGAAGGGCCCGACGGCGTTTAGCTGCAAGCCGACGGGTGCTGCAACGGAGCCTTCTGGGTGGAGGTCGAGGTCCTTGCTTCAGGCGACGTGTTCCTCGGTCGTGGCTGCCAACCTTTCGCCTGTGCGCGCCAGCTGCGGGGAAAGTGCACCCTCCACTTCAAGTACGACGGGGTGTCGTCGCTGCTTGTCAAGGCCTTCTCGGAGGAAGGAAGGCGCCTTGAGTGTTGACCGGAGGTGGATGACGACGAGGAGGGTGGCGACGGCGTCCTGAGGAGCAGCTCTTCCTCTGAAGACGAGCTCCGCCTCAGCAGGCTCCGCGGGTCCCCCCCTCTATGGCAGCAGCAGCTCCTCCAGCAGCAGCGGCTATCCTGGGCGGCCGCTCCGCCGCGCCCGGCTCGCCGAGGAGGGGCCCTCGCGCCGCCACTCTTCGATGAAGCGGGAAGAGTAGGGCTCCGACTTGGTTGAGGTGCCGACTATGCCGATCCACGGGCTCCGAATCCGCCTGGCCCTTGTTTTTGATTTTTTTCCATTTCCTTCCTACATTTAGTTTAAGCTGCCTCGGCGGGCGTGTAATGAACAATGGCATGTATGCATGAAATGGAAGTCTGCTATTATTTTCGTTCTAGATGAAATTACTCAGCTTGTGTACTGCGCTTGTCGTGAGACGAAGTCCTGAGGCGGGTGGCCTCCTGATGTCATGAGCCCCCAGGCGAATCATGAGGACCGCCGGGCTCGGAGCCCCCGAGCGTGGATGAGTCTTGGTGAGTTGAGGAGGGCTCGCGCCCTTGAGCTCACTTGAGAGCGCGGAGCGAGTACTGGTATGCCAAGGCCTGAGCAGGCTTGGCGAAGTAAGTCATGAGGGCTGAAGAGCCTGACGCCAGAGCCTGAGCAGGCTTGGCAAGGTGAGGTCGTGAGGTCACGGTAGCCGAGAGCTGAGACTGGCCGTATCCCAGCCCCCACGCGCGAGGCGCGCGAGGGAGGACAAGCAGCGCGGCCCGGCCCGAAGAACTAAACTCGAGAGCAGCGCGAGAAAAACGAGCGAAACCAGTGCAAATCGCAATAAACTCGAAAAACTCCATAGCACGGGGTAGAGGAAAGGCTGACAGCCAAGGAAGTAGAAAAGGCTGACAGCCAAACACCAAGGCGAAAAAGGAAACAAGGTCATGTCCGACCCCTAGCTACGTCTTCTTCCCATCGCGGAGCTAAGGAATGCCACTGGGACGTGCGTGGGAGCCCGATCTGAGGGCCCGTAGGCAACGCATAGGAGACTCCGAGGCGTGTACAGCCCCAACTCATTATTACGTGAGAGTGTCACGAGCGGAGACCTTCACGGGCACGGAGCCTTGATTGTCTTCACGGGCACGGAGCCTTGATTATGGATAGAACCTCCTGAGGTGCTGAATGTTCTAGGAATTCTGGATGAGTATCCCATCCTGCGTCTCTAGGTGCAAAGCACCAGGCCTAGAGACACGGGCGATTCCGAACGGGCCCTCCCACATAGGCGAGAGCTTGTGTAGCCCTCCCCTGGAGAGGACCCGCCTCAAGACCAAGTCACCAACTTCCAATGTTCTCGAGCGGACGTTGCGGCAATGATACCGCCGCAGTGCCTGCTAATATCGCGCTGCCCTGAGCGCAGCTCGGCGGCGGCCCTCCTCGCCGAGCACGAGGTCCATCTGCCAGGCGGCGTCCTGGCGTTCCTCATCGAAAGCCAAGACCTGTGGGGAGCGACGCTTGACATCGTGAGGGAGGACCGCCTCTGCACCATAAGCGAGAAAGAACAGGGTTTCTCCCGTAGGTTTAGTTGCGGTGGTGCGGATTGACCATGGCACGGACTGGAGCTCGTCGATCCAGCCCCTGCCGCAGGCCTCGAGCTTTTTCTTGAAGATGCGCGTCTTGAGGCCGCGCAGGACCTCTGCGTTGGCATGTTCGGCCTGCCCATTGCTCCTGGGGTGGGCCATTGAGGCGTAGCAGATCTGCGTTCCAAGGTTAGCACAATATGATATGAAGAGATTGCTCGTGAACTGCGAACCGTTATCCGTGATGATGCGGTTGGGGACGCCAAAGCGGGTCACGAGGCCCTTGATGAACTTGACTGCCGATCCTGCGGGAATCGTGCGGACCGGCTCCACCTCGGCTCACTTGGTGAACTTGTCGATGACGACATAGAGGAAATGGTAGCCCCTGCCCTCGGGGGAACGGTCCCAGGATGTCCAGCCCCCAGACCGCGAAGGGCCAGGAGAGCGGGATGGTCTGAAGATCTTGCGTTGGCTGATGGATTTGCTTGGCATGGAACTGGCATGCCTCGCAGGCTCGCACGAGCTCCGTGGCGTCGTCCAACGCTGTGGGCCAGTAGAAGCCGCTGCGAAAGACCTTGCCCACGAGGGTGCGGGACGACGAATGATGGCCACAATCCCACCCGTGGATGTCGGCCAGCAGCTCTTGTCCTTGTCTTCTCGAGATGCATTTTAGTGAGGCGCCGTTAGGGCGCCTCCTGTAGAGCTCACCGTCTTGGATGCAGTAGGCCGAGGCCTGCCGAGCCACGCGTTCCTCATCTTCCTCCTTCTCCGGCAAGGTGCCGCGCAGTAGGTATGCCTTGAGCTCCTCAGTCCAGCAATCTTCCCCAGGTTCAGCGGCGAGCAGCAGGCGGGCTCCAAAGGGCGGTCCACATGGTGGTGCGCCGACCTCGGGAGCCGCTGGTAGCCCCTCATGCATGGATGCCAGCTCCGGAGTAAGTGGTGCCGCGGATGGCCTAAGCAAGCGCTCCTCGAAGACACCTGGTTCTTGCGGCTCTCGTCGGGAGGCCCGCTTGGCGATGTCGTCTGCTTCCTTATTCGTACCCCTCCGCACATGCTGCAGCTCCAGTCCTAGGAACCGCTTCTCCATCTTGCGCACCTCCTCCAGATACACTTCCATGTGTTCGTCCTTGGGCTTGTACTCTTTGTTGGAGAAGTTGACGAGGAGCTGCGAGTCACCTTTGATGGTGAGACGCTTCACCCCTAGCGCGGCCGCGGCCTTGAGCCTGATGATTAGGCCCTCGTACTCTGTGATGTTGTTGGAGACCTTTTCGTCGTGCTGGAAGCAAAGTTGCAAAGCATAGTGGAGCTTGTCCTGAGTGGGCAATACCAGCACGGCGCCAGCCCCCGCACCGAGGCACGAGAAGGCACCATCGAAATATACCACCCATCCATCCAGAGTTTCGTCACCTGGGGCCAGCGAGCGGTCCTCGTCAGCCCCCTAGCCCGGAGCATCAGTCCACTCTGTCACGAAATCAGCCAGCGCTGCCCCCTTGATGACCCGCGTGGTGCTGAACTCCGGCTGTAATGCCTGCAGCTCGATGTTCCACTCAGCAACCCTCCCGACGACGTTCGGGCCCCGGAGCACCTTCTCCAGGGGGTAGGCTGAGACGACCTTGATGGGATGGCCTTGAAAATAGTGGCACAGCTTCCTGGAAGCAACGAGGAGCGCCAGCAACAGCTTCTGGGGCATGGCGTAGCACGAGCGAACATTGCGGAGCACGGTGCTGATGAAGTATACGGGCTGCTCCATGAGGGTTGGTGATGCGGGATCCTCGGGCGCTTCTGATGGCTCAGGAGCCTTACACAGGCCGGTGGGGTTGCCAAACGTTGCGGCCGTGCCGGCTCCAAAAGTCGTGTCGTGAGGCAGCGAAGTTCCGGAGGGCATCGGGTCGTTCCGCGAGCTCTGGCCCCTGACCCTTTCCTCTCGTGCCACCACCAGCGCCACGCTGGTGGAGTGAGGCGTAGCGGTGAGATAAAGGATCAAGGGCTCCTAAGGCCTTGGTGCCACCGTAACTGGCGGGCTAGTGAGGTACTTCTTGAGATCTTGGAAGGCAGCATCGGCCTCCGGAGTCCACTCAAAGGGCCCCATCCTCTTCATGAGATTGAAGAAGGGGAGGGTGCGCTCGCCGAGCTTCGAGATGAAACGCCCCAAAGACGTCACACACACCCCGCAAGTTTCTGCATTTGCTTCAAGGTCGTGGGCGGATCCATGCTCTCAATGGCTTTGACCTTCTCCGGGTTGGCTTCAATGCCCCGGTGCGAGACCGGGAATCCCAGCAGCTTTCCCGAGGGGACCCCAAACACACATTTTTCCGGGTTGAGGCATAAGTTCACCTTGCGCAGGTTGGCGAACATTTCCTCCAAGTCCCCGATGAGGGTCCTAGCCTCCTTGGACTTGACCACGATGTCGTCGAAGTAGGCCTCGGTGTTCTACCCGAGCTGAGGGCCGAGGGTGATGTGCATCAGCCGCTGGAAGGTGGCGCCTGTGTTCCTCAGCCTGAAGGGCATGCAAATGTAGCAATAGGTCCCGCATGGGGTCAGGAACGACGTCTTCTCTACGTCTTGCACTGCCATTTTGATCTGGTGGTAGCCCGAGAAGGCGTCAAGGAAGCAAAGCAGGTCGCACTCGGTCGTTGAGTCCACGATTTGGTCGATGCGAGGGAGAGGGAACGGGTCCTGAGGGCGGAACTTGTTGAGGCTCGTGAAGTCGACACACATGCGCTCTTTGCCTCCTTTCTTCAGGACGATGACGGGGTTGGCCAACCATTCTGGGTGGCGCACCTCCCGGATAATGCCTGCTTCTTCTAGCTTCCGGACCTCCTGGACGATGAAGGCCTGCTTTTTCGGGGCCTGCCACCGCGTCTTTTGGTTGATAGGTCGTGCATTCGGGCACACCATGAGGTGGTGTTCGATGACGTGCCTAGGCACCCCGACCAGGTCGGTCGCCTTCCATGCGAACACGTCCTTGTTCGCCCTGAGGAAGGCCACCAACGCTTTCTCTTACACTGGAAGCAGGCCCGCACCGATGGTGAAAGTGGAGCCCGTGTCTTCCTCATTGACGGGTACCTGCTTGGTCTCGGCGCGATCCTGAGAGAAGAGCTGTTTCTTTTTGGCTGGAGCAGCTTCGGCGGCCTCCGGAGCCCCTTCTGCGCTTGGGCGAGCCGCGACAACGGCTCGATAAGCGTGCTCGAGGACCTGAAGGGCGGCCTTGGTGTCTCCTTTGATGGTGATGGTGCCACTGCTCCCGGGCATCTTGACGATGTTGTAGCCCGGGTGAGTCGCCACCATGAACTTGGCCAGGGCCGGGAAGCCGAGGATGGCGTTGTAGGGCAGGTGGATAGGCGCGACGTCGAAGTCGATGAGCTCGGTCCGGTAATTGGCGTGCATCCCGAAGGTGACAGGGAGGCGGACCTGCCCGAGCGGGACGGCCGAGCCCGCGACCCCTGAGAAGGGTTTGGTGGGGAGGAGCCGCCCATAGGCCACCGGCAGGAGGCCAAAGGCCTCCGTAGAGAGGATGCTGAGCCCGACGCCGCCGTCGACGAGGGTCCTTGTGACGGCCACCCCGCGGATGGTGGGGTTACATACCGTGGAGAGGATGCATGTGTCGGTCGTAGCTCTGGTGCGGTCGCTGGGGCCAAAGACGATGGCGTGCCCCTGCGCGTCTAGCCCCCGCGGGGCCTCCTGCGGCCGAGCGGCAGCCCCCAGCCGTGGAAGGTGTGATTTAGCGTGACGGGCAGACGCCGGCGCCTGGGATCCTCCGATGATGCATGCGACCCCGCGGCACGGTGGCGCCCCGCCGACAGCGTCCAGCAACTCGCCGAGGCGAGCCACCCAAGCGTCAAGCCCCGCCGCGGGCGGCCGGTGCCGGAGCATCTCTTGGGCCGCTAGAAGCGCCGCCGATGAGTCCAGGGGAAGCGGGAGTGGTGTAGCAGGCCGCTCCCCAGTGGTCGGGCCGGCGGTGGGGTCGTCGGCATGGAGGACGAAGCGCCCGTGAGCGACGCGGTCCGCCGATGCCGCCCGGGCAACGGGGACGGCTCCAGCCTCCGCGCGGATGCAGCAGGCAGGTGTCGCCATGGCGACATAGGGCAGAGGAGGGGAGGGGAGGTCGTCGGGGAGGCGAGATTTCGACACGCCCCTACCTGGCGCGCCAAATGTCGGATTTCGGGCTCCGCAAAACCCTTAAGATTCGAACACAGGGGCACGACGAAGATCACTCCCGCTACGCGTCTACCTAGCGCCTCGCCCTTCTCCTGGTGGTGGTAATGGGGTGCAAGCAAGCAAGCAAACAAGTAGAACACACAAGAGTTTACCTAGGTTCAGGCCACCTTGCGGTGTAAAACCCTACTTCCTGCTTTGGTGGATTGGCCTCACGAGGGCACGAGTATGAACAAGTATAGTGGTTTCCCGAGCTCAGGAGGCGATCCCGAGAAGGATGAGGAGGTTGGTGTTCTTGCTCCTTTTCTTTGCTAAGTGCTAATGGGTTGGTCCTCCCTTTCTATGCTAGGAACCCTAGCTACTTATATAGACGACCAAGGTCCCCTTCCCCCGAAATGTTTAGGCGGGAAGGGAATCCCACAACGGCCATTTGAGTGGGAACACAAGGACGCCCCTATCCTGACAAAAGGTGGTATTCGCCTGCAACGAGGGCAGGCGGTGACGCGGTGGTGGGCTCGGCGATGACATCCGTCCTGCCGTCCTTGCGGTCTTCGGTCTTGTTGCACCAAAGGGGAAACCTTTGTCTCGCCCCTCGGGAACCTGCGCCTATGTGGTCTTCTTTGCACCGATATGGAAACTGCGCCCGCTGGCGCCCACTGGCGCGGTTCGTCATGGCTTATGTCACTGCCTCCTCCTGAGGCAGCCCTTGCCTTGAGATCTCCGCCCTCCTGAAGCAGCCTAGCTGAGGCCACTCTCGGGAGAGGTCTTGGTCGCCCCTCTGGAGCAGTCTAGGTGAAGCCGCTCCCTAAGGAGGTCTTGGTCGTTCTCCTCGCTAGGGCCGGCCCCCCTCGCGAGGGTCTTGAGCAGCTGGTCGATCGGCTGGGCCCTACTGGGCCGTACCAGGAATGCAACGTGGGCCGCAGGCAGGCATGTCTGGGTACCCTGGTTCCCAGTACGCCGACAAAACTGATGATGAACCATAGCCTCATAATCTAAATAAACAGGAGGCAACTCAATATCATACTCATGTATGGGTATACCAAGAAAATTAGCTAGATGGGTTTCATAAATTCCACCAAAGAAATCTCCATTAATTCTATTATTATGCAACCTATGTGCAACAACGGCTCCCAAATTATAATGTTTATCTCCTAATACAACACTCCTGAGAACACTGAGATCAGGGACACACATGTGACATGCTTCATCCTTACCATTGGTGCACCTATCTATGAAGAGAGCAAAATAATGTATAGCAGGAAAATGAATGCTCCCTATGGTAGCTTGTGTTATATCTCTAGACTACCCCACATTTATACTAGCAAGAAAATCTCTAAACTCAGATTTGCGAGGCTCACTAGTGCTACCCCATTGTGGAAGTTTGCAAGCAGTATTGAAATCTTCTAAGTCCATAGCATTAGAATTTTCATAAAGATCAAACAGGACAGTTTGAGAATTGCGTGATGATGAAAATTCAAACCTTCTCACAAAGGAATCAGTGAGATAGTGGTACTGACGGCACTTATCTGCCTCGAAGATCTCAAGATCAGCATTACGAACATATGCGTTAAATTCTTCCTTGATTCCTGCTTGATCCATAAAGTCCTTTGAAGGCCATTCACAAGCCCGCACTTGAGCTTCCCTCGGTGGTTCATCGTCCGCATCGCGTATTGCGAGCCTGGGTCCTTGCTTCCTTGAAGGACCACCTTGGTACATTTTCCTAAACATATTTCTTCCTATGAAAAATTTCTGAAAATTTTAGTAACTCAAAATAATAGTGAACCAAACTCAACAAAATTGATAGCAACTACTCCTACAAGTGCCTAGAGACTATATCATGCATTAGAACTACTTGGGACCATATAAATTTGTCATGCAAGCTCAAGAACAGGGTCACCTAAGCAGCAAAAATTTGCAATGAATAAAGCACTAGAACAAAAACTAATTGGACCATTGGAGGAGTCACATACCAAAGAACAATCCCTCAAAGCAGTTTTGTGAGTGGAGCTTTGAGCAAGGAGATCGAAAATCGCAGCAAAATGAGCTAGAACTCGTGCTTGAGCTGGTTGGTGATTTTTTTGGAGGAAGGAGTGTGTGGTGGCTGGAATAAGTGGAGGGGAGCCACCATGGGCCCACGAGGCAGGGGGCGTGCCCTGGACCCTCGTGGCCAGGTGCTTGCTCCCCCTGTTGTGTTCTCAGTGCCAGATATTCTCAAATATTCCAGAAAAAATCATATTTCAATTTTGGGGCATTTGGAGAACTTTTATTTTCAGGGTATTTTTATTGCACGGATAATTCAGAAAACAGACAGAAAATACTATTTTTGCTTTTTTAATCTAAATAACAGAAAGTAAAAGGAGGGTACAGAAGGTTGTGCTTTCTAACTTCATCCATCTCATGCTCATCAAAAGGAATCCGCTAACAAGGTTGATCAGGTCTTGTTAACAAACTCATTCCGAACTGCATGAAACCGGAGAATTTTCGAATAGCACTAGGTTACCTCAACAGGGATATGCACGTCCCAATAATAAGAATATCATATCTCTTTTTGCCAGTAGGAAGAGGAAATTCAAAACCTCCAAAAATAATCGATGGAATTTTTCCAATAGAGTTGATACTATGCACTTGACTACTTGAGGTTGTTTCCTCGGAAAGTGTACCGTATGCTCATTACCATTAACATGAAAAGTGACATTGCCTTTGTTGCAATCAATAACAGCCCCTGCAGTATTCAAAAAGGGTCTTCCAAGAATAATAGACATACTATCGTCCTCGGGAATATCAAGAATAACAAAGTCCGTTAAAATTGTAACATTTGCAACCACAACAGGCACATCCTCACAAATACCGACAGGTATAGCAGTTGATTTATCGGCCATTTGCAAAGATATTTCAGTATGTGTCAACTTATTCAAATCAAGTCTATGATATAAAGAGAGAGGCATAACACTAACACCGGCTCCAAGATCACATAAAGCAGTTTTAACATAGTTTCTTTTAATGGAGCATGGTATAGTGGGTACTCCTGGATCTCCTAACTTCTTTGGTATTCCACCCTTAAAAGTATAATTATCAAGCATGGTGGAAATTTCAGCTTTTGGTATCTTTCTTTTATTTGTAAAAATTTCTTTCATATACTTGGCATAAGGATTCATTTTAAGCATATCACTTAAACACATACGCAAAAAGATAGGTCTAATCATTTCAGTAAAGTGCTCAAAATCCTCATCATCCTTTTTCTTGGATGGCTTAGGAGGAAAAGGCATGGGTTTCTGAACCCAAGGTTCTCTTTCCTTACTGTGCTTCCTAGCAACAAAGTCTCTCTTACCATAACATTGATTCTTTGATTGTGGGTTATCAAGATCAACAACAGGTTTAATCTCTACATAATTGTCATTGCTAGGTTGAGTATCAACATGAACATCATTATTAACATTATCACTAGGTTCATGTTCATTACCAAATTGTGTTTCAGCATCAGAAATAGAAATATCATTGGGATTCTCAGGTGTGTCAACAACATGTTCACTAGAAGCATGCAAAGTCCTATCATTTTTCTTTTTCTTCTTTTTAGAAGAACTAGGTGTATCAACATTATTTCTTTGAGAATCCTGCTCAATTCTCTTAGTGTGGCCCTCAGGATACAAAGGATCCTGTGTCACTTTACCCCCTCTAGTTGCAACTCTAACAGCAAAGTCATTATTCTTACTATTCAATTCATTGAGCAAATCATTATGAGCCTTAAGTACTTGTTCTACTTGAGTGGTAACCATAGAAGCGTGTTTATTAATGAGTTTAAGTTCACCTTTAACTCTGGGCATATAATCACTCAAGTGTTCAATCATATAAGCATTGTGTTTTAATTCTCTACCAAATTAAGCATTGAAGTTTTCTTGCTTAACCATAAAATTATCAAACTCATCCAAACATTGGCTAGCAAACTTAGTAGGAGGGATTTCAGCTTCATCAAATATATAAAGAGAATTTACCTTTACTACCTGTGTGAGGTTATCAAGACCATGTGTTTCTTCAACAGGCGCTAAATTTAGACCATGTATTTCTTCAACGGGAGGTAAATTCTTAACATCTTCACTTTTATACCTTTTTCTTTCATAGATTTCTTTGCCTCTTGCATATCTTCGGGACTGAGAAATAGAACACCCCCTTTTCTTCGAAGTTGGCTTAGGAGTTGGTTCAGGAAGTGTCCAATTATTTTCATTTGTCAACATATTATTCAATAGAATTTCAGCTTCATCAGATGTTCTTTCCCTGAAAACACAACCAGCACAACTATCCAGGTGGTCTCTGGAAGCATCGGTTAGTCCATTATAGAAGATATCAAGTATTTCATTTTTCTTGAGAGGATGATCAGGCAAAGCATTAAGTAATTGGAGAAGCCTCCCCCAAACTTGTGGGAGACTCTCTTCTTCAATTTGCACAAAATTATATATTTCCCTTAAAGCGTCTTGTTTCTTATGAGCAGGGAAATATTTAGCAGAGAAGTAATAAATCATATCCTGGGGACTACGTACACAACCAGGATCGAGAGAATTAAACCATATTTTAGCATCACCCTTTAATGAGAACGGAAATAACTTAAGGGTATAATAGTAGCGAGTTTTCTCATCATTAGTGAATAGGGTGGCTATATCATTTAATTTAGTAAGATGTGCCACAACAGTTTCAGATTCATAGCCATAAAAAGGATCAGATTCAACCAAAGTAATTATATCATGGTCGACAGAGAATTCATAATCCTTATCAGTAATAAAGATAGGTGAAGTAGCATAAGCAGGGTCATATTTCATTCTAGCATTCATAGATTTTTGTTTCAGCTTAGCTAATAATTTCTTAAGATCACTTCTATCATTGCAAGCAAGAAAGTCTCTAGCAATTTCTTAATCCATAACATAACCCTCAGGCACAACAGGCAATTCATATCTAGGGGGAGAATCTTCATCATCACTTTCATCAATATTATCAGTTTCAATAATTTCATTCTCTCTAGCCCTAGCAAGTTGTTCATCAAGAAATTCACCAAGTGGCACAGTAGTATCAAGCATAGAAGTAGTTTTATCATAAGTATCATGCATAGCAGAAGTGGCATCATCAATAACATGCGACATATCAGAATTAATAGCATAAGCAGGTTTAGGTGTCGCAAGCTTACTCAAAACAGAAGGTGAATCAAGTGCAGAGCTAGATGGCAGTTCCTTACCTCCCCTCGTAGTTGAGGGATAAATTTAAGTTTTCTCGTCTTTCAAATTCCTCATAGTGACCAGCATATATAAATCCCAAGTGACTCAAAGAATAGAGCTATGCTCCCCGGCAACGGCGCCAGAAAATAGTCTTGATAACCCACAAGTATAGGGGATCGCACAGTTTTCGAGGGTAGAGTATGCAACCCAAATTTATTGATTCGACACAAGGGGAGCCAAAGAATATTCTCAAGTATTAGCAGTTGAGTTGTCAATTCAACCACACCTGGATAACTTAATATTTGCAGCAAAGGATTTAGTAGCAAAGTAGTATGATAGTAGTGATAACGGTAGCAAAAGTAATATTTTGGGGTTTTGTAGTAATTGTAACAGTAGCAACGGAAAAGTAAATAAGAGAAGAACAATATGTGAAAAGCTCGTAGGCATTGGATCGGTGATGGAGAATTATGCCGGATGCGATTATTCATGCAATAGTTATAACATAGGGTGACACAGAACTAGCTCCAATTCATCAATGTAATGTAGGCATGTATTTCGAATATAGTCATACGTGCTTATGGAAAATAACTTGTATGACATCTTTTGTCCTACCCTCCCGTGGCAGCGGGGTCCTAGCAGAAACTAAGGGATATTAAGGCCTCCTTTTAATAGAGTACCGGACCAAAGCACTAACACATAGTGAATACATGAACTCCTCAAACTATGGTCATCACCGGGAGTGGTCCCGATTATTGTCACTTAGGGGTTGCCGGATCATAACACATAGTAGGTGACTATAGACTTGCAAGATAGGATCAAGAACTCACATATATTCATGAAAACGCAATAGGTTCAGATCTGAAATCATGGCACTCGGGCCCTAGTGACAAGCATTAAGCATAGCAAAGTCATAGCAACATCAATCTCAGAACATAGTGGATACTAGGGATCAAACCCTAACAAAACTAACTCGATTACATGATAAATCTCACCCAACCCATCACCGTCCAGCAAGCCTACGATGGAATTACTCACGCACGGCGTGAGCATCATGAAATTGGTGATGGAAGATGGTTGATGATGACGATGGCGACAGATTCCCCTCTCCGGAGCCCCAAACGGACTCTAGATTAGCCCTCCCGAGAGAGTTTAGGGCTTGGCGGCGGCTCCATATCGTAAAACGCGATGAATCTTTCTCTGATTCCCCCCCCCCCCGAACATGAATATATAGAGTTGGAGTTGAGGTCGGTGGAGCACCAGGGGGCCCACGAGGCAGGGGGCACGCCCAAGGGGGCAGGCGCACCCCACCCCACCCTCGTGGACAGGGTGTGGGCCCCTGGCCTTGATTCTTTCGCCAGTATTTTTTATTATTTCCAAAAATAATCTCCGTGAAGTTTCAGGTCATTCCGAGAACTTTTGTTTCTGCACAAAAATAACACCATGGCAATTCTGCTGAAAACAGCGTCAGTCCGGGTTAGTTCCATTCAAATCATGCAAGTTAGAGTCCAAAACAAGGGCAAAAGTGTTTGGAAAAGTAGATACATTGGAGACATATCAATGACCAGCCTCGCGAGGGCGCCTGGAGGGACCAGCCTCGTGAGGACCGCCCTCAGGGCAAGGCCGGCCTCCCTCTTCGGCCACCACCACCCAGAAGGAACGACGACCAGGATGAGGGGGCTGGGTGCTTCTAGGAGCCTCGCGCCATCGCCTGCATCTTGGGCGGTGCGCAGGCCCCAGCCTCTCAGCACCTCTTCAAGCAGTTCGCCCGTGAAGTGAATGCGGCTCTTCCCAGGATCGAGGCTACGAGGCCACTCAGGTGGTCCAAGTGCACCATCACCTTCAGCTCGGCTGACCATCTCAAGTGCGCGGCAACTGCCGGTGCCCTCCCGATGCTCTGCTCACCCATCATTAGCAACGTCCAAGTCACCAAGACCCTCATTGATGGCAGCGCAGGACTCAACGTCCTCTCCCTCGACACATTCGATCGCCTCCAAGTGCCGTATGATCAGCTGCAGCCTACCAAGCCCTTCTCAGGAGTAACCGATGGCTCCACCACCCCGATAGGGCAGATCCGCCTCCCTGTTACCTTCGGTACCCGTGACAACTACCGCACCGAGCTCATCAACTTCGACGTCACCCACATACGCCTTCCCTACAATGCCATCCTTGGGTATCCAGCCCTGGCCAAGTTCATGGCGGTGACTCACCATGGCTACAACATCCTCAAGATGCCAGGGAGTCACGGCGTCATCACGGTCGCCTGCGAAGAGAAGGACGCGGTGTGCTCTCTCGAGCGCGCCTACCAGGCTGCAACAGTCGAGGACCCAGACAACGAAGGCATCATCTACCCTCCTGAGGCCGCTCCCAAGAAGAAGAAGCAGATGCTCCGCCAAGGGCCTCAAGAGAGCGGTGTCTCCAGTGGCACCACTTCAGGACCTGCGCCCGCAGATGGGGCGCCTCCCTCCCTCACATAGGAAGGCACGCCCGGCGCCCTCCTCGGGCTGGGCTCGAGGGCTTTCTCCTGGAGGGCCTCTGACTAGCCAATATCACGAGGGAGGCGCTCGGGCACCATGTGGAGGCGTGCTTCACCACACATTTCTCCCAAGAGGGCACAAGGCACGGGGCGCCTGGTGCTCAGGAGTTCGTCACCAAGGCAACCAAGGAGATTCAAGAAGCAAGAGCCATGCGCGGCAACTACCGCTCGCAACCTGGCGCAGCTCCATATCCTAGCGAGGACAGCGAGCTGCGCGTCTGCATCGACTACCTCGGGCTCAACAGGGCCGCATCCCAGGAGCACTTCTGGCCATCGCGCGTTGGTCGGTGTGAGGGCCCCCCTCACAGCTACGTTCGCATGCCTTACAGCCTGCCGAACGCGCTGTCACCTACTGTCGGCTCATGCAGGGCGCCCTGGCGGCTCGTGAGGCCAGGCGCCAAGCGGTCCTGAGGCAGGAGGAGCCAGAAACTCCGGGGTCCCCCAGAAACCAGCCACCCGATGACACCTAAGGAGCAATTTCTTCAGCGTGCGTCTCCAGCTACTTCAACGTCCCTCCAGCAACGGTGCCAGGTGACATTTTCCAGTTTATTCAGCTAGGAGCGCCCCTTGGGCTGCATCATTCCCAGGCCGCACGAGCCTATCCCTGTGACATGTATCTTTCTGCATCTTTAATTTTCCTTGTTGGGGGCGCCCCTCGGGCTGCATCATCCCCAGGCCGCATGGGTCCGTCCCTGTGGGATGTATCGCTCTGCATTTACCAGAACTAGTGTTGCCTTTTCCATCAGCCGCTTTAAGATTATCATCTGCCTTACCGGTACTTCGCTGCCATACACGTTGTACGCCCTCGCGAACTCGCTCGCGATTGCCTCATGATTAAGGACAGGCACGGCGTCTATGCTCGGGTCCGTCCTTGCAGCGTTGCTAAACCCAAGTGGCTGAGCTCTGGCTCGCGGTCCAGCTCTCGTGTACGTCACCTCCCATGGTCCTTGGTGTCTCGTCCTTGCATGAGCTAATCACGGACGGATGAGTGAGGGCGCACGACACGGTGGCTCGTCGCTACGGGAGCCGCGCGCCGGCTGTTTTTCTTTAGGATGTCCGCATGAGAAGACTGGGCACGGCGTCTGTGCTCGGGTCCGTCCCTGTAGCATCGATAAACCCAACGGCTGAGCTCTTTCTGGAGGGCCGGCCCTGTTCATGTCACCTCCTAGGGTCGTTGGTATCTGGCCTTCTCATGTGGCAACCTCGAGGGATTCACTCAACACAGGTTGCCTAACCATCTCGCAGGATTATTTCAAGTGCTCTCAATCAAGACTAGGCACAACCCGCCTTGAGGTAGGGCCTCGTGAGTCCCGCGCTGGCTCACGAGTGCCTAGACACACCTCGTCTAGCCCTGTCGTGCAAGCCATGTGTCAGGGCGGGGCTATACACGCCCCGGGGGCTCTCCGCAGCAGGGAGCCCCCTCCCACGTGCCAGTGGAAGCACCATGCTCCGAGCTGGTAGTTGACACGGTCGAGGAGCGGCTATGCCGGTGCAAGTATGGTAGCGCCATGCTCCACGCTGGTGATAAACAACTGAGGGTGGCCTCGCGGCTGCGGTAGCCTCAGGGCCTAGCCTCACCGCGCCGCTTTCCCCTCGGGAGAGTAGCGCGAGAGGGCTGGGCACGGGGGCTACGCTCAGGTCACGCCTGGCGTACGCTGCCTCGCCAGGTCCCCAGACCTGGTCTTGGCACAACCCTCCCGAGCGAAAGCCCGGCGAGGACAAGTATCAGGTATGTTCGTACGTCAAGGGGGACCCTTGGGCATCACGGCCCAAGGATCTAACTGGTCACGTAGCCCCTCATTCCTTGGTCTCGTCTTGGCAATCTGGACGACCCAACGGTGGCTGGGGTATGCATGGGGCCGGGCCCTGCCGACGCAGAACGCTAAGGCCTACTATCACACTTCCTTCCCAAAGGTTGTTTGTACGTCAAGGGGAACTCCTGAGCATCGCAGCTCAGGAGCCTAACTGGTCACGTAGCCCATCACCCCCTAACCTCGTCCTGGCGATCCAGACGAGTCAGCGGTGGCTGGGGTATGCGCGGGGCCGGGCTCTGCCGATGCAGAACACTAAAGCAAGCGGGAAGGAAATCACGGAGCCTTAGCAATTATTACAAAACATATTGTCCTTCAAACATCGAACACAAGTTTTAAACGCCTCCACGAGGCATGGTTCATGTCGCAGGAAGCAGGTGGCAAGAGGCACCACCAACAAGCCCCCTCATCAGCCTTGGGCGTCGCCATCACCCGGGAGGAGCGCTCCTTCGTCGACGACGCTAGCCTCACCCGTGCCGGCCGCCGGAGTTGCGGGTTCAGCAGCACATCGGTCGAAGGCGCAGGATCGATGGCAAGGAACTTCTTCAACATGGAATCCACCCGATCCTTCATAGCTTCGACAGCAGCTGCACAACGTCCCTCATCCACGGGTTCGAGTAGCTCACCAAGGTCAGCGTCAGGGTCGCGAAGATGGAGGTCGCTGAAGACATGTGTCAGGGCTGAGGAGGAGAGCGCGCGGGCTTCCCCCTCCACCATGGGGTCGATCCCGTTGACGACGTCCTCGAGTGCCACAACAAGAAGAGGGAGCAGTTGTGCGGGGCCCTCATCATCGGTCGCGAGCGGCTTCTAGAAGTGACGCAACAGCGCCACGGACGGCATCACCCCCACGAACACCTCTCAGTAGAAGGCGAAGATCGATAGGAGAAGAACGGAGTTGGGATGAAGATGGAGGGCATGGAGGTTGTAATGGCTAAGCACCACATAGAAGAAATCAGAAAAGGGAGGGACCAGCCCAGCAAAGACACTGTTCAGGAAGAAGGGATGAAAGGTACTGCCCGGAGCCTCGGGCTTGGCGGAGCCGGCCCGAAGCGTCGCCGCTCTTTCCTCGTCATCGCTGCCCACCGTCATTCAGTGCGCAGCGGCAAGCTTCTCCTCCGAGACTGTGTGCGCACTCAAGGCCGGCTCGTACTAGGTGGACAAGCGTGAGGCCTTGACCTTGTTGGGCGCCATGGGATGCGAGCTCAGGGAGAGATTTCCAGCGGATTGGGAGTCTGGGGATGAAAAGGAGGAAGGGAATCTGGAGCAAGGCGAAGGAAGGCAATGAAGGCTCTGCGGCGCGCGCCAGCCTTTTGTCAGATGAGGACAGTTGCCGAGGCAGCGTGGGGTAGCGGAGACGCCCACGACCTGTCAATCATCATGCGTCGACCGAGGCCGCAGGCTGTTGGGGCCCGCATCGCTCCGCACTTGCCCTTTGGCTTCGCCATGAAGCCAAGTCCGTGCGCGCCTTGGGCCCGAGGGCTACTGTCGGCGTCCTGGGAATGGGGGTACCCAGACTTGCCTGCCTGCGGCCCACGGCGTGGCTCCACCAACGGCCCGGTACGGCCCAACTTCAGCAACAACAACTCAAGACCCTCGCGAGGGGCCAAGCCTCGTGAGGCGGATGACACCAAGACCTCCCTGGGGGCAGCCTCGCTAGGCTGGCTCCCGAGGAGCGGAGATATCTATGCAAGGGGTATCTCGCGAGGTTCATGTGACGTGAGCCGTCACGACCATGGCCAGGCGGGCGCCAGCGGGCGCAGTGTACCAGTTTCCTCTTTGGTGCTAAAGAGGCAGGCGCAGGTGAGGAGTCCCGAGGCATCAGGGAAAGGTTTCCATATCGGTGTAACAAGACCAAGACCAGCAGGACGGCGGGACAAAGGTCGCCGTGGAGCCCAGGGCGGTGTCACCACCAGAGCCTTTGGCAGGCGAGGACTAATTTTGTTAGGATAGCATGTACTAGTTGTCTCCCTTCAAAATTGGCCGTTGTGGGATCCCTTCCCGCCAACATTTGGGAAGAGGACCGGGGCCTCTATAAATAGGACTAGCCACCACCATAGACGGGAACCGAACTCTGGATGGATCATTCAGAGCATCCTCACCCTCACCAACTCTTCGAGCCCAAGAACACCTCTCCTCCTGAGGCTGTTCATACCTTGTACTTGTGCATCCTCAGCCTACAAGGCAATCCACCACACCACACTGGAGTAGGGTATTACACCACAACGGTGGCCCGAACCAGTATAAACTCTCGTGTCTCGTGTTCTTTGAGTTCGTCGAGCTAGGCCTTGGGATCGTTGTGAGTGCGAGCTAGGGAGAGAGAGTTCTTCGTGCACATCCCAGAGTTTGAACCTTAAGGGTTTGCCGGAACCCAGAATCCGACAGTGCTAGTCTGGCCAGGGCGAGATCCTGGTCCTCAAATATTGCGCCAGTGTCGAAGCTCACCGCCGAACTTGTAACGAGTCCGGCTGGGGCTGCCTCCCAGTTTTTGGGCGCCGAACTCCCGTTAGGGCTCAAAGCCGGATCCTTGACGAGGAGGACCGGTCCGTACATGATTGATTCCTGGTCTTCGGACGTAAGTGTCGCACCCGAGCTCGAAGCTGACAGTGCGGTAGAGACCGGTCCGAAGATCGGATCGGAAAGAGGCGACGAAGTTGAGGCTTCGGGAGCCGTGGTGGTTCCAGGTGAGGTTGAGAAACCAGTGAAGATCATATCACCCCAGGCGTCGGTGACGTATTTGAAGTTACCAAACCCGATTTGATGCTCGGGGGTGAAGCTGTTAACCGGGTTGAGATGATCGGCCGAGTCGGTGTGCAAGACGACGCTACCGAACGCGAAAGGTTGCCCGTGGACGAAGATGTCCCCGGTGCTAATGTCGTCTCCGATGATCAAGCGAGCCATCGACCCTTCGGCGATCCAATAGCGGAACTCCCAATGAAAGCACCAATGTCAATGCCAAAACCGGTGGATCTCGGGTAGGGGGTCCCGAACTGTGGACCTTGGATTGATGGGGAACAGTGGACACAGGACACGATGTTCACCCAGGTTCGGGTCCTCTCTTAAGAGGTAAAACCCTACAGCATCCTTGATTATATTGCTTGTGTATGAGGGGGTTATAGAGTAGATCTACCACGAGATCAGACGAACTAAACCCTAACTAGTAGGATGGTGATTGTTCTTCTAGCCTCTATGGACTAAGCCCCCTTGTTTATATAGAAACCAGCGGTACTAGGGTTTATAGATAGTCAGTTACATCAAGGAAACGTCAGATCTTCTATCTTGACTTGGGGTGCACTCCAAGGCACCAAAAAGTATTCAGTCTGGATACGATGCGGCCTAACAGTCCGGCCCACGTGAGAGGAGTCGGCACCCCGAGGACCCCCCATTACAGGACTCCCTCAGTGGGCGGCCGATCTCTTCTCCATCCCCGTCTCTCTCTTCTCAGCCAACGCTCGGCTGGCAATTATATTTCGGCTATCGTCTTCTTATTCAATTGCAATCCTACATGTGAGTGAAAATGCAAGACAACGCGTGTCCCCTTTGGTGAGTGGCGTGCCAGACCGACTGTCGGGGGTGCGACGCGAACGCGACAGGAGTGCTTTAACTGTGTCGCCTTTTTTCCTTTTGAACTTGCAAAGTGTAACATTTTCTAATCTTTTCTTACGCTTGTTCATGCGATCGATCGATAGAAATCAAGAACAAAATGACGAGGGTGTGGCTTTCCCGCGCATTAGGCGGGCTAGTTGGCCTAGTGGGTTTGAGCGATATGACGTGCTACAGAGCCGTCCAGTCTTCGCGTGTGGTAACAATATTGTTGGTTGATACGTCTCCGTCATATCTACTTTTCCTAATGCTTTTGCTCTTGTTTTGGACTCTAATTTGCATGATTTGAATGAACCTAACCCGGACTGACGACGTTTTCAGTAGAACTATCATGGTGTTGTTTTTGTGCAGAAATAAAAGTTCTTGGAATTGGACAAAAAATTTTGGAGAATTATTTTGAAATAAATAAAAAATAATGGAACCAAGACCCACTGGAGGGGGGCAGCTGCCCACAAGGCACCAGGGCGCGCCACCCCCCTCGGGCGCCCTGGTGGGTAGTGGGGCCCACGAGGCTCCGCTGACCCTAATTCCAACTCTATAAATTTCTATTTTTAGAAAAAGAAATATGAGAGGAAGTTTCATCGCGTTTTACGATACGGAGCTGCCGCCACCTCCTGTTCTTCATTGGGAGGCCAGATGAGCCCGTTCGGGGCTCCGGAGAGGGGAATCTTCGGTCTTTGTCATCATCAACCATCTCCACCACCAATTTCATGATGCTCACCGTCGGGAGTGAGTAATTCCTTTGTAGGCTTGCTGGTCGGTGAGGAGTTCGATGAGATTCATCATGTAATCGAGTTAGTTTTGTTAGGGCTTGATCCCTAGTATCCACTATGTTCTGAGATTGATGTTGCTATGACTTTGCTATGCTTAATGCTTGTCACTAAGGCCAGAGTGCCATGATTTCAGATCTGAACCGTTTATGTTTTCACCATTATATCTATGTTCTAGATCCGATCTTGCAAGTTATATGCACCTGCTACGTGTTATGATCCGCATACCCCAAGGTGACAATAATTGAGATTCTTTCCGGTGATTACCGTAGTTTGAGGAGTTCATGTATTCACTATGTGTTAATGCTTTGTTCCGGTTCTCTATTAAAAGGAGACCTTAATATTCCTTAGTTTCCTTATGGACCCCGCTGCTACAGGAGGGTAGGACAAAAGATGTCATGCAAGTTCTTTTCCGTAAGCACGTATGTGTTGGGGAACGTTGCAGAAAACAAAAATTTTCCTACGGTTTCACCAAGATCCATCTATGAGTTCATCTAGCAACGAGTGATCGAATTGCATCTACATACCTTTGTAGATCACGCGCGGAAGCGTTCAAAGAACGGGGATGAGGAAGTCGTACTCGACATGATCCAAATCACCGGAGATCCTAGCGCCGAACGGACGGCACCTCCGTGTTCAACACACGTACGATCAGCGTGACGTCTCCTCCTTCTTGATCCAGCAAGGGGGGAGGAGAGGTTGATGAAGATCCAGCAGCACGACGGCGTGGTGGTGGATGCAGGAGTCACCGCAGCAGGGCTTCGCCGTTCTACTACGAGAGGGAGAGGTGTAGCAGGGGAGAGGGAGGCGCCAAGACTCAAGGGTGCGGCTGCCCCTCCCTCCCCCCCTTTATACAGGCCCCCTAGGGGGTGTGCCGGCCCTAGGAGATGGGATCTCCTAGGGGGGGCGGCGGCCAAGGGGTGGAGTGCCCCCCAAGCCAGGTGGGGCGCCCCCCACCCTAGGGTTCCCAACCCTAGGCGCATGGGGTGGGCCAAGGGGGCGCACCAGCCCACTATGGGCTGGTTCCCCTCCCCACTTTAGCCCATGGGGCCCTCCGGGATGGGTGGCCCCACCCGGTGGACCCCCGGGACCCTTCCGGTGGTCCCGGTACAATACCGGTGACCCCCGAAACTCTCCCGATGGCCGAAACTGCACTTCCTATATATAATTCTTCACCTCCGGACCATTCCGGAACTCCTCGTGATGTCCGGGATCTCATCTGGGACTCCGAACAACTTTTGGGTTACTGCATATTCATATCTCTACAACCCTAACGTCACCGAACCTTAAGTGTGTAGACCCTACGGGTTCGGGAGACATGTAGACATGACCGAGATGGCTCTCCGGTCAATAACCAACAGCAGGATCTGGATACCCATGTTGGCTCCCACATGCTCCTCTATGATCTCATCGGATGAACCACGATGTCGAGGATTCAAGCAACCTTGTATACAATTCCCTTTGTCAATCGGTACGTTACTTGCCCGAGATTCGATCGTCGGTATCCCAATACCTCGTTCAATCTCGTTACCGGCAAGTCACTTTACTCGTACCATAATGCATGATCCCGTGACCAGACACTTGGTCACTTTGAGCTCATTATGATGATGCATTACCGAGTGGGCCCAGAGATACCTCTCCGTTACACGGAGTGACAAGTCCCAGTCTTGATCCGTGTCAACCCAACAGACACTTTCGGAGATACCCGTAGTATACCTTTATAGTCACCCAGTTACGTTGTGACGTTTGGTACACCCAAAGCACTCCTACGGTATCCGGGAGTTACACTATCTCATGGTCTAAGGAAAAGATACTTGACATTGGAAAAACACTAGCAAACGAACTATACGATCTTGTGCTATGTTTAGGATTGGGTCTTGTCCATCACATCATTCTCCTAATGATGTGATCTCGTTATCAATGACATCCAATGTCCATAGTCAGGAAACCATGACTATCTGTTGATCAACGAGCTAGTCAACTAGAGGCTTACTAGGGACATGTTGGTGTCTATGTATTCACACATGTATTACGATTTCCGGATAACACAATTATAGCATGAATAAAAGACAATTATCATGAACAAGGAAATACAATAATAATCCTTTTATTATTGCCTCTAGGGCATATTTCCAACAGTATGACTATTTACGAAATACATGCCTACATTATAGTTTATGAACTGGAGCTAGTTCTGTGTCGCCCTAGGTTATGACTGTTATATGATTAATATTATCCAACGAAATCATTGATCCAATGCCTACGAGTTTTCCACATATTATCGTTACTGTTACCACTGCTATCAAAGACTATCATATTACTGTGCTACCGATCACTTTGTTGTAGATATTAAATCTCTATGTGTGGTTGAATTGATAACTCAACTGCTAATACTTACAATAATCTTTGGCTCCCCTTGTGTCGAATCAATAAATTTGGGTTGAATACTCTATCCTCGAAAATTGTCGTGATCCCCTATACTTGTGGGTTACCAAGACTTTTTCCTGGCGCCGTTGCCGAGGAGCATAGCTATATTTGTTGATTTACTTGGGATTATTATCTATTTATCACTATGAAGAATCTGAAAGATACAAAAACCAAGATCGTTCCTCTAAGACGAGGGGAGGTAAGGATTTCCATCTAGCTATGCACTTGATTCACCTTCTGTTTTGAGTAAACTTGCAACACCACCACATGTTATTAATCCTGATATATCGCAATAATTGATGATGATACTTCTGTTATGAATGATGCTAGTACTTTGCTTGATGATAATGTGCCACTAGGTGAATTTCTTGATGAACAAATTGCTAGAGCTAAAGAGAATGAAATTGCTGAAACTGGTGAAATTATTGAAACTGATGAAATCTTTGAAACTAAAAATTATGAAACGCCTATTAGACCTAGCTCTCCTAGATATGAATTGCCTAAGATACATGAGGGTTATGTTATGGATGAAGAGGTTGCTAGGGATTTTCTTGATTGTAAGGATAGAGATGATCTAAAGAAACTACTAGTCAAGTTGAAAGAAAAATCTTTAAATGCTAGAATGAAATATGATCCTAAGTTTGTTACTTTACCTATCTTTGTTACTGATAAGGAGCTGAAAATTTGGTGGATCAACGCTCTATATAAAGGTCAGAAAAATTACTCTGGAGGTATCAATTGACATAACTCCTCTATTACGAGTCCTTTCATTGACGGCTTTTGTGTCGTCTAACTCTAAAGCTTCCAATTTATCGAAACTAAGTGCAATAAGTAAGGAGAAACAATGGTTTTTTCTATGGACTACAAATATGCATGGCTGAACAATAGAGCACAAGCGTCCTTAGAGCATCTCCAACAGGCGCCGAACGCGCCGCGCGCAAAAAACTGCTTTGTCGCGCGCGCATCGTCTGTTTTGGCGCGGCGCGCAGCGCTGGCTCCAGCAGCGGCGCTAAAATGCAGCGCGCGCGACTCGCCGGGGCATTGCATATATGGCATTTTGAACACAAAATGAAGTTGAAACATTCAAAATGCAATGAACATGACATATAAAATTTCACACAAACAAGTTCATGAAGAAAAGTTCATGCCCACAAGTTCAAAATCATGCCCACAAGTTCATCCAACCAAGTTCAAAATGCAAATCAAGTTCAATACACAAATGAAAGACACGTCATTCCTCGTCCTCGTCTTCGTCGTCGTCCTCATCTTCGGAAGACGATTCTTCTACCTCCGAAGATGAATCTTCCTCCCTCTCCTCATCGCGCACCGCATCACGTGAAGCTCCGACGGTGTTGGCAAGATATTCAACGGCATCTTCATGGGATTGTGTGCGAGGAGGCACATCGAAAGACATTCCGCCCATGGCGGCCGGAGGTGCACCCATGCCTCCCATGAGAGAAGCAAAACTCATGCCTCCCATGGTGGCCATAGCGTCGGGGGGTGCTCCAAAGCCAGCCATGCCTCCCATTGCACCGGCCACGGTACCTCCAAAGCCACCCACCTATGGCGCCGAGGCCACCGCCACCCATGGCGCCGAGGCCACCGCCACCCATTGCGCCGAGGCCACCGCCACCCATTGCACGAACCATGGCTCTTTTTTGGATCAAGACTTCTTCACGGGCAAGATTGACATACTCCTTTTGCGCCACATTGAGGTTAGATGTGTCCAAGAAGAACAAGTGTTTCTCCCATTCCAACAATCTTGTTCGCTCCTCATTGCTCACCTTCCTCTCCTCCAAAGCCACCTTGCTCTCCTCGGCTGCCACCCTCCTCTCCTCGGCCGCCAACCTCCTCTCCTCGGCCGCGGCATCTTGGTTCCTTGCCATTTTCCTCACCTCGTTGGCTTCTTTTCTTGCCTTCACAATAGCTTCCATAGCATTTTTGAGATCATCATCTCCTTTCCTCTTCTTCTTTTCGGTTTTGTCTTTCTTGCACCCATCCGGTTGCTTTGGCTTCGAGTATGAAACCGAGTTGGGTGTGGGGCTTCTCTTGCCGTCATCACTTGATGCATCATCCTCATCATCATCATCATCCAACTTAATTGTTCGCTTGCGTTTGTTGCTCAAATGCAAATCATCCAAATCTTGGGAAAACTTTGTTTTGCCACTCTAGCTTTTGCCAATTTTGCTTATGCCACTCTAAAATTGGACATCTCACTTTTGCCACTCTTGGCTTTTGACAATACATCACAAATGCCATTCCATGGCAAAAACAATAATTTTTATTTCACTTTTGCCACTCTTAGCTTTTGACAATGTATCGCAATTGCCACTTTGAAAATTTTGCTTTTGCCACGGAATGGCAAAAGTGATATATTGTCAAAAGCTAAGAGTGGCAAGAGTGAGATGTCAAATTCTAGAGTGGCATAAGCAAAATTGGCAAAAGCTAGAGTGGCAAAAACAAAGTTTTCCCCCAAATCTTCACGCTTCTTCCATTTCTCATCATCCTTCAACACGTTATAGCAATGGGGCAAGGTAAAGACCCTTCCTTTCTTGATCTTCCCCTTCTTGGTTGTCCTCTCCTCTTCTTTGAACAAGTTTTGCGCAATGTTGTACTACATGAAAACAAAGCAAGTTAGCACCAACAACAAGTATGATGAACATGTATGATGAACATGTATGAATTGCCACTTGGGTTCAACTTGTCAACCGCCTTTTGATAGGCCGCCCACCTTTGACAATCCGAGTTGATTGTCGACCATCGGGACCATAGTGATCTCTCGGAGCGGTCAATTCCACTCAAGTTGTGAACATCAAAGTGTTCTTTCATCCGCCCCCAATAAGCATCTCTACTTTGATCACCTCCAACGGATGGATCCCTCGACACTTGCAACCAAGTATTGCATAGTAAGATGTCATCGACGTTGGTATAATTGTCCGCTCTTCCTTTCGGTGCATCGACAATGCCCTCACCCTCCTCGTCCACCTCGAACTCATGGTCTTCGAAGTGCATGTCATTGGTTTGAGACCAATGCGAATTGTTGGAGCCAACACCCATCATTGACATGTGTGCATCATCATTGAGACTACAAAGTTTTTTGAACAATGCAAATAAGCTATCTATATGTCAATGCATTGAAAAATAACAAAAAAATGAAAAGTTGGATTTTTTTTTTACCTTGGGGGCATTTCCTCGAACATTTTGTGCGCGTCGGCCGCCGGCTCAACGAGTGAGCTCGCCGGCGCTTCAGTAGCCGCTGCACGCCCTACAAGCTTCTTCCTCCTCGCCTTGGAGGTGCCGGAGCCGTCCGCCGCCTTGTTTTTCTTCGCCGATGTCTTGCCTCTTTGGCCGCGCCGCATTGGGGAGTTTTGATGAGGAGGGGGCGGCGGCTCGGGCCGGCGCCGGCGCGACGCCACCCGCCGCCGAGGTCATCCGCGGCGGCATGAAGAGGCCGCGCGCGAGGCCGATGGTCGGAGGAGCTCCGGCGAAGGCGAGGCCAACGCCTCCCGGGCTAGGGTTTGCGGCGGCGGCGGCGGTGGAAGGGTCACGGCTATAGGATGGGGTGAGCGGGGTGCCGGCGCGTGCGTCCATGGGGTGCAGTTCACCGGCGCCGGCGCGCGCGGGGCGTAGGAGGCGGAGAAGACAGAGTGCAGCGCGAGTGCTCGACTATGCCGCGCGCGGAAGCGGGCGCCCCAAATACACCGCGCGAGATAGCGATTCCAAACGCGCGCCCAACTCCTTATACCGCGCGCGCGATTATTGCACGCCCGCTGGAGCCACCCGCCGGGTTGCGCACGCGCTAAACTGGCTAAATTTACGGCGCGACGCTTGTTTAGCGCGTCTGTTGGAGATGCTCTTACAGTAGGTAAAGAGAAAGGTGATGGGTCGTTCGTAACTCAGGCCAGGGCCATCCGTTGACATCGACATGCATCTCGGAAGGCTGTGTTGCTCGAACCAACTCGGCTTCCTTACAACACAGCAGTGGTGCTCGTGGAAATGCCTCACCCGGAGCAGAAACTCTGCATGCTTTCTACAGTCCTACGTACGGGCTACCAATCCTCCCCACAGTGCATGATTAGGTTCTTACAAAAAGATAAGACACCATTGCTCTTCTGGTAAAGCGTATAAGAAAACAATACACCATAACTTGTAGCAAGTACAAAAGAACAAAACCAAGGTGGATCAATAGATGCAGCGGCTAAGAGTTTCTAGTTCTGTCGGGTGCTCAAGTTGCCAATGGAGAAGTTCAACCTCTTAGTTTTTGCTTTTTGGCAATCTAATCGCAGTTCGAATATCATCTTCTCGTGCTCAAATATTTTCTCCATGAACATCGTGTGATCTGGACCACCATATGTGCATGTCTTATTCACTAGCATGGCCATGGCAGTTGAAATGTCTCCGAGGGCTTCTATTTTATTTAAAACATGATTGGCGTCCACCGTCCAACCAGAACGTGCATCGACGACATCCTGATAAAAATAAATAAATAAAATTAGAAGAAAAAAAAAGATGTTGCATTGTATGTATGACGGTTTGTAAACAGAGGTGGTTGAGTGCTTATGGGTGAAACGGAGAGAGGGGGAGACTAGTGAGCTAAGGCTACGCTACACACAAAATCATGGAGCACCAGACTTGTACAAAGAAAAAAAGAGCCACCACCCCACTGTCAAGAAGTACGCATGCCAATAATGATATTGGATACAATCCTTTGATAACGTGTAATGTTTAGTTCATCTAAACTTCAGGTGGCCCTGCTCTGCTCACCATAACTAAGACTGAATAAACGCAATTCCCCACCTGGTACTACATCTACTGACAAGAGTTTACTGATCCAAGATATTGGATACTAAATCTATTGACAAGAGTTGTTACCTGGAAATAGGAAACTGAAGTTGTGGCGGCGGACAGTCCAAAGGTTTTAGACTCAGCAGAACTAAAACTGAACACATAAGATGTGACTTTGGCACTACTACACATGAGGAGGGAGTGACTTTGGGAGGTCAAGTGGTGCCTAAGAATGATATCAATGCTACAAAGAGATGGGGATACTGATGAAGATGTTAGCCATATAATCAAAACAGGGTGGATGAAGTGGCGCCAAGCATCTGGCATTCTCTGAAAAAAGCTAAAAGGCAAGTTTTAGTGTGTGTTTGGTTCGGGAACAAAGTGGAATGGAATGCCATGGTTCCATTCCACTAGAATGGGTCGGTTCTGTTTTTCTATTTGGTAGGAATATTTCGGAGGAATGGAATGCTTACATTTTGATGTTTGGTTTTAGAGATAGAATGGAATGAAATTATTTACCTCACCTCTTTTAGGTAGGAATGGTGAGATCACCACTCATACGTGAATACGATGATGTATAATTCCAATGTCGGATACCAAACAGATGAATCAAAATTCAAAATTTAGTAGCACCAAGCAAATTATTGGTGAATACAACAGCAGCCAGCAAATCGGTACCCAATGTCCACAGGTACGCACCAAATTTCACTAATCTCTCATACAGAAACAGTCACCAAATCGATGCAAATTGGTGCCCAATCTCCATGATTGCATATGGCAGCAAGCAACTGCTGCTCCCTGTCCGGGGCAGGGCCAGACGCGCTCGCCTAGGCAACGGCAACACACAATCGTTGTTGCCGTTCTTCCTTGTTGCAGACCAGGGCCCGACACGCCCGTTGTAGGGAACGGCAACGAGGCATGCCGAGCCCATGCGCCGTCGTTGTTGTGGCTGTTCCTTGTTGCAGACCAGGGCCCAGCGGGCCGTTGCTGTTGCGGCTCGTCTACTTCCACCAGATCTGCGGTGCACCACCGCCACAACATCAATAGGGAGAGGGCAGCATCAAGAATGAGAGCAGTGACAGCCCGAGCCGGTGGCTGGAGGGAGAGACGGGAGACGATGGGAGGGTGGCGGCTGGAGCTTAGCTTGGTCGAGGGAGAGGGGCAGAGTCGGGGAGAAGGTGAGACACGTGAGGCATTCCACGTTGTTCCACCAATTTGGAGGTATGAGCACATTCCGGATCTAAGGGGAATATGCCGTTCTAGGGAACGAGTGGACTCCGACTCCTCAACCCAACCAAACACAAGAATGACCCCTTGGTGCGGAACGGACCCATTACGTTCCACCTGCTGACGCGAACCAAACACACCCTTACTGGACGGTGATTAGACTTGCAATGTTGTATGGGGCAGAATGTTGGCCTACAAAAAGACGACATGTTCACCAATTGTGTGTTGCGGAAATGCCTATGTTGCGTTTGGATTTGTGGTCATACAAAGAATGGGTCGAGTTCAGAACAATGATATACGTGATCGGCTAGGGGTAGCACCAATCGAAGAAATGCTTGTCCAACACCGGTTGAGGTGGTTTGGCCATATCCAAAGGAGACCCCTGGAGGCACCAGCACATAGTGGAATCCTAAGCCACGATAATAATGTGAGGAGAGGAAGGGGAAAGCTGAAATCATGGGAGGAGGAAATAAAAAGAGACTTGAAAAAATGGGATATACCCAAAGTTTTCTGCTTGAACAGGAGTGTGGAAAGCCTATTCATGTGTCTGAACCTTGATTAGTAGCTCCTGTTGGGTTTTAACTCTAGCCTACCCCAACTTGCTTGAGACTGAAAGACTTTGCTGTTGTTGTTGTTTCTCAAGAAAGGATATATGAAATCATACATTGTACTAACTTATCAATAAACCTGGTGTATTGATACAGATGAGAAATGATACACAATGACTAAACAAGCTTGATGGCAAACCACGATTTTTAGGTCGCCTTGTATATTGTGCAGTATTAAATGACACGAATGGTTAAATGACACATTGTATTGTTATTGATTTGGAATGTGAAACATATCATTATTGTTTTTACTGGAATGTGAAACGTAATTGATAAGTAAAAGAACACTGCCAGGTGTAGGAGTGACTTACCGGACAAAACTGCCCAGTTGTAGGTTTTAGTTTTGCACCATTGGAACTTTCAGCGGATCATTCTTGACTCAAACGCTTTGTGACTGCACAAGAAAAAGATGAAGTATCACTAAGTAGATTCAATTAAGTAACAGGCAATGAAAAAGTTCGAGGATCAACCAACTGGAAAAAATACTGTTGAGTATACCTGCATTAGCAGGTGCAGTTCCAAAACTTTTACCAATAGATAACCCAACAGGAGAACCAGGATCGCCTGCAAGAGTTTAGCTATTGATATTAGAAAGGAAAGGGCAAGCATCATTTGTTCATTAGCAAAGAGTACCCTGCAGATGTCTAGGAAACTGCAGGGCACAGCAAGAAGATATAAAAGGTCCAGATTGTAAGTGGGAACAAATAATGTGACTACTGAATAAACTACATATAACTAATAAACAAAGACAGAGGTAAGTGGGGAACATCAACAATGAAAGTAACTGAAATAAACTTCTATATGGAGAAAACGATGGTATGTTACCTTCACTACAAGAATCTGAATGTTCTATGACCTCCAGCTTCCCAGCTAACATAGTTTCATCTGAAAACACACAAGTTTGTGCGCCATGGCTTGTAAGATTTTGCTAGAAAGGAGAACTTTTGCAAAGTATCTAGGTGTATTGGGAAGTAGACTACTGAAAAAGGTATCATACTTCTAGTTTTGAAAACACTGATTGCACAGGATAAATCGACTTAAAACAAACGGACATGACTAATTCTTCCCACAGCATGTTATAAGCCTGTTACAAATGCTGTCCTTTAAGCAATTATAGCAAACGAACCAAATACACTAAAGCAGTTCTTCTCATAGAAGAGCGCAACAAAGCAATATGTCATACTCCCTCCGTCCCAAAATAAGTGTCTCAACTTTGTACTATAGTACAAAGTTGTACTAAGCTTGAGACACTTATTTTGGGACGGAGCAAGTACTTATAACAAACGAAGGCCATAACGAAATTCAAGCGATTCATTCAGAAAAACAGCTTGTGCATTTACACAAAAAATGCTGAAAGGACAGAGCCAAGGCAGATGTTTTACCAATAATTTCCTCGAAACCCATAGGTTCATACGATGAACCTGCAATTGAAACATACGATCATCAATTAGCATGGTTATAAACACGAATAGTCAGGTATCCTTATTGATTATTATACGATGGTCTATGGGAGAAACCTTGAGTCCATGGTGAGGAATGACGCCTGCATGAAGCAAGAGGTTAAAAGCTCTAAACTTTACAACAAACTAGGAAACAGTGGAACAACGAGAGCATCAATTCTGTGCACACGATATACATACCTCTCTTTGTGAAGAAAACGACGGGCAAGAAGAGATGCCGACATCCGGCCTATGTTCTTCTTCCTCTTATGCCTCCGGCAACCCCTGAAATTAATTAACAAGATAACGCGACAAAGGCCCGTTAAAAGTTTAACTGTAACTGCGGCTTCTCATGCAGATGGAGTAAAATGGATCTTCCACATAATAAAGTCATAACTGAGGATGGGAATGTTGCACTTACCCAAACCCGAAGGGGATGGTGTAACATGGGTGGCTTGGACACGGCGGCAACCGCAGCAGATGCCTGAACTCGGGGGTTCGCGTGACCAAGTCCTTGACAACCTGCACGGCTTTGCGCCTAATGAGCTGCCAGTCCACGGGACCCCTGTGTGGAAGAAACATCGAGAGGCTCAAACAACAATGAATGAAACTAACGGATAATTAGATAGATGATAGATGAAGGAGACCAGTTTGCCGGGTGAGAGCGCCAGAACAAGACTGTGCGGGCAGCCGAGGCGTAGTGCGGGTCCTCGCGAAACATGGTGGAAGGGATAGCGTCGATTTGGTTCCGGAGATCTTGGGCCAAATCGATGCCCTCCAGCTTGCCCTGGGCGAGGTCGTCGAGAACGTTGAGGCGAGTGAGAAAACTGAGCGCGGTGGGCGCCTCGATCTCGTCCTGGCACGGCAGGAAGCGGCTCAAGTACTTTCGCGCCTCCTTCCACCGGCCGTCCGCCACCAGGCGCCGCAGGAATCGCACGTCCAAGAAGACGCTCGTCTCGTGCTTCAGCCTGGACCGAAATTAAGATCTATCGATCAGTACCAGCTAGGCTAGGGGAGGAAAAGGGGAGCAGATCGAGATAGAGCGAGAGATTAAGCCGTGGAATACGTACGCGTCGAAGGTGGCGGGGAGGCTGTTGCGGCGGAGGAAGGCGAGAAGTCGCCGGCGGCGGAATCGGTTCAGGCAGTGGTGCTCCATCACGCCTCGCTTGCCGCCAGATCTCGCCATCGCGCTCTGCAACGAGAGTATTTGGGGAATATCGCCGGAGCGGGGGGCACTGCGTCTCGGATATCATGGTTGGATCCGATTAGGGCAGTGCCCGCCGGGGTGCGGCGATGGTGGGGGGTGCGGGCGGGAGGAGGGAGGAGGGGGGAGACGGGAGGGGTTGGGGATGGGGGTGGGAGGAGGGGGAGGAGGGTCGGGAATGGAGGTGGGTGGGGTGGGGTGGGGAGAGGGCGGGTCGGGGGCAACCTGGCCAAACGGGTTGATTTTCGCGTGGCTGGCCCGTGGGCCGTGGCACGTCGTGTGCCTGGCTTGTGGCCCGCCCTGTGCCGTGCTTGTCCGTCGGGAGCGAACTAGCGCGTGCTCGCTCCGTGCTGTTAATATGGGCCGGCCCATTTCGGGGTTTCACCCCCAAACGATTTTGGGAAGGTTCTAGAACCTTCCCTGAACCGGGTTTTTCGTTTTTTTTCGTTTTCTTTTTTTTTTTCTGTTTTCTTTTCAATTTTTCTTTACTTATATGTTTTCATTTTTATTCTTTTTTTCCAATTTCCGAAAATATATTAATTTGTGATTTATTTTTTAAGTCGTTAATATTTTTTTGGAATGATGAACATTTTTTCAAAACCGTGGTTTTATTTTTACTAATTCGTGTACATTCTCCAAAATAATGAACATTTTTTGTAACCATGAGCACTTTTGATAACCCACGAACATTTTTCAAAATTACGAACATTTTCTTAAAGTTTTGAACATTTTTAAGAAATTTGCGAACATTCTCTTAAGTCATGAACATGTTTTTGAATTCATGAGCAGTTTTTCTAAATAATGAACATTATAAAATTATAGACTAAATTTTCAAAATCTTATACATTTTTTCCCAAATTTGTGAACATTTTTTTAATTAGTGATTTTTTTTAATCATGAATATTTTTTTTCAAATTCGTGAACATTTTTCGATTTAGCGGAAAAAAATTTGAATCGTGAACATTTCTTTTCAAATTTGTGAATGTTTTTTGAACTAGCGAATATTTTTTTGAATCGCGGATTTTTTTCAAATTTATGAACATTTTTCAAATTAGCGAACATTTTTTTTGAATCATGAACATTTTTCTCAAATTTGTGAATAGTTTTCGAATTAGCAAACTTTTTTTGAATCGTGAATATTTTTTTCAAATTCACGAACATTTTTGAATTAGTGAACATTTTTTTCAAATTCATGACCATTTTTCAAATTAGCGAGCATATTTTTGAATCATGAACATTTTTTCAAATCCACAAACCTTTTTTGCATTAATGAACATTTTTTTGAATCATGATTTTTTTCAAAATCATGAACATTTTTTGAGTTTGTGGACATCTTTTTACAAATTCGTGAACAGTTTTGGAATTACTGAGCATTTTTCTCTAATCATGAATACGTTTCAAAATCGTGATTGTTTTATTAAAAATAGCAACTTTTTCTGAAATTTTAGAACTTTTTTATATCCCGAATTACTGAAAATAAAGGAGAAATAAAAAAACAAGGTGGTGTCCCAGCCCGCACATGGGCCGGCCTAGCAGTGCGCGAAGGGGGAGCGAGGGGGTGCGCGCTCGCTTCTTCCGCAGCGCGTAGGTCGCCATACAGGCGCTCCCCTTGTCCGTCTAGGCCAAGCCCGCTTGGCATGCACGGCACGGCACACGGCACGGCCCGCCTGGCACGTGTAAGTAGTTTTTTTAAGAGAATCCTTAGGGCAACTCCAATGCACGACACCAAACGGACGTCCGTTTATTTGGATTTCGTCCGTTTGGGGTAGGGATGGGGTCGTGTCCGTTCAGATTTGGGTTTGCGTCGGTCAAGCGCCCAACGCGCAAACGCATCTTCGGCTCCATCTTGTCCCCATGCATGCAAAAGTGAACAAAAGGATGTTTGGCCGCAGCCGCGGTTCGCACTAGTTCATCACGCCGGCCGGCAACACAGTTGGCGGCCTACATTCTCACGCCGACAACAGAGCCAGTGGCCCGCACAGGAGCCAGCCTTCAAAAAGGACATGTTTTCATGCCGACAACAAAGCCAGCCTTCAAAACGGACATGTTTCACGCCGGCAACAAAGTTAGCGACCGGCACACCAGCCAGCCTTCAAAATGAACGGGCGTCGGCCATGGCCCGAGGCCTCACCTAGTTCAGGCTGTCGCGGGTGAACATCTCCTTCTATCGATTAGCGAACCAAGCCTTCCTCTCCGGCGACATGTTGGTCTTGTCCACGCTCATGAACGCGAGTGCCACCTCTTTAGCTTTGATGTCCAACATGGTGGCCTCGATCTCGAGCTTCTTGAGTTGAGCGGCCTCCTCGATGTCAAGCTTCCTCCTCTTCGTTGCCTCCTCCATGGCAAGCTTCTTCGTTTGGAGCTCTAGATAAATCTTCATTTGCTCCTCCTTACCTTTGCTATTCCTCTCGTCCCGACATTCCATTTGGCTCATCCTGTCCTGCAAAGTGCCTTGCAAGGCAACGGAAGACGCATCACACCTCTTACCGGCCTTTGAGTATGTCTTTCCCCTCAGCCTCTTGAGCAAGTCTCCCTCATCAGCCACGGCCTTCTTCCCTCCTTTCTTCTTACGAGTGGCATATTGGTCTTTGAACTTGGGGCAATCGGCCGCGAGGGCGTAGGCCGCAGCCGCCTTCGTCTCCTTTGCCTTAGCCTGCCAGCCCCTTCTCTTCGTCGCTTCTTTGTTGAGGAAGGCGATCTCCTCCAGCGTGCACTTGGATCGAGGCTTCCTGGGACCCTTGGGACATTTCTTCTTTGCCGAGGGGCGCGCGGCCACGCATCGCTGGGTTTCATCGGGTCGCCGTCCATGGAGAAGCGAGAGGAGGCGCAGGAAGGTTTGGACGAAATGGAGGGAAAGTGGGACGGCTGTGTCACCGACGGGCAGGCCAAGAGAAGGACAAGGCGGGCGGGCCAATGGGACGGCCTTTGCTATCTTAGCTTCTGCTTCAATGCCACTTAAATTTTGGGACGAAGCCTTTCTTACTGTCATGCATCTCATTAACATGTGGCCCAGTCGTACTATCTCCAATGAAACACCCACTGAACGTCTCTTTCATGTCACACCAGATTATGATACGTCTCCAATGTATCTACTTTTCCTAACGATTTTCCTCTTGTTTTGGACTCTAATTTGTATGATTTTAATGAAACTAACCCCGTACTGACGCTGTTTTCAGCAGAACTACCATGATGTTGTTTTTGTGCAGAAATAAAAGCTCTCTGAATGGAATGAAACTTTGCGAGGAATTTTTATATAATGAATAAGAATTTCTGGATCCAAGACCTACCGGAGAGGGGCACCTGGGTGGGCATAACCCACCAGGGCGCGCCCCCCTCTCCTGGCGCGCCCAGGTGGGTTGTCCCCACCTGGTGGCCCCGCAGACCCTGAAACCGACGCTATAAAATCCTGTTTTTCCAGAAAAATGTCAGGGAGAAAGAATTGTCGCGATCCATGAGACGGCGCCGCCGCCACCTCCTGTTCTTCATTGGGAGGCCAGATTTGGAGTCCGTTTGGGGCTCCGGAGAGGGGACCTTCGTTCTTCGTCATCGCCAACCCTTCTCCATCGCCAATTCCATGATGCTCCCCACCGGGAGTGAGTAATTCCTTTGTAGGCTCGCTAGTCCGAGGAGCCCCTTTAAGTTTCCGGCCTTTATCAATGCCTTGTTATTTTTATGCCACACCTCGGGTTTGAAGTTGTTCCCGGACGGCAGTGTCCTCTTGCGTCCAAACCCCAACGCCGGACTGCATTCGAGGTATCTTTTGCAGCCGAGCACCAATGTCGGACTGCTTCCGAGCTCCAACGTCGAAATGTATCCGAGCTCCAACGCCTAACTGTATTCGAGCTCCAACGCTGGACTGTGTCCAAGCTCCAACGCCGGACTATATTCAAGATGTCAAAGATCATCTTGGTCCAAAAAAAGTTGAAGGAGTTTACCGAGCTTAATGCCGGAAATGCCCTCTATGGAGCTAGCCGCTAGCGCCCGAGCTTTATGCTAGACTGCTTCCGAGGTGGTGCACCACCCCGATCACGGGCTGATTTTTTGTGAATATTTTTAACTGGTGCAGTTTATTCTCTGCCGAGGTATATAGCCAGTATATGTATATCCAATAGCCCTCAAGGTGTGTATCAGTCTAAAACCCGAGATGCACCTGAAGGAAAACATGAAACTGCTGTTCCCAGTAGCCCCTGAGACTCAAGCCGATGCGCGAAATCGGCCTGAGGATCAACTACTAGCTCGGCAGCATACATAGGAATAAAAACGCAGTGTAATATATTAGAGATAATAGTGATCGGCGGATGGGCCCCTGAGAGAGGGTCATGAGAAGTCGCTGCAATATACTAGCTTGATGCCGGATAGGTCCATATGGTACCTATTATTGTCCGAAGACGCGTATGCGCATAGTTAGGTCAAGCCTAACACCGAGCACTTTGAATTCTCTGCATTGAATAAGCAATGCAGTAGCCCCCGAGACACTAGTCGGGTGGCAACACCAAATCAGGGGATCGATGTGCCCCTTTAATATTTATAAATAATGAGCACAAAGCCCAGTAACCCCCGAGCCTTAATGTGGGCACGGGTGGCCGAATTAAGGATCGATATCCAGAGTAAAATCACAGATTATGTGTAATGATTCTATGTATCCAAGTACTTTACATCATTATTTTGACTCCATTGTGACCGTTTATCAGTTGAAAGTGGCCCATCGTCGGCTTCTACCCCTTGGTAGATACTACGCAGGGTGTTTCTGCACTAACAAAACAACCCTTAGCCGACGTCTCGGTGCCCGGAGGCGGTTGTGTTAGCAGAAACGAAGCAATCAGATATGCGGGCTTTATAACTTTCACTTAGTCATAGGAGCTTTAAACTGGGGAAGCTAGCTATGAGCCCCCGGTTACTGTTCGGCGACATCCGAGGTCAAGCCGTAAACACTTCGGCCAATGTTATGAACGGCCCGTCATTTAACATAGTCATCGGATCGCTGACCAGTTTATGCCTATTGTGACAGTCAGTTTTTGGCTTTCTCTACTGAGGTGCTTGACCATGCGAGCTGGAAGCACAATCGCAGCGGTTCTCCCTTTGCACACCTAGCCGAACAAAGCGAAACGTAGGAGGCAAGCACAGGAGCCGGGCAACCCAACTATTGACCGAAGACACAATTCAAAACCGATGCATATATAGCAATATCCGAGAATGTTTTTGCCGAATCCCTAAAGGTGTCCGGCGTTGCACTTGCGAGATTGATGCTGGAAACGCACAAATAGTTTAAAAGTGCCATAGTCTCGAAAAGCCAAAAAACTTATTCAAAAGTTTAATGTCCGAACTAGATCAAGTGTTCGGTGCCAATCCGAAAATTGGACTTAAAAAAAGTGCTTCTGCCGTGCTTTAACATGACACATCCTATCTCAAGACTTCAAGCGGGTCAGCCTACAGCTTCAACCTCCTATCCCGAGGGTGGAGTACTTCTCATTAGGCCAGTGTAGCAAACTAAACTCTAGTGGTTTTAAGAGAGATATTAGGCTCCCCGGCTAGTGACCACACACTCGTGTCGAAAAAAAGGAGTGATAAATAGTAATAGTAATAATAATAAAAACTTTGCAATGACTAAGAAGAAAAACACTTATTATAAAACGGCTGAAATAAACTTAAGAGCCCCCAAGTGACTTGGGTAAAAGAATGATTGTATGTACCGAAGTACTTATATCATATCTATGTTCACCCGAACTTTAAACGCGTCTTAACCGACCGTCGGCTTCTCCCTCTTCGGTCAAGGACCGAAAAGTGTTATGTACTCCACCTGTCGAGAATATCGACAGTGTTTCCAATAACCAGGCAATCAGGCCATAAGGCTGTAACAGACAAAGCGCGCTCAGGGAACTTATGCTATATTACTGACGAAGTGTAAGAAGCATCTTCGAAGAAAATAGTACCCCCACTGATACCTTTCTTCGGTGCTCATTGTTACTATGAGACTTGTGTAATAGATTTTTTGTACTCATGAGTTCCGTTGTGTGCCGACCATGATTGAAAACAATAAGAGCGCTAGCTTTCGGCTTCACCCAGTCTGAGGTCCGGCTCGGATGACCCAATCGTGACAATCGCAGAGGTGCTCCCTTTACTCCCTAGCCGAACAATCGAGAACGTAGGGGTAAACACAGGAGCGAGGCAACCCAGGTTGCAAATCGCTTAAGTCAATATGGTGCATATTGTGGCGTAATACACGAACAAGGAACGAAGCCGTACAAGTATAATCATATGCAAGAGGAAAGGCTTCATGAAGGAAACCCCCAAGTGAACTGGGTATTTGAATTTGTGCGTCACAAACAAAGTTTGGACAAGGAAATTTTTTACAAGCAACTTTTTTTCCAAAAAAGTATAATGCTTGGTCAAACCGAACACAAGTTAAAAATTTAAAACTTTGAGCACGAAGGCAACTTAGCTGGTTAATGTGTTCGGTATTGATAAGGCGGTCCGAGCTTGATGCGGGACAAGGTTCCATCCCCAAGCCGGTCCCGAGGTGGCGAAGCAAAGAGCTTGGCACTCCGAAGTGGTGACATAGCACGATCAATGCAGGTCGGCAGAGTGATGCCAAAGTCCCCGGCATGGGGTAATGAAGTGTTGATGAAGCCCCCCGTCCAGCCGAGGTGACGTGGTATGTCAGTACGCCGAGTTGACGATACTGTCCAACCCGGATCATTTTCCTGTGCACAAAAAATAGTGCAAACCAGAGATAATAGTAATGATAATAAAAGATCATTGCATAATTAATAATTTATGCAAAGTGAGTAATAAAAGAAATATGGCCTGGCGCCAAAGTCAATGTCGATGCAGGGCATCGGCGTGATGCGGTAAAGGCGTGACAAAGCCTGAATTCACAGGTCGGTCCGAGTTCCGGATGCAGCGTTCGCTGAACTATGTATGGAAACTGACCAAACCACCATGCGACCGTCGTTAATGTGGCCACCATTTGATAGACCTATGTACATATGATGGACAAACCAAAGTAATAATTCCTTAGGAAAAATGAACCCAAACAAGCAAAAAAAATACTAGGATTAATAGCACCTGGTTTATTTGTTGTAGCAATCTGAAAATTGGGACTCGATCCGCACACCCATTGCTTGATGGGCGGTAAAGCGACGGCACGGTGATGCTGGCAAAGGTTGGCTCGCCGAGGCAAAGCTCTCGGTCCAGCTAACGTGACGGAGCTGGTCGACTAGTGACGCCGCCGGAGTGTAGGTTGATGAAGAGATGGCGAAGCCCTCGGTCCAGCCGAGATATCGAAGCCTCGATGTCGGCCGATGAGTTGAAGTAGGTCGGCGTCATGGACACTGGTTTGAAGGAGCAATAGTGCGGCCCTGCCGATGCAGGTCGTGACGTGGTCAATGCCGACTTGATGAAGTGACCGTGTGGCGATGCCGGTGTGCCCGCTCCGTGTAATCCGTGGGGGCGGCGATGTTGGTGATGATTTATCCTTTGCGATGCCGAACTCTTGTTCGGCTTGCCGAGATGATGATCCGAAGAAGTTGAGCTCGGCTCAACAAAGTGACGACGGGTCTAGCGCAGGTCGGCAGCCGTGGAGCAATATTGCCGGACTGGTTTGACACCAGCATGATGTTGAAGATCATGTTCAAAGGATTTTAAAGTTAGTGGGATGTGTTCGGGAACAAAACACAATACCCCATACAAAATTTCCTTCAAAAAAGGATGTCCGAAATCCCGTTCATAAAAAAGACGAACTCGGGTCGGATTCGTTTTTGCGCAGAAAACAGATCCAAAAAGTGATGCACTAATCGGAAGGTTCCCGGAGTTTGGACGGTCGGATCGAGCTGAAATTTTGAGGGGTGGTAGATATAGAAATTACGTAGCCGATCAATGGTTGGATCTTCCAAAGGACGTCCGAGCTAGAAGCTGTACACCACGCCCTAAACTCATCCAGATTCTCGTCCAGATTTGACAGGGCTCCGGTATATCGTGGATTGCCAGAGATTCCTCCATCGGAACTCGACGAATTTTTCCAAGGTTGTTGTAGACTCAATTCCACACAATTCCACCGAAGCAATCGTTAAAACGACACCTGAGGAGGCGGTGGCGGCAGACACAAGTTCGCTGTTTAGAAAAACAGCACGGTTGCCCAAGGGCAATGTTGACGTTGAGCTCCCGGGCTCCCTGGATGATTCCTCCATGATCTTGATAGAGATCGGAGCTGATGTTGATGAAGGCCCTCATTCGAACATGACGATCGGAGGTAGGACATAGTCCTTGGTCAAACCAAGGTGACCAGTCGAGCTGGTGACAAAGATGCCGAAGTCACAGTTGATCTGCAGCCGGGTCATCGACCTTTTGCCGAACACACAGCGGAGCTCTCAATGAAAGCACCAATGTCGGTGTTAAAACCGGCGGATCTCGGGTAGGGGGTCCCGAACTATGCGTCTAAGGTGGATGGTAACAGGAGGCAAGAGACACAATGTTTACCCAGGTTCGGGCCCTCACGATGGAGGTAATACCCTACTTCCTGCTTGATTGATCTTGATGATATAGTAGTACAAGAGTTGATCTACCACGAGATTGTAGAGGCTAAACCCTAGAAGCTAGCCTATGGTATGATTGTATGTATATATGATCTATCGACTAGCCTGGCCCTGGTTTATATAATGCACCAGAGGCCTAGGATAACAAAAGTCCTAGCCGAATACGCCGGTGTGGGAGGAGTCCTTGTCTTGATCACCAAGTCTTGTGGAATCTTCCTTGTATGCGGCAGCTGTCCGGACTGGCCCATAAGTATATGGCCATGGGGGTCCTCGGCCCAATCTAACAGATCGGGAGATGACGTGGTGAGTACCCCCTAGTCCAGGACACCGTCAAGCCACGTGCAATCGCCTGCATCTTGGGCGGAGCCCAGGCCCCAGCCTCACAGCGTATCTTCAAGCAGTTTGCTCGTGAAGTGAATGCAGTCCTCCCCAAGCTTGATGCCACACGCCCACTCAGGTGGTCCTAGTGCGCCCTCACCTTCAACTCGGTAGACCAGCTCAAGTGCGCAGCCACCGCTGGCGTCCTTCCGATGTTGTGCTCCCCAGTCATCAGCAATGTGCAGGTCACCAAGATCCTCATCGACGGCGGCGTAGGGGTCAACGTCCTATCCGTCAACACGTTCGACAACCTACAAGTGCCATATGAGCAACTTCAGCCTACCAAGCCATTCTCAGGAGTGACCGATGGCTCCACCACACCGATTGGGCATGTCCGCCTGCTTGTCACCTTCGGGGAGTGCAAGAACTACCGCACCGAGCTCATCGACTTCGACGTTGCGCACATCTGCCTGCCGTACAACGCCATCCTCGGGTATCCAGCCTTGGCCAAGTTCATGGCAGTCACCCACCACGGCTACAACATCCTCAAGAGATGCCAGGAAGCGGCGGGATCATCACGGTCCCATGTGAAGAAAGAGACGCACTGTGCTCCCTCGAGCACGCCTTCCAAGCTGCAGCAATCGACGACCCCGACAGCAGAAGCGAGGGTCCTCCGGAGGCTCTCCCCAAGAAGAAGAAGCAGCTGCGCCGTGCAGGACCTCAGGAGGATGGCGTCGCGGCTGGAGCCTCATCATGATCGGCGTCCGTTCCAGGGGCGCCTCCCTCCATCACATAGGAAGGCGCGCCCGGCGCCCTCCTCAGGCAGGGCTCGGGGGCTCTCTCATGGAGGGCCTCAGACCTTGCCAACCTCACGAGGGAGGCGCTCGGGCACCACTTGGAGGCGTGCTTCAAGGCACGTTCCCCTCAGGAGAACACAGGGCAAGGAGTGCCCACCGCTCAGAAGTTCATTACCAGGGCCACCCAGGAACTGCAAGACGCAAGGGCCATGCGCGGCGACCGCCGCTCACGAGGCGCAGCTCCCCATCCAAGCGAGGATGCCAGGCTTCATCTGCATCGATGTTCCAGGGCTCAACATGGCCGCATCTCAGGAGCCCTTCTGGCCTTCGCGCGTGGGACGTTGCGAGGGTCCACCACACAGCTACGTTCGCATGTCTTTCGGCTTGCCGAGCGTGTCGTTCGTCTACCAACGCCAACATGCGGCGTGTCCTGGCGGCTTAGGAGGCCTGGCACCGCGCCGTCCTGGAGGAGATGCAGGCGGTCCTCAAAGAGCCACTTGAGCCCCCAGAGCCTCCCAAGGCTCAGGGCCCTGGCGGCTCGTGAGGAGCCATTCCCTCACTGCACACCTTCAGCTGCACCAACTCTTCTTCGTCAACAGAACCAGGTGACATTTTCCAAGTTCATTTAGCTGGGAGCGCCCCTCGGGCTGCATTATTCCCAGGCCGCGTGGGTCCATCCCTGTGGCATGTATCCCTTTAGCTTATGCCTTCAGTTTACCCTATTGGGGGCGTCCCCCGGGCTGCATCATCCCCAAGCCTCTCGGGCCTGACCCGATGGCACATATCTTTCTACATTTACCAAAGCTGATTTGCCTTCCATGCTTAACATGCCTACGGTTATCTCTTGCTCAATCATCGGCTCCCACGGGGCCTCCTCACATTGGCCCGGCGCTGGTGCATGGGTCCGTCCCTGCCACGTTGACAAACCTGAGCGGTCGAGCTCTGGCTCGCAGCACGCCCCGCGCACGTCACCTCACCAGGCCCTCAGTGCCCTCGCCTCTTCGCGGAACAACCAGCGGCAGGCTGGCAACCATAACGGCAAACCGTGTGTTCTTCTTGTGCCTGTTCACAGGGATCCCATGAGGAGGATAGCAGGCGGCACTGCGAGTCTCCTTTCTCCTCGTGCAATCCTCTTGCGCGTTAAAAGGGGGGCTCCTGAGCATCGTGACTCAGGAGCTCTTACTAGCTCTCCAGCCCTCACCCCCTGGCCTTGACCACGACATCGCGACCTGGCATACCAGCGGCGGCTGAGCTCGCTCGAGGGCTGGGACCTGAGGACGTAGAGCACTAAGGAGAGCATGGAAGGAGGGAAGCTCGTATGGACCGACCTAGCTATGCCGCACAAGCTGGCGCGCATGCCTAGTGCACCACAAGGAATCACCACGAGATCGACAAGATAAGTCCCGTTCTCAGATTGGCTAGTTTTTGCGGCCTAAGGGTCACGCTCGACGCAGCCCCGTTGCGGCCACGTCAACTCCCTTTCTTGCCTTACCATGGCCGCTTGAGTGCTAAAGGGGACCTCCTGAGCATCACGCCTCAGGGGCTCTTACTGGACCTCGGGCCGCACACCTCCTGGCCTTGACCACGGCACGTGACCTGGCATACCAGCGACGGCTATAGCCTGCCTGGGGACCAGGACCTGTCAGCATAGAGCAACAAGCTATCGCAAGGAAAAAAGGGGAGACCGAGCCTTAACAGGACATGCGTTCACAAATTTTCATAACGGGGAAGATGAGCATGAAAGACATTACAGACCCTTTACACACCCCCACGGGGTACTTCATAATTCTTCGTAGGGAACAAAAGCTAGAACTAAGAGGGATCCTGTCTACGCCCTCCCGTGGCAGACGCCATCATCAATAGTGGGCCACGGGAGGCCGGCGCCAACCCTATCCAGATCAGCCGCGGTGACGGTCGGACGCCGCGGCTCTGCTCCGAGCGCGGCGAGAGCTCGGGGGCACATAGCTGTCTTTGCTCGTCTCCGGAGTCTCGTAGAGCTCAGGAGAGCTACTAGACTCCCGGGGGCTGCCGCTACTGGAGTAGCCGCGAGCGGAGCGCGCGTCAGCTTGGCGCTCCTCCTCGGGGCAACACTCCAGGCGGTGGCCCTCCGCATCGAAGACCTTGAAGAAGAGCGTGGAGGCACCGTTGTACTTGAAGTGGATCGCGAGGGCACGCCTCGCAGGGCAGACCCGAGCGACCTCGCCCCAGCCGCAGGTCATGAAGATCTTGCCGTTGGGAACCGCTTCGATCTCTGCTCCGGTTGCCGGAGCGTCGCAGTCGGCGTGCTGCAACCAGAGCTCGAGAGGCCCCCTCGGCGGCATCACGTCAGAGAAGAACCGCGGGAAGCGGATCCAAGAGCTTGGAGGCATCGGCGCCCACAGCACAAGCTCGCGCGAGGAATCTGAGGCGTGGATTCCAGGGGCAACATCACGTGTCACCGTGGCGCGGCGACCACGGGCGCGGTGCGGGCGACGCTGCTTGTCGCTCCGTCCTCCTGAGCCCTCGGCTCGGGCATACAAGGGTAGCGGATACCCTGGAGGAGGCCGCTCGCACCAGGGCCTCGTCACCACTTGCATCGCCGCTTCATCGCGGCGGCGAACCGACCTCTTCTTCGGAGGGAGCGGCCCCGGATCATCGCGGGAGGCCTTTCCCTTCTCTTCAGCGGAGAACCTTCGGATAGGCGCCATTCTTTTCAGTAGTGGAGCAGGGAGGAAGAAGCAAGCAAGCGAGGAAGAGATGGGCGACGGGGGCTCCGCTCCCTCCCCATTTATAGCGGCAGGAGGCCACACTACAAAAAAAAGACACATCCATGAAATTTTGGGCTGAACGAATTTTTTTCTGTCATACATATGACACTTCTATGACGATAATTGTGACAAAACCCGGTATCATCATAGATGTGGTGGGATCCTACTTTTATGACAAAAAATCATGACAGAAAATGGGCTTTTCATCCTGGGCGGGCCGGAGACGAAGCTGCATGACATTCTTTGGGCCATCCATGACAGAAAAACCGTGGTAGAAGCGAGGGGGAGGAAAATTTCGAGGAGTTCCCGGTTACGGTGGGAGGTCGGGGGCCGAGCGATGCGCGTTTCTCTCGTGCATGTACGCGCGTGTGTGCAAGGCGTTGGCTCTAACTGAACCCGAGTGAGGCGTTGGGCTCTAACTGAACCCGAGCGATTGCACTGCAGGCTACGCGTTACTGAACCCGAGCGATCGATCGATGGCTGTTAACTGAACCCGATCGAGCGATTCCTTCGCTACTGCTGCTAACTGAAGCCGATCGATGCTGCCTCTGGGATGAACAGTGAGCGTTGCGGGGGGGGGGGGGGGGTTGGATGAACAGTGAGCGGTGGCGTTGCCTCTGGATGAACAGGACCCCGTGGTGTGGTGGAGGGCTGGATGAACAGTAGACGGTGGAGGGGTGCTCGTGGAGGGGTGGTTGAACAAGACCCCGTGGTGTGGAGGGCTGGATGAACAGTAGACGATGGAGGGGTGCCCGTGGAGGGGTGGTTGAACAGTAGCCGATGGAGTAGCGCGCGGTGGAGGCTGGATGAACAGGAGCCCGTGGAGGCTGGAGGAGGTCGAAGGTAGCCCGTGGAGGCTGGAGGAGGTCGACGGTGGAGATGAACAATATCCCGTGGAGTCCCGTTTTGCGGTACGCCACACCCCTCCCGATGAACAGGACCCCTATTTCGACTGTAGGAGGTCCGTTTCGTCCGTTTTGCGGTACACCACACCCCTCCCGATCAACAGGACCCCCGTTTCGACCGTAGTAGGTCTGTTTCCTCCGTTTTGCGGTACGCCACACCCCTCCCGATCAACAGGACCCCCGTTTCGACCGTAGGAGGTCCGTTTCCACCGTTTTGCGGTATGCCACACCCCTCCCGATCAACAGGACCCCCGTTTCGACCGTAGGAGGTCCGTTTCCTCCGTTCTGCGGTACGCCAGGCCTCGTTTCCATCGCCTGTTCCGTCCAAGCCCTCCCGATGAACACGACCACGCATTCCGTTCCGACCAAGCCGGTTGGCTCCCACGCGTTCCGTTGCCTCCCGGAACACGACGCATTCTGTTACCTCCCGATGAACACGACGCATTCCGTTGCCTCCCCATGAACACGACACATTCCGTTGCCTCCCCATGAACACGACGATGACGCTGTTTCTCCGTTCCGACCTAGCCATGTACACGAGCCCTGGCCATACGTATGCGCGAGTAGGCGTTCGAGACCCCGCCCGTATGTACACATACGTGGCCGTATTTTCTTTCTTGCACCCTGGCCGCTGTACGTACGTGTACATGCTACGTGCGTGCCTCTACTACGACACGTACGCACCTCTACATCCACCAGTATATATGTACGTACACGTTCGCGACCAGAATGACAACGCTACGTACGCTTCGACCAGGTGGGTCCTGACTGTCAGGCACTTCCTTGCGTGCGAAGATGTAGCTGGTGGGTCCCAGCAGTCAGGGGGGAAACGTTTTTTTCGTGAAATACGGTGGCCCGTCCGGTGGGTCCCCGCTGTCAGGTGGAGGAATAATTATTTTGCACGTAATAAAGAGGCACTTCCTTTCTGTGGCCGTGGACCCAATTGTCAGCCTCTCCACGTACAGTCCACGTCCGATGGAAGCCGTTCCTTGACCACGTTGACCACGCCGCACCGAGAGTACCAGGGCGGTGGACGACGGTGAGGCCTAGGAAGGGGACGACGCGGAGCCGGGGAAGACGCGGCAGTGGATGCCCACGCGTAGAGGAGTACTAGGGTTCACTGGTTCGCTGCGGTGTGAGGCTGCCGTCGCCGCAGAATAATAGGGGGTGTGGGTGAGTAGAGGGATGGCCTGGCCAGCAGTGGGAGTAGTAGGGGGCGGTGAGGCCTCCTTCGCATCGCAGCCGGCCACGGGAGGCAGGAGCACGAGGCACGACCGGCGCTGGTTTGGGCGGCTGGAGTAAGAACCAGAGGTTGAAGAAGCACTACGGCCGTTGATGGATATCGTACGGTCACTAGAGCTAGAATCGTGCATATTGACTAAGTTGACAAAGCCCTCCGTCCCCGTCAACTTAGTAGGCCCACAAGTCAGCCTGCCACTATACTGGGTCCCAGCTAACAGGGGGAGTATTCATTTTTTTGTGCGTAATAAGGAGGCACTTCCTTGCGTGCGAAGATATAGCTGGTGGGTCCGAGCTGTCAGCGGCGGTAACGTTTTTTTCGCGAAATACAGAGGCCCTTTCGGTGGGTCCCTGATGTCAGGTGGAGGAATCATTATTTTGTGCGTAATAAGGAGGCATTTCCTTGCGTGCGACCGTGGACCCAGCTGTCGGCCTGTCCACGTACAGTCCACTTCAGATGCATGTCGGTCATTGACCACGTTGACCAGGCCGCGCCGAGAGCACCAGGGCGGTGGACGACGGTGAGGCCTAGGAAGGGAATGACACGGAGGCAGGGAAGACTCAGCAGTTGTTTCCCATGCGGAGGGGAGTATGACTGTACGAGGGTTTACTGGTTCGTCTGCCGTCGCCGGAGAATAACAGCAAGTGTGGGTGAGTAGAGGGATGGCTAGGCCAGCGATGGGAGTACGGTGGGGCGGTGAGGCCTGCGCGGCAGCAGAGCTGACCGCGGGGAGGAGGGAGCAGGCAGTCCCACCGGCGCTTGTTTGAGCGGCTGGAGTAGGAAGAGCAGAGATTGAAGAAGCACGACGGTCGTTGGATGGCCATCCAACAGTCACTGCTTGTGCGTCAACCTTTTTTTAGGAAATCCTCAAATATGTGGAAAACAGCATACAACCCATCTGCCATTATTTCTAATAATTTACAGCCCATTTGCTAATTATTAAGGTTTTTTTGGAGCCCATATTCTTTTTGTTAGCATTACAACCCATATTGTGGCCACGGTTAAAAAATTATACGAAATTTTGCATATTTTGGTGCGGTCCGAACTGTTTTTAATCCTGAAATTTCGACTCACATTCAAACTGATTTTAAAAATAAATGTATATCAATATAAAATCCAACAAATTCTTCACGCATAAAAATTAATGTAATTTAAAATCTCGAAATGAAAAAAAGGATATTTGAAACTAATTGCCGGTTTGATGTGTTTTAAAAATGTACAACCCATTTCTCATTACTGATGGGCCATTTTCTCGGCCAGCCGAATGAAAGCTCTCCTCGTCTTGAAAGATTTGCAGCCCAATAGGCCTGACAAAGCGACTTACTTGGCAAATCACAAAAAAACTGGGCTGTGGCCGTGGACCCAGCTGTCAGCCTCTCCACGTACAGTACTCTTCCGATGGAATGTCGTTGACCACGTTGACCACGCCGCGCCGAGAGCACCAAGGCGGTGGACGACAGCGAGGCCTAGGAAGGGGACGACGCAGAGCCGGGGAAGACGCGACAGTGGATGCCCACGCGGAGAGGAGTACGAGGGTTCACTGGTTCGGCTGCGGTGTGAGGCTGCCATCGCCGCAGGGCCTGGCTAGCGGTGGGAGTAGTAGGGGCGATGAGGCCTCAACGGCAACACAGCCGGCCACTGGAGGCAGGAGCAAGCGGTCTCCCAGGCGCTGGTTTGGGCGGCTGGTGCAAGAAGAGCAGCGATTGAAGAAGCAACAGGACCGTTCGATTCAAATCCAACTGTTACTGCTGCTAGAATCATTTGTTGACTAAGTTGACAAGCCCTGCGTACGCGTCAACATAGTAGGCCCACAGGTCAGCCTCCCAACCGGTGCGCCCCAGATGTCAGTGGGAGGAATCTTTTTTTTCGCGTAATAAGGAGGCAGTTGATTGCGTGTGGCCAGGCCAGCGGAGGGAGTAGGGTGGGCCGGGGAAGCCTGCGCGGCATCACAGCAGGCCACAAGAGGAGGGAGCAGGCAGTCCCGCCGGCGCTAGTTTAGGCGGCTGGAGCAGGAAGATCAGAGATTGAAGAAGCACGTCGGCCGTTGGATGGACATCCAATAGTCACTTTTTCTAATTTATAGCAGGCAGTCCCGCCGGCGCTAGTTTAGGCGGCTAGAATCGTGTGTTCACTGACAAAGCCTTGCGTAAACAAGTCAGCCTCGAAATCTGTGGTGTGTACAGCCCATTTGCTATTATTTTTATAATTTTTACTCATTTTCTAATTCATATGGAATTTATTGCAGCCTGTTTTCCATTTTTAGAATTGCTGGCCATTTTCTGGTCAGTACCAGGGTCAAAAAATTAACTAAATATGTGGGAAATTTTGAAAATTCACAAATTTTTGCTAAGGAACAAAATATTCTTAATCCAAAAATTAATAGCCATACTAAAACAAATTTAAAAATAAATTAGTACTATGTCATGTTAAATCCAATGAAATACGTATAAGATATCAGTGAAGAACAAAAACAAAAAAGAAACTTATATCATTTGCTATAATTTTTTTGGAATTTTCAACCCCTTTTGATATTACTTTTAATAGACATTGACCGTACTCTTAAGCCATGCCGGAATGCATCCCTCCTCATCTTGAAAGATTTGCAGCCCAGTAATTCAGAGAAAAGAAATAGGCCTAGCTTGGGTATTCTTCAAAAAGAAATACTGGGCTACCTATTTTCCCAAAGAACTGGCGCATGAGCATTTAGCTTTATTTATTTACTTATTTATGTTTAGGGGACCATGAGCATGTACCTGGGCTGGATCCATGTGAGAGCCTCCCTTCCAGTTAATTATGGGCTTCTCTATTGGGCCTTCATCAGTGGGCTGCATGTTATCAACAAGTGGAAAATGTGTTCCATACGAAAAATAGTATGCGCTAAGTACGGTACGGGGCACTAAAGGATCGAACCATGCAACGACTTCCAAAACATTGTGTTTGTCATTCTAACAACACATTTATTCAGCCAACAGACGAAATATACTACTGATTGTACATTGAAAACAGCACCAGCAACAACCAGGGCTGGGGGTGCAACAGAAGCAGTAAGCAGGCCAGAAGAGTGAAGACGCAGCTCTCTCTTCCAAACCAAACATCAGCCATCATTACAAAAGGGCTACCAAAAAAGAACAAGTGTATGCATCAAACTAAATAAAGATCCTACTACACCAAGTGTATGCATCTAACTAACTGGCTCAGTTAGATGTTACTATTTATTAAGCTGTGGAGATTGGCTGACGGCTTGAACCAGATGGGTGCCTGACGGGGGAAACTCCAGCCAGCAGGTCGAAGTCTGATACTTGCGACCCTCTCTCCTACTTTGGGCTGCAGAGCGTGGCGGCACATATTAGGGTATGGTGCATGCAGAGACGCATGGTACGCTATGTACACACAGTTTTGCCCGATGAACGAAACCGCATTTCCATCATGATCCTTGCCATCGGTTATCTCCTGGTTAATCGGATAATTCAGTCCGACAAACAGAGAGCGTGTGCCAAGGCTACTTACCAGCCTCCAGTCAAAAATTCCTGAAGGCCTAGAGAAGCTGGGATCCTGCTCAAAGACCTTGCAGTGATTGTGATTGTATTCCGCGAAACAACATGTCCGGTACGTGCGAACGATCATCAATCTTTCGCCATCGTCTGATCGAGCCAGGAACCACCTGCAACTGCCATGCCGCTTTTCTTTGAAAGGTTCTGAGATTAGGAAGGGTAGGGACACCAGGCGGCCTACAACATCATATCAAGTTGGAGTCAAATAAAAAAGGGCTCTTGATTTAGTCAATCTTAAGAACAACATGTTATGAGCATGAATATTTTTTCAGCAAATGTTGACAGTAATATAAGCAAGCCATCATGATATCATAGGAAAGTAACGTACTGCTGTAACAACCATTTGTAGCGATGACTGGAGTAGGCCAGCAATACGTCCAGCCATAGAAGGAGTCGACATCGTAAATGAAGCCCTTGTGTTCAATGGCATCAGAGAACCATGGAGGATGTATGATCCCGCGATGGACATGCAGATTTATCCACTTACCGCAGTGACCTGTCAGATAGGCGAGACCGCGGTTGAAGAACACAATTAGCCTGAAGTCTTTATAATTCGCAGATCTTGTGGGCACTTGGCAGATTACAACCTTGAGCAAATCAAACTTGGTATCATGTTGGCTACTGTAAGATTCCGAGTATCCTGGGCCGCGGTGCCAAAGCAGTGCAGTGTTAATCGAAGGAAGGGGGATCAATCACCGGGTGTAGACCTCCACGAGCATCGAGCTACCGCGACCGTCGACGAGCACCATCCAAGACGTGTTCATGCCGACCCAGTACATACCGTTAATGTAGTTGAGGATGACGGGGATCGGATCACAGTCAAGGGGGTTGATGCTCGCCACCCTACGATCGTTATGCTGCGTGACACGCCATTTCTGAAGATCAGGCGGCATCAGCAAGCAAGGAGCTGGCTTAAAAAGCTCCGGCCTGTGGGCTTTGAGTAAACAGTACAGCCCCGACGAGCACGCGGCGAGCGGCATGGTACTGAGATTGTCCACACGCGAAACAATGAGCTTAATTACCTCTGTGGGGAGCGAATTCCAGCCACTCTTTTGGCGGACGCTGCTCGGTTCTGCCATTGTTAGTGCTTGGGTTTCGGATGAGGGGGGGAGGTGCCTTAGCGGGGATGGAAGATTAGACGAGATTATGTGCGGACAAAGATGGAGAAGCGAATATGTGCTGCGGGAAGTGGACAGGTGATGCGCTGCTTGACTTATGAGACACATACCAGCAGCGTAGGGTCATGTCGATGCCAGACAACTTGCTTGAGTGACCACAATACCAGTACTCCCTACAGCACTATGCCCTAACTTGCTTGAGTAGAGTAGTAGAGTAGGACTCTGCTCTACTACTAGCACCGGAGGAGTAGTATATTCTAATCTAAAATAGTTACAAACTTCAATGCTCGAGCGTGGAACGACTATGAACCGTGCTCAAAGACCGTGTCTACGTGGTGTTTGGACATCGGCGACAACCTCAACGCCAACGGTGCTGCTCCCGTTGCACCGTATGTGTTTCTGTCCTTCCTGTTCAAAATCATGGTAGAATTCATGTTTCTACTATGTATCCTACTACTATGCTAGTCCACATGATTAGTTTCATCTATGTTATAGCTGTCATGATTTATTTTGTGCTTATTCGGATTAAATATCGTAGTAACTTGCTCATATATTCAACTGGCGCAACGTCCCCTACAACCACTCCTGTTTCATGGACGGCCTGGTCGATGTTGGAATTTTGCTAGTAGGCCTTTATAAGGTGAGCTCTTCTACCACTTGTATGAGCATGAGAAGAGGAGACCTACATGCCCGCTCCTCCTCCTCGCTCGCCTCGCCACGCCACGCCTCGTCACGACGCGCCGCGGGTTGTGGGATTGAGCCGAGCCGAGGACAGAGCTATACTCCCACGACCTACCCGGCCCGCACTATATAGTTTCTCACCACCGTTCCAGATCATTGCGCCGCCAAGCAAGTCTTCTCCATCCCTCCTTTCGGCATGCACCGGGAGAAGGGACAGCAGGCCTCCGGAACCCCGCCTCTCGTGATCCTGTACGGGAGAGGGGCGATCAGGTTTTTGGGGAGCGCACTCGCGCGGCTGCTGGCAGCGACGACTTCACGAACGACGACTTCTTCCCCGACCTCGGCAACCTCATCCTCGATGACATGGGCGACAACGTCAACGCTGGCGGTGCTGCTCCTGCTGCACCGTATGTGATTCTATCCTTCCTGTTCGAGATCGTGGTAGAATTCATGTTTCTAGTATGTGATCTGTTCATCTGCTATGCTAGTTCGCATGATTAGTTTAATCTCTGTCAATGCTATCATGATCTATTTCCTATTTATTCGGATTAAATATCATAATAATTTGCTCATATTTCCAACAATCCAAAAACCTGATAATAGGCCCTTCGTCCACTGCTATGAGTGCCTGATGCCGTTTTGTGGTCGCCGGCGGACATGGTGCATCACCTCACGGATGCGTGCAGCGGTCACTGCTGGCCCTTGGCGGAGAACATCAAGTACGAGACGTGCTACCCGTTCACCATGCCGGAGTCGCTGGAGGATCACCGCCGCCTGCTAGTCTCGGAGGAGGACGTCAGCGTCTTCCTCTTGATCGTGGGCACCGGCGAGGCCCGCGCAGGCCACCGCCCCGTCTCTATAATGTGCGTCAGGGGCAACGCCGCTGATGCTAACACTAACACGAGGCCGATGTACGGGTGCGTGGTCAGTGTTACTACCCCTCCGGGTCGCGTGGGCGGCGACACCGGCCTCATCGAATGGACTTGGACTCTGGGGAGCTAGGACTATCCCGCCAATGTGGACTTGGAAAACCCATGGCATCCTTTACCCACCGACGCGGTGCATGGGGACTCCAAGGAGGTTCACCTGGACATACGCATTATCAAGTTAAATGTTGATCATTAGTCTTCGCTCAATGTAATCCGCTGTCTAAGCATGTGGAGACTTCCATGCAGGATCTTGCTCTATTGGAGTATCGCGCATGAATAAAAGTGTATCGGTTTATGGTTTAGTCTAGAATCTTCCATGTATGAATTTTTACTACAGTACTGGTGAAATACTTACGATGAACCATTTCTTACATCTCCTCTACCCGCTTGCAAGTCATCCTAATTTAATCCCTCCGTCTAGGTGTATAAGGGCATGGTTAATATTACTTAATAGTATAGCCAATTGTTGACTATAAGAAAGTGCCATGTCATCTGTAGCCAACATGTATAACAATCGATACTCAAAAACTAATTTTTAAAGATCATTTCTTGCAAAGCACAATAAGTGTTATTTCTTCACAAGTTTTGGATGCAGGTTGAACAGTTGAACGCTTTTGTTTGCAAAAGATACCTTTTATCTATTTCACCCGGATGTTTGTGAGCTCTAGAGATGAAATAATATCCGAAGAAACCTATCGATACCCGTTGCACATGAGATGACCCCCACATCCTTTGTCAAAATAAACAACTCCCTGATCAATGCATTTCACTCTTTGGTGCAACGCACGGGCACCTTACTACTATAGATTAGTACGACCAAAAATTGAACTAACATTATATATAGTACAATAAATGCTGATGCATGTCACCTAAAACTATATCATTCAAAACTATGTTCAAATACGAATCCAACGATATAGTTTTTGTTGACATGCACTAACATTTTGTCAGTTAAATCTTCAGTCATATTCAATGGGGGACTAATAAACCATGACCGATGTAGTACTCCTACAAGTGTAGAGGGCGGCGCTACACGGGAGTCTCACCTCTCACCCCGCTCGTGGCGCGGTAGTAAAGCCGTCATATCACAAAACCCAACCACTCCCAGTAATAAGTGGCCTGGTAAAATAAACGGACAAGCAACAATCACATCCCTCCGTCTTTTTTGCATTTCATCTCTTTGCATTTACTTTCTCCAGTTCATCTCGCACTCTCGATCCCTAGCTACTACTCCTAGGGCCAGTTCTTTTGGCGGCTTCCCCAGCTTTTCCCACAAGACTAGTCACAGTCGAGAGTAACAATAAGGCGCCTCACTCATTTATTTGGGCTTCTAAACTACTACTCCGTCCTGGTTTATTCCTCACCATTGTAATTTGTGCTAAATTTTGACCAAAGATTTAATTGGTTTATTCCTCATGTCGGTGTCAAAACCGGCGGATCTCGGGTAGGGGGTCCCGAACTGTGCGTCTAGGCGGATGGTAACAGGAGACAAGGGACACAATGTTTTTAGCTAGGTTCGGGCCCTCTCGATGGAGGTAAAACCCTACTCCTGCTTGATTAATATTGATGATATGGGTAGTACAAGAGTAGATCTACCACGAGATCAGAGAGGCTAAACCCTAGAAGCTAGCCTATGGTATGATTGTTGTTCGTCCTAGACTAAAAACCTCCGGTTTATATAGACATCGGAGAGGGCTAGGGTTACACAGAGTCGGTTACAATGGGAGGAGATCTACATATCCGTATTGCCAAGCTTGCCTTCCATGCCAAGGAAAGTCCTATCCGGACACGGGACGAAGTCTTCAATCTTGTATCTTCATAGTCCAAGAGTCCGGCCAAAGGTTATAGTCCGGCTATCCGGACACCCCCTAATCCAGGACTCCCTCAGTAGCCCCTAAACCAGGCTTCAGACGACGAGTCCGGCGCGCAAATTGTCTTCGGCATTGCAAGGCGGGTTCCTCCTCCGAATACCTTGTAGAAGATTTTGAACACAAGGATAGTGTCCGACTCTGCAAAATAAGTTCCACATATTGCCATAGAGAGAATAGTATTTACACAAATCTAATCTGCTGATGTATTCCGCAGCGTGACATCACACCACGACCAAGCCGTTATTCGAATCGTTTTACTGTCCCACCTCAGCGCGTTTATCGAGGTGGTTTCCTTGGCACGTCTTGTCGAAGCAGAGATCGTTTCCCCTTAATTTACGGGATTCTCATCAATATGGATGTGGGTAACCCAGTCGCGCCCGTTGGTGTGTCTCCTCGATCAAAGGCGAGTCCCAAACGGTCACGGGGAGGGCTCTTGGTATTCAACCTCTTATAAAGAGACCAAGGCCTTGCTTCTTTCTTTTAATCTCAATCGACTTCGCCCTTCGCCTCGAGTTCCCACACCCAAGGCCCTAGATTTCAGGCGCTTCAGACCCTCGACGATGTCCAGTTCCGACCTTCGAGGCCGATGGATGCCTTCCTCCGTCACGGAGGAAGACGTGATAAAGCTGAGAGAGGCCAGGTTCTTGATCGGCGAAATCTCGCATAGGTTGCCCGCTCAAGGGCAGGTCACTCCCACTCCCAAGCCCGGTGAGAGCGTTGTGTTCGTGTCTCACTTCCTTCGAGGGCTAGGCTTTGCGACAGATCCCTTCGTGAGGGGGCTCATGTTTTATTATGGGCTGGAATTTCACGACTTAGCTCCGGAGTCCATCCTCCACATCTCATCGTTTATTGTCGTGTGCGAAGCCTTCCTCCATATCACTCCACACTTTGGACTATGGCTTAAGACCTTTAAAGTAGAACCGAAGATGATCAAGGGAGGGGGCGCGGAGTGTGGAGGCACTGTTATAAGCAAGAATGCTGACGCTCCATGGCCCGAGGGCTCTTTTGAAGAAGAGTTCAACTTATGGCAACAAGAGTGGTTTTATATCACCGCTCCCAGGGGCTCCAAGTGGGTGGTGCCACCTGCTTTCCGCTCAGGTCCCCCACCATGACTAGAGTCATGGGTCAATAAGGGGATGGACTAGGGGCCGGCAAAGGACATGCCCCTGCTGCAGGGCCGCATCCGAGATCTCCTAGAAAGGGACATCAGCCTGGTCGTGGTGACGCAGGTTATGCTAATTCGCCGAGTTCTGCCCTGCAAACGTCGCCCTCTCCGCCTGTGGGAGTTCAATCCGGAGGGAACGCGAGCTCTCCAACACTTCCTTGGCATGACGCTCGTGGAGATGTACAAATTGTTCTTCGGATCACAAGTAATGTGTCCGGATTCTACGGAGGACGCAGGACTAAGCTGCAATCGTCTGGATACTCAAGTAAGTAACCCTGTTCCCGGACACGCCATCTGTTCATTTATCACAACATCACCCTTAAAAGAGTTGTCTTTGAAACATGAGTGGGTAGCGAAGGCGAAGTTAATCAGGTGTCCGGTCCCCCTTCCTGAGACCTCGCCGGATCCCACGTTAACCAAGATGCTGGAGATCGTGCCTTTAGAAGAAAACGTGGGGGGGGGGGGGGACAAGGAAGCTACCGCCTCCGCGAAGGAGGCTGTCAGGAAAGGAGGAGTCGAAAATTCCTCTACCCAGGGGAAGAAGAGGACCGCCTCTGAAGACCCGGAGACCATGGCCTCAAAGCGGGGGAAGAAATCTTCGCCAGAGGGTCCTGTGCCGGGGGATACCTCGGCCGCACTGTGCCCCCAAGGGGATCAGCCCTCCACCGAGCCGTAAGTAGAGAGGGGAGGTTTTAAAATGAGAGGAATCCTTATTTTATCTCTGAGGAAAATAACTGACGTGTTACCTTGTAGTTCGGATCTTAGCCCTTCTCAGCAGGACTCATCTTCGGGGGACCTTCTTCCGGAGATGATGGAGAGCAGAATGCCTCCCCCTGCCGTTCCGCCTTACGAGGCGGGTGACCCTGAAGTGTCGTCGCGGAGGGTTTCTCCTAATTCGGCAGGGCCGGAAGGCAGTCATATGGCCCCCTAGAGCTCTCCGCGTCCGGCCTTTGAGAAAAACCATCGAGCGAGTCCGGCACCGCCTGGTGCACGGTCAGAGGAGCTGAAGGACCTGCTAGGGCGAGCGTCTATCTCGGAGGAGCACCGTGCATTGATGGGTACGGTAATTGAAAGGATTTCATCCGCGGAAAGCGGGTTGCCCGAGGCCGTCAGGAGTTTGCTGACAGGTTTTGAGGTACGCGAAGTGATGTACCTTTTGACAGTTCCGCATATATGAGATGCGCCCTGTGTAGATAGTAGCCCCTGAGACTCTGTGTGTTGCCGAAGACGGCAGCACGCAGAGGATCATAATCCCAGGTATAATTTTGCCGCCTTCTTATGCAGGTGGCGAAGTGTCCGGTGGCCAGCCGGACTAATGAATTTGCGGAGCTATCGCGGCAACTTGACGTGGCGGATGGCGACATCGCGCTTGTCAACAAGCGGCTTGACGAGGAACAAGGTATGTAATCTCTCCGGAGACACCTGGTAAGAGGAGCTTGACGCTAGTATCTTACAGTGTTTGCACTTGATGCAGATGGGGCTGCCGCTGTGGAGGACCTTCGGGCAGAGCTTACCCGAGCCAAGGAGCAAGCCAGAGAAAGCGATGCGGCTGCCCTAAAGGCGGTTGAGGAGTTGAAAGCCGAACAGGCTGCTCATTGCCAAAGCAAAAAGGAAATGGCCGAGATGGCTGCGAAGTTGAAGACCGTTGCTGACCGCTGCAAGCTTCGTGAGAAAGAATATCAGGCGGAGCGGACAGACCTGGAAAAGGCCATTACGGTGGCCAAGGATGCTCGTTCTGCGATGAGAGCGATGAAGGAGGAGCTGCGGCAGGCCGGAGATATCGTGGCTGGAAAGCCCTTTATGCTGCGGATGAAGTTCAGAGATCCCAAGTATGCTCCGTTGGACCGGATGTGGAGTTCGGCGGACGACTATCTGGATTTGGCTGCGAGTGCCGCTGATGCGGCCGAACATTTCTGAGATCAGAAAGATAGCGAAGTGGAAAAGCTCTTCTGGTCACAGTTCAACAATCCGAAGCGTCCACTTCCATTGACCGATCGTTTGGCCGAATGGGCCAAACTGAATAGGTTATCCGGACTCGCCATGAAGGATGTCGTGGATCATCTGTGGCCAGAGAGGCCAAAGCCGAACAGTTATTTTAGCTTGGTGTAGCGGTTCCTTGGTGCAGTGCCGCATATCAATGCGATGAAGAGGTCAGCATGCATAGAGGGTGCGCGGATGGCCCTTGCCCGTGTCAAGATATACTGGGCGGAGATTGTAACGCCCCGAGACCGATGTGCCAGGTGTCCTCCAGTTATTCGCTGTTGTTGCCATGTCATTTGCTTGTGTGTTGCATCTTTGTCATGTCATCATGTGCATTGCATCATCATGTTTTCAAAACTTGTATTCGTTCGGGTTCCCCCAGTCCGTCTGTTGTCCGTTCTGAGCCCAGACACACTTGCACGCGCCCGCGACATGTCCGAAATAGTAATTTATAAGCGACCGGAAAATGTTCTCAAAATGGGATGAGAGTTGGTGTGCGGTCTTGTTATAGTGTAGGTAGACCGCCTGCCAAGTTTCATCGCAATCGGAGTTCGTTTGACGCCCCAACGATTAACTACAGCGGCAGTATAGCCGGTCTAACGTCGGACGTTTTCGGTCTCCGGAAACAGTCGCCGGGCCTCTCCTCTTCTCTCTTCTCAGCCCTTTGCCTTCTGCACTACCTCTCACCGCTAGGCCCTACCTAACCTCTCTCGTCAGCCTACGACCCTCCTCGCGCGCGTGTCCGAAAAGGTGTCCCGAACCCGACCCGGACAGTCGTTACCGTTGTGTCCGGATCATCCCCAAACATCTACAAAATGTCTCCGTTTTCTTATTTGGGCGTCGTTGCCTATTTTTCCTGACCGTCCGATTACGATCGGAGGGACGGTTTAGCCCCTATCCAAAATTCCCTTGCTATATATATAGTCCATTCCACACCTAATTTGGAAAACCCTAGAAATCCTCCTCCTGTCCCGTCGCTGCGCCGCCACCCACTTCTCCCATCGGGATCCGCTCCAAACCAACCACTGCACCCCTCGCTCCCCTCTCGATTAACCAACTCCTCCCAATCCAGATCCGCACCAAATCGCTGTTGCCACCAGCCACTGGACCGATCCCCTCGGCCTCCTCTCCTTCCCTGGCGCCTCCTACTCCTTACCTTGCTCTTCCAGCAAGTCAGCGCCTCCTCCCGTCACCGGCGACCGCTTCACCAGGACCCTGCGCCTGCAGTCTCGCGCACAAGCTCCTCTGCTTCCTCACGCGCCACGGTAAGAAGCAGCACCACCGGGGCCCTTGCATCGTCGAGCACCACTAGGACCAGCCCCGGTGCCACTCCGACCGCCCGAGCACCTCGTGCTTCTCCTCGTCGCCCTCAACCCCGCCTCGACTCGCCTGAGACCCTGTCCGCCCGAGCAAGGCTCGATCCATCGCTTCAGCGCGCCCGTCGACCACTGCTGCTACTAGGCCGGAGCTCTGTCGCCCTTCTCGTCCTCCTTCCCCGCGTTTTCTTTTTTCTCTCTCTCTCTCTCTCTCTCTCGCTCTCATATCACTCCCTCTGTCTAGGGTCGTCAACAGGAGGAGTCCCGCCGCCAGCGACCTCCCTGCTGCCGGAGCCCCACGACCCCGCCTCAAGACGTGTCCTTGCCGGACCCCGCGAGCGCCGCCGCACCTTGACGCCAGCTCGTCTCTACGGCTGGATCCCGCGCCGTCCCGACCCTGCACCGCCCTTGCCTGTTCCCGCGGCGCCTTGAACCCATGGCTGCCTTTTCTCTTTCAGAACGACGACCAGCGCCAGCAACCGCTCGACCACGTTGACTCGATTGAGTCAACCGCCAGATCCACCGCGCCTAGACCCGGCCTCTTCGCGATTCCAGGCCCAGCGGCCCGCCTCTCCTCGGCCTCGTTCTGCCCCGCATCTTCAGTGCCCTGGCCCAACTCCGCCCGAGCGAGCCGGCCTACCCCCTCCCCCTCAAACGGGCTGAAGCCCATGGGTGAGGCCATCCACAACGCCCCTCCTTTTGTCTTATTTCTACTGTTGGGCCAGCCTGCAGTTTCGGCCCGATAGCATTTTTTTCCCTGACCTGCGAATTTCCTAATTACCAGTGCACTGCATCTTTACAGATTGAACCCTATACTTCATGCATATTATAACTCTCAAACCATGCATCATATGTAAAAACTTAATATATGAAAGTTGCTTAGAATTTTGTGTAGGATAATAATATCCAACTTTCTTGCATGTTCGAAATGATTAATGATGTTTGCTTATATTTGCCTATTGCCATGTTAAAATGATTAAATTCATAACTAAATAACCGTAGCTCGGTTTTTAATAAACTTTATATGTAAATGGGGTAGAAAAATGCCTAGATTATCATGATGGCTTTACTTTGCATGTTTAACAACTCTAAAATATGGTTTAGAGCAGAACAGTACCAAACCTAATATATGCATATGGGGGTTTACTGAAATTGTTGTTTGTTGTTTCTGGCCTCATTTAACCTTGACTAGATAGGTAGTTTTCATGCTTCACCTCTTGACATGTTTTAACAACATTTAATATTTTTGGGTACATAAACGAGATCGAGCTAAATAACTTGAATGTGGTGTTTCGTCAATATGCAACGGAGTTGCATATTAAGCTCCACTTAATTTGTAGGATTGTTTGTGCACTTTGCCATGCCATGCATATTTAAACCGGACATGCATCATACTTGATTGTGCATCATGCCTTGATTATGTGGTGGTTGTTTACTATGTTGTTTGCTTCTTTCTGGTGTTGCTTCTTCGGGTTGTTTCCGGTAATGTCGTGTTGTGAGGATTCGTTCGACTACGTCCGTTTGTCTTCTTCATGGACTCGTTCTTCTTCCTTGCGGGATTTCAGGCAAGATGATCATACCCTCGAAATCACTTCTATCTTTGCTTGCTTAGTTGCTCGCTCTTTTGCTATGCCTATGCTGCGATACCTACCACTTGCTTATCATGCCTCCCATATTGTTGAACCAAGCCTCTAACCCACCTTGTCCTAGCAAACCGTTGTTTGGCTATGTTACCACTTTGCTCAGCCCCTCTTATAGCGTTGTTAGTTGCAGGTGAAGATTGAAGTTTGTTCCTTGTTGGAACATGGAGATGTTGTCCCTTGTTGGAACATGTTTACTTGTTGGGATATCACAATATCTCTTATTTAATTAATGCATCTATATACTTGGTAAAGGGTGGAAGGCTCGGCCTTATGCCTGGTGTTTTGTTCCACTCTTGCCGCCCTAGTTTCCGTCATATCGGTGTTATGTTCCCGGATTTTGCGTTCCTTACGCGGTTGGGTTATAATGGGAACCCCTTGACAGTTCGCCTTGAGTAAAACTCCTCCAGCAATGCCCAACATTGGTTTTACCATTTGCCACCTAGCCTTTTCTTTCCCTTGGGTTCTGCAGACTCAAGGGTCATCATTATTTTAACCCCCCCGGGCCAGTGCTCCTCTGAGTGTTGGTCCAACCTGTCAGCTGCCAGTGGCCACCAGGGGCAACTCTGGGCTGGCCTACCCGTACCTAAGACAACCTGAGTGTGCCCTGAGAAAGAGATATGTGCAGCTCCTATCGGGATTTGTCGGCACATTCGGGCGGTGTTGCTGGTTTAGTTTTACCTTGTCGAAATGTCTTGTAACCGGGATTCTGAGTCTGATCGGGTCTTCCCGCTAGAAGAATTATCCTTCATTGACCGTGAGAGCTTGTTATGGGCTAAGTTGGGACACCCCTGCAGGGTTTTGAACTTTCGAAAGCCGTGCCCGCGGTTATGGGCAGATGGGAATTTGTTAACGTCCGGTTGTAGAAAACCTGAAGTTGACCTTAATTAAAATATATCAACCGCGTGTGTTACCGTGATGGTCTCTTCTCGGCGGAGTCCAGGAAGTGAACACAGTGTTGGGGTTATGTTTGGCGTAGGTTGTTCTAGGATCACTTCTTGATCATAGTTTCACGATCGTGCTTTGCCTTCTCTTCTCGCTCTCTTTTGCGTACATGTTAGCCACCATATATGCTAGTCGCTTGCTGCAGCTCCACATATTTACCTTGCCTTACCTATAAGCTTAAATAGTCTTGATCGCGAGGGTGCGAGATTGCTGAGTCCCCGTGACTCACATATTACTTCCAAACCAGCTTGCAGGTCCCGATGAGTCAGTGCAGATGACGCAACCAAGCTCAAGGAGGAGCTCTTTGAAGATCTTGTCCTTTGTGTTGTTTCGTTCTAGTTGATCAGTAGTGGAGCCCAGTTGGGGTCGATCGGGGACCTTTGTCGCATTTGGGGTTCTTCTTTTATTTTGGTTCCGTAGTCGGACCTTGATTGTATCTGGTTGATGTAATGCTTTATTCCTGTAATTGTGTGAAGTGGCGATTGTAAGCCAACTATGTATGTTTTTCCCTTATGTATTACATGGGTTGTGTGAAGATTACCTCACTTGCGACATTGCTTTCAATGCGGTTATGCCTCTAAGTCATGCTTCGACACGTGGGAGATATAGCCGCATCGAGGGCGTTACAAGTTGGTAATCAGAGCCTTCCCCGACCTTAGGAGCCCCACTGCTTGATCGAATTAGCGGACGAGTTGAGTCTAGAAAAATGTTTTGAGTCATTTAGGAATTATATATATCAGAGAATTTAGGGATTCTTTTTACTCCCCAGTCCCCTCATCGCTCTGGTAAGGCATCCTGACGTAGAGATTTGACTCTTCTCTTCTCAAATTTCACTAATTTTTTTTAGGATCATGCGGGTATCTTGGAATCATTCCAATCGATTTGTGACGAGAACATTGTTCTTGGTGCCTCCTGTCATTTAGGGGTTGTGGCAGTGTCCCGAGGAGTTGAGCTCCGAGGTGTTGTCATCACAATTTTATCGTTGCAGCTCTGGAATACCTGAGTTTAGTACGCCGACATCGAAAATCTCTTTTATGCAGTTCGTTGGTGAGATAACCTCGACACCACCCAGTACTGGGGCGGGAGTTCGGGAGTATTGCCATAACTTGTATAACAGATGCTTTTCGAATGTTGAGGTAGACGATTTCCGAAGGTTTCTTGGTTATGTGTTGAAGGATGGATACAGCTGGATGTAGGATTTGCTAGTTTTGGGTGAGATATTATGCTTCCCATGTATCCCTAACACCTGATTGCATAACCGGAAAATTTCGGGAGTTTATAAGTGGGAATTCAAGTAGCTCTTAGGATATCTTTCCGACAGATGTATGATATGAAATTGGGGTTCGACGTCTAGTGGTCCACCTATTCACGGTCGGTTTTACAGTGGTCTCGTTGTGTCTTAAAGAGTCCTTGGCTATGCCGACTCGGGGACGCTTCGTATGTCATGTGCACTGCCTTGTACATGATGGTGCTGTACGATCGAGCCCGTGTAGGCCCCACCACAAAAACTTCGGACGAAATCTCTATCATATGTTTGTTCCGGCTTATTCTACAAGCCAATCCTTTGTTTGTTTTCAGTTGTGGTATTCGAGTTGCTTCAATGTCAAATGTTGATTCCATACCTTTCCTAAACGGTGTTCTCATATTCCTATGGGAATACTAATCCTTCTTGATAATCGAGATTGGCATGCCAATCTTGTTCAACCGGTTTGTCTCTCTTCAGTGGATCCGGTCATTGCAACATCCGCAAGATCAAGTATCAGTTCTTCTCAACGGTGTTTGCTTCATCCGTTCCAAGTTGTCTTTATTTTTTCCCGCCCACTCACCCTTGTTTTCTTCAAGGACTCATATATCTTAATCAAGTATCCATCTTATTGATGCGAAGTCTCTTCTTTCTTTTCTTTCAATATTCTTATCCGGTGATTATCAGGAAGATTCTAACGGAGCTTCAAGTTCGTCACTCTTCACTCGTTTTCTTCTCCGGTGGATTCAAATTAAGATTTGGTGTTGATCATATCCTTTTTCCTCGTTTCAAATGCTTTCTCATGCCGGTGCACCTCTTAATCATCCACTTCTCACTATTCAATTGTTCCGGAGTGCTCAAGATATCTCGAAGATTTGTGTTTTCCACTCTACATTCGTTCAAGATCCTTCGAGGTTGTTATCTCATTCAAGTCATTTAATTCAACCAGTGCAATCTCTCTTTCAAGTAATCTTTTCAACGGTGTATCTTTTGAGTGGGCCCTAACTCACAGTTCTTTTCCCAGGATCTTACCTGACTCTTCTTATTCTCCCGGAGTTAGTCTCAAATTCATTTCAAAGTTTGACGTAAGAATGAATTGTCATCAGTCAAATGCCTTTCTCGAAGATCTTTCATTTCTTTTCATCGTTGGCTCAACCTTTCTAATTTTTCATTCCAGAGTGCCTCAACAATTCTTGGTGGTGTTTCTCGTTATCTTACTCTGCATTTGAAGACCGAAGAAGAGTTTTCCCTTGAATCTTGTTTCGTTCTATCAAAGATTCATGGCTCTAGGTTGATGTCATCCTCTCATAACTGTTTTTGATAGTGAGAATTCTTTTCACCTATCCGGAGCAATTCAAGAGTCTTTTCAGTTTGATTCTCCAGAGCCCATCATTTTAGAAGATTTATTCATTCTCAACTTTCAGTTCTCATTCTCTAAATCTTACCGGTGCATCATTCAAGTATTCTCTTATCAGCTCATGATCTCTTTTTTCTCTTGTATCTAAACTCTCTCATGTATTTTCGTTCATTTTAATTCTTACAATGATTCGTTCAAGATTTCTCTTCCTTGTTTATCATATCAATTCATTCGTTGTTCCAAATCCCACTGGCGGTTCCATCAAGTCCTTATCAAGTTATCGATATCTCTCTTAATCTTTGCTACGAGAATAAGTAGTATGCCAAATCCGCTGCTTGTCATCAATTTAAATTGGTGAAGGATACGCATAATGTAATTCTTATTTTTGTTTCATCCAAGTGATTTAATTCCTTATTCCGGAGGTTCATAAAAATTCTTGATCTCATTTTTTCATCTTTCTTTTCCAGAGCTCAAAGTTATTTCAATTATCATTCCAAAGATCCATCAAATCATTGCAAGGATTCACCTTGTGTTTTCGACCTCTCTTTCCTTTCGTTTGATCATTCTTTTCTTACCGGAGTTCTTCATGGAGACTCTACATGATGGTTCATAAAGGATTTAATTCCTTCTCGAAGCGTTCATCAACATTCTTTTCTGAGGAGCTCATTCTTTCTTCATCCTGTAATCCGGAGTGCAATTCTTTCTACCATATCATTGGAGGTGGTATTATGTCATTCTTCATAATTTGAGTTCATGTTTCATGATTCACATGTTGTTAAAGAATGAGATATTTTAAATCCATCAACCTCTTCGTTGGAGTTATCTTGGGTTAATTTTCACCTAAAGCCTTCCCTAAGGATTGTTGCTATTTATGGTGCTTATAAAGGACCCAAGTTCTTTATCCTCCCGGCGAAATAAGTTTCTCGTTTCCTTGTTGATATCAATTCAAATCCATTGTTTTCCGTTAGTGGCAGAATTTTCACCTCATAGTTTTGAGATGTTCTTCATAAGCCCACTAGAAGCTTACTCTTTTTCGTTCTTGGATTTCCAACATCTCCGTTCGACCATTCTTCTAAGGATGCCTTTTTCATGCTCATTGGAGATAGAAGATATTGTTCTCTCCTCCGCTCAATCCATTCCATTCTCTCTTTTCTTTCGGAGGCATTGTGATGTTGCTCTCTTCAACCCTTCTTCTTATTTTTGTCAGGACCTTATTCTTTTCATGCTTATCCTTTTAACCGGAGTGTTGTGACCTTTTTGCTCAAGTTCCTTTCGCCTTATCAAGTCTTGCATCCCTTCTAAGCCGGAGTGCTACCCGAATCGGTTCTTTCCTTTTCCCCTTTCTTAACGGAGTGCTTTCAACTTCGTTCAGCTCCGTTGTATTCTTTTCTCGGAATGGCTTAACTGTTGCAAGGTTCTTTGGTCTCACTCGTTTGTCAAAGAAGCAACTTAGTTTTACCTCTTTTCTCTTTCTCTTCCATTTTCCCTCCGGTGCCATTCTAGATCTCGGGACGAGATCCTCTCATAGTGGTGGAGTGTTGTAACGCCCCGAGACCGATGTGCCAGGTGTCCTCCAGTTATTCGCTGCTGTTGCCATGTCATTTGCTTGCGTGTTGCATCTTTGTCATGTCATCATGTGCATTGCATCATCATGTTTTCAAAACTTGTATTCGTTCGGGTTCCCCCAGTCCGTCTGTTGTCCGTTCTGAGCCCAGACACACTTGCACGCGCCCGCGACATGTCCGAAATAGTATTTTATAAGTGGTCGGAAAATGTTCTCAGAATGGTATGAGAGTTGGCGTGCGGTCTTGTTATAGTGTAGGTAGACCGCCTGCCAAGTTTCATCGCAATCGGAGTTCGTTTGACGCCCCAACGATTAACTACAGCGGCAGTATAGCCGGTCTAACGTCGGACGTTTTTGGTCTCCGGAAACAGTCGCCGGGCCTCTCCTCTTCTCTCTTCTCAGCCCTTTGCCTTCTGCACTACCTCTCACTGCTAGGCCCTACCTAACCTCTCTCGTCAGCCTGCAACCCTCCTCGCGCGCGTGTCCGAAAAGTTGTCCCGAACCCGACCCCGACAGTCGTTACCGTTGTGTCCGGATCATCCCCAAACATCTACAAAATGTCTCGTTTTCTTATTTGGGCGCCCTAGCCTATTTTTCCTGACCGTCCGATTACGATCGGAGGGACGGTTTAGCCCTATCAAAAATTCCCCTACTATATATATAGTCCATTCCATACCTAATTTGGAAAACCCTAGAAATCCTCCTCCTGTCCCGTCGCTGCGCCGCCACCCACTTCTCCCATCGGGATCCGCTCCAAACCAACCACTGCACCCCTTGCTCCCCTCTCGATTCACCAACTCCTCCCAATCCAGATCCGCACCAAATCGCCGTTGCCACCAGCCACTGGACCGATCCCCTCGGCCTCCTCTCCTTCCCTGGCGCCTCCTACTCCTTACCTTGCTCTTCCAGCAAGTCAGCGCCTCCTCCCGTCGCCGGCGACCGCTTCACCAGGACCCTGCGCCTGCAGCCTCGCGCACAAGCTCCTCTGCTTCCTCACGCGCCATGGCAAGAAGCAGCACCACCGGGGCCCTTGCATCGTCGAGCACCACTAGGACCAGCCCCGGTGCCACTCCGGCTGCCCGAGCACCTCGTGCTTCTCCTCGTCACCCTCAACCCCGCCTCGACTCGCCTGAGACCCTGTCCGCCCGAGCGAGGCTCGATCCATCGCTTCAGCGCGCCCGTCGACCACCACTGCTACTAGGCCGGAGCTCTGTCGCCCTTCTCGTCCTCCTTCCCCGCGTTTTCTTCTCTCTCTCTCGCTCTCATATCACTCCCTCTGTCTTGGGTCGTCAACAGGAGGAGTCCCGCCGCCAGCGACCTCCCTGCTGCCGGAGCCCCACGACCCCGCCTCAAGACATGTCCTCGCCGGACCCCGCGAGCGCCGCCGCACCTTGACACCAGCTCGTCTCTACGGCTGGATCCCGCACCGTCCCGGCCCTGCACCGCCCTTGCCTGTTCCCGCGACGCCCTGAACCCGTCGCTGCCTTTTCTCTTTTCAGAACGACGACCAGCGCCAGTGACCGCTCGACCATGTTGACTCGATCGAGTCAACCGCCAGATCGACCGTGCCTGGACCCGGCCTCGTCGCGATTCCAGGCCCAGCGGCCCGCCTCTCCTCGGCCTCGCTCTGCCCCGCATCTTCAGTGCCCTGGCCCAACTCCGCCCGAGCGAGCCGGCCTACCCCCTCCCCCTCAAACGGGCTGAAGCCCATGGGTGAGGCCACCCACAGCGCCCCTCCTTTTGTCTTATTTCTACTGTTGGGCCAGCCTGCAGTTTCGGCCCGATAGCATTTTTTCCCCTGATCTGCGAATTTCCTAATTACCAGTGCACCGCATATTTACAGATTTAACCCTATACTTCATGCATATTATAACTCTCAAACCATGTGTTATATGTAAAAACTTAATATATGAAAGTTGCTTAGAATTTTGTGTAGGATAATAATATCCAACTTTCTTGCATGTTCGAAATGATTAATGATGTTTGCTTATATTTGCCTATTGCCATGTTAAAATGATTAAATTCATAACTAAATAACCGTAGCTCGGTTTTTAATAAACTTTATATGTAAATGGGGTAGAAAAATGCCTAGATTATCATGATGGCTTTACCTTGCATGTTTAACAACTCTAAAATATGGTTTAGGGCAGAACAGTACCAAACCTAATATATGCATATGGGGATTTACTGGAATTTGTTGTTCGTTGTTTCTGGCCTCATTTAACCCTGACTAGATAGGTAGTTTTCATGCTTCACCTCTTGACATGTTTTAACAACATTTAATATTGTTGGGTACATAAACGAGATCGAGCTAAATAACTTGAATGTGGTGTTTCGTCAATATGCAACGGAGTTGCATATTAAGCTCCACTTAATTTGTAGGATTGTTTGTGCACTTTGCCATGCCATGCATATTTAAACCGGACATGCATCATACTTGATTGTGCATCATGCCTTGATTATGTGGTGGTTGTTTACTATGTTGTTTGCTTCTTTCCGGTGTTGCTTCTTCGGGTTGTTTCCGGTAACGTCGTGTTGTGAGGATTCGTTCGACTACGTCCGTTTGTCTTCTTCATGGACTCGTTCTTCTTCCTTGCGGGATTTCAGGCAAGATGATCATACCCTCGAAATCACTTCTATCTTTGCTTGCTTAGTTGCTCGCTCTTTTGCTATGCCTATGTTGCGATACCTACCACTTGCTTATCATGCCTCCCATATTGTTGAACCAAGCCTCTAACCCACCTTGTCCTAGCAAACCGTTGTTTGGCTATGTTACCGCTTTGCTCAGCCCCTCTTATAGCGTTGTTAGTTGCAGGTGAAGATTGAAGTTTGTTCCTTGTTGGAACATGGAGATGTTGTCCCTTGTTGGAACATGTTTACTTGTTGGGATATCACAATATCTCTTATTTAATTAATGCATCTATATACTTGGTAAAGGGTGGAAGGCTCGGCCTTATGCCTGGTGTTTTGGTCCACTCTTGCCGCCCTAGTTTCCGTCATATCGGTGTTATGTTCCCGGATTTTGCGTTCCTTACGCGGTTGGGTTATAATGGGAACCCCTTGACAGTTCGCCTTGAGTAAAACTCCTCCAGCAATGCCCAACATTGGTTTTACCATTTGCCACCTAGCCTTTTCTTTCCCTTGGGTTCTGCAGACTCAAGGGTCATCATTATTTTAACCCCCCCGGGCCAGTGCTCCTCTGAGTGTTGGTCCAACCTGTCAGCTGCCGGTGGCCACCAGGGGCAACTCTGGGCTGGCCTACCCGTACCTAAGACAACCTGAGTGTGCCCTGAGAAAGACATATGTGTAGCTCCTATCGGGATTTGTCGGCACATTCGGGCGGTGTTGCTGGTTTAGTTTTACCTTGTCGAAATGTCTTGTAACCGGGATTCTGAGTCTGATCGGGTCTTCCCACTAGAAGGATTATCCTTCATTGACCGTGAGAGCTTGTTATGGGCTAAGTTGGGACACCCCTGCAGGGTTTTGAACTTTCGAAAGCCGTGCCCGCGGTTATGGGCAGATGGGAATTTGTTAACGTCCGGTTGTAGAAAACCTGAAGTTGACCTTAATTAAAATATATCAACCGCGTGTGTTACCGTGATGGTCTCTTCTCGGCGGAGTCCGGGAAGTGAACACGGTGTTGGGGTTATGTTTTACGTAGGTTGTTCTAGGATCACTTCTTGATCATAGTTTCACGATCGTGCTTTGCCTTCTCTTCTCGCTCTCTTTTGCGTACATGTTAGCCACCATATATGCTAGTCGCTTCCTGCAGCTCCACATATTTACCTTGCCTTACCTATAAGCTTAAATAGTCTTGATCGCGAGGGTGTGAGATTGCTGAGTCCCCGTGACTCACAGATTACTTCCAAACCAGCTTGCAGGTCCCGATGAGTCCGTGCAGATGACGCAACCAAGCTCAAGGAGGAGCTCTTTGAAGATCTTGTCCTTTGTGTTGTTTCGTTCTAGTTGATCAGTAGTGGAGCCCAGTTGCGCTCGATCGGGGACCTTTGTCGCATTTGGGGTTCTTCTTTTATTTTGGTTCCGTAGTCGGACCTTGATTGTATCTGGTTGATGTAATGCTTTATTCCTGTAATTGTGTGAAGTGGCGATTGTAAGCCAACTATGTATGTTTTTCCCTTATGTATTACATGGGTTGTGTGAAGATTACCTCACTTGCGACATTGCTTTCAATGCGGTTATGCCTCTAAGTCGTGCTTCGACACGTGGGAGATATAGCCGCATCGAGGGCGTTACAGAGATGGAGGCCACCGCTGTTGCATCCTAATACTCGGACGGAAGCCGAGTACCTGCCGAGAACTATTTTCAGGAAGTTCTGCAAGGCGCTCGTTTAATAGAGACGCAGTGCTCGAAGGATACTATGTTCGAATAACATGTATTATTGTAAAACAATATTTTGACGGAATGTAAAAGCTTTTTTATACTTGTGCCTTCAAGAATTAAAATACCTCCTGTGCGGCCGTTAATGTATATGTGTATATAACCTGAAAGATGGCAGTCGTCGGCTTCAGCCCCCACGCATATAATGCGGGGGTGTTCGCAGAAGGCGCATTTTCACACTTGATCCAACGTCTTGGTCCATGAAGGAGGTGATAGCGCAGAGAACTAGGCAACCGGACTATAATGCTTTATCACTTTCACTTGACCATAGGAGTTTGACAGTGAGGCTACTATATAGCCCCTGGTGGCGCCGCGCTCGCCCGAACTCTAGGCGCATGTGTGCCTGGCCGGGAAACGGCCCTTCGTTAATGCGGAGGAATCACGAAGATTCCAATAGGTCATCGAGTGGTTGACCAGTCTCACGCTATATCATGACAGTCAGTTTTTGGCTTTCTCTACTGAGGTGCTCGCCTGGCTGAACCGGGGCACAATCACAGTAGTTCTCCTGGTGCCGCCTTAGCCGATAGAGCGGAACATAAGGCAGAAAAATACAGGAGCCGGGCAAACCCAACATTTGACCAAAGACATGATTCGGAGCTGATGCATATAAGGCCAAACTCGCGACGTCGAACACTCCCTAAGGTATTCGGTCTTTATGAAAAACGGGCTGAGCGATGCCCTTGATAATAAGCCCCTGGTGTCCAGGTACGTGCAAAATTCTGACGTGGCCACATGCCAAGATGCCAGCCTCCTCCTCGGTTATACTGAGAATCCGGGGGATGTGTATCAACAAGAGACAGTAAGAAAGGTTTACGCAGGGTCTTAATCTAAAAAGAATCCTGGAGGCGGGTCCCTGCTGCACGTCTGTGCCTGTATCTCCATTGTGCCGTGTCTTGGACGGGCGTAGCATGGTGTTCATCTGTAAAAGAGAGGAACTTAGCTAAAAAAAGAAAAAGGAATAGTCGTGCGGAATGTACGTTGTACTAAATAAACAAAGTATAATTCAAGACGGGTAAAATTGAGCCTTATTGCCGCTTATTTTACATACGCGGAGCCCCTGGTATAGGGGTGTACGGTTACTGAACCTTTATCAATTATATGTTTGTTCCGGACTCGCCTAGCCGTGTCCGTGGTCTTAATGACCTGTTAGATGCTTTTGTTGCTGAAGCTGTTTTAATGTGTGGCTGTCAAGGCAGCCGCATATTCTTCCGCGCGCGAGGAACACTCGATATTTCCCTTTAGTGAGATGGTGCCTCGTGGACCGGGCATCTTAAGTGTAAGAGATGCATAATGCGGTATTGCGTTAAAGCGGGCGAAAGCCTCACGTCCCAGTAGTGCTTGATAGCTACTTGAAAATGGGGCGATGTGGAAGGTTAGCTTTTGGTGGCGGAAGTTATCGGGGGAGCCGAACATAACTTCTAGCAGGAGGGAACCCATGCAATGGGCCTTCGGGCCTGGCGTTACTCCTTGAAAGGAAGTGTTGCTATGGCGAATTTTTGTTGGGTCCATCCCCATTTTGCGGACTGTGTCCTGATATAGCAGGTTTAGACCACTGCCGCCGTCCATCAGGACTTGTGTAAAGTGGAGTCCGTCGATTATCGGATCTAATACTAAGGCAGTCCAACCTGCATTCCGGATACTTCTAGAGTAATCCCGATGGTCGAAGGTGATCGGTTTTAACAACCAGTGGCGAGACTCCTTCGGGGTAGGCCGTATGGCACGTATCTCTATAGGCGCCACTCTATTTCCCCTTTTGTCACGTGAAGTAAGTTTACTGTTTTGACTTCGTGTTGGAAATTCTTTTGTTTCCCGGTGCTCTGCTTGTGGGGTTCGTCATCGTCCTCACTTGGTGTGTCGATCCCCTTGTGTTCGGCATTGAGTTGGCCGGATTGCTTGAAGACCCAACATTCTCTGTGGGTATGGTTTGCAGGCTTCCCAGGGGTGCTGTGGATTTGACATATCTTATCCAAGATTTTGTTTAGGTTAGATAGCTCGTCCCTGTTATCCTTGAGGGGCAGCTTTTTCTGATTCTGCCGAGAGCTTTTGAATCCGGCATCGACTGCCGTGCTCTTTGAGCTGTTTTCCTTATTCCGGCGTTGTTCCTTGTTGCGTCGCGGTTTCCCGTTTCCATCCCTGACTTCGGATGTACTTGGGTCGCTGGTGCTGCATCTTGCCAACCAGCTGTCCTCTCCCGCGTAAAAGTGGGTCATGAGGCTTGTTAATGCGGCCATTGTTCTTGGCTTTTCTTGGCCGAGGTGTCTGGCGAGCCATTCGTCTCGAACGTTGTGTTTGAAAGCTGCTAAGGCTTCGGTGTCCGAACAGTCGACTATCTGGTTCTTTTTAGTAAGAAATCTGTTCCAGAGTTTCCGGGCTGACTCTCCGGGCTGTTAAGTTATATGGCTTAAATCGTCTGCATCCGGAGGTCGGACATAGGTCCCTTGAAAATTTGCCCGAAAAGCATCCTCGAGCTCTTCCCAACTTCCAATGGTGTTTTCAGGAAGGCCTTTAAGCCAATGCCGGGCTGGCCCTTTGAGCTTGAGGGGCAAGTATTTTATGACATGGAGGTCATCTCCTCTGGCCATGTGTATGTGGAGGATATAATCCTCAATCCAGACTCTAGGGTCTGTTGTTCCGTCATACGCCTCTATGTTTACGGGCTTAAATCCCGCTGGAAATTCATGGTCCAGCACCTCATCGGTGAAACAGAGGGGGTGTGCGGCACCCCTGTATTTGGGTGTGCCGTGTTGTTCAGATATTTGTTGCGTCACATTGCTTACTAGAGCTTGCCTTCTTGGCCCATAGAGAGACCTGGCTGGGCCATCCTTTTGATGCAAATCCTTGGGTGGATCGCGTGTTGGTTTGTGTGCGGCGCCATATGCAGCTCTATGTTGGCCATGGGGTCGTCTATCCGACCGGGTGGCTTCCTTATTTTTTGATTTTTGGGGCTCTAGGGCCTCCTCATCAAATTCGGGCAGTAGCTTTCGCTTTGGGTAGCTCTTTGTGTGGCGACTATCGCCGTATTTGTCTGCGGTGTTGAGTACTTTGCTCCATCTGATCCGGAGTGCATCTTCCACGGTTTTGAGCTTCCGCTTCTGGTTTTTCAGGCTACGCATTGTGGCGGCGAGCCTTTTGTGGAGGTTTTCCTGTTTTAGGAACTTGTCCGGCGTGAGGTCGTCCGGACTGTTATCTTCGCCGGGGACGGGTTGTGCGGTTTGTTTATCCAAGTTGTCTTGTTCGGATGGTTGCTTGATGCTATGTTCATCATTCGCCGGCTCGCCCTGCTCTGTGGCTGGGTCTGTATGAGCGCTGTCTTTGTCGGGGTGAGGCTTGGAGCGGTGCTTACGCCGCCTCTTTGGCTGCTTTTCGGAGGAATGACCCTTCGTCGCGTCATCCCGTTCTTCCTCGTCGTTTCCTTTGGGTGTGTCCACCATGTATACATCATAGGATGGGGTGGCTGTCCAGTGACCTATAGGCGCTGGTTCATGTTCGTCTCCTACATCGCCGTCCATACCGTCGATGTCTTCGGAGTCGAAGTCGAGCATGTCGGTTAAATCATCGATAGTTGCTACGAAGTGGGTGGTGGGTGGGCGTCGAATTTGTTCGTCGTTCGCATCCCAATCCTGTTGGCCATAGTCTGGCCAGGGCTCTCCTGACAAAGAGAGAGACCTTAGTGAATTCAGAATGTCGCCGAAGGGCGAGTGCTGAAAGATATCCGCGGCGGTGAATTCCATGATCGGCGCCCAATCAGATTCGATTGGCAGGGGCACGAAGGATTCGGAGTCCGGAAAAGAGCCCGACACCCTGGAGTCACGGGTTTCGCAGAGGATAAGGCTGGTGTTCGGCTCAATCGCCGCTGAGACTGCAGCCCCCGAGGCGGTGTCTAGCCACTCATCCTCGATCGGCGCGGTTGGCTCCGAGATAAGGGTCGGAGCGGATACGGGTGCGGCCCCCAGGGCACTGTTCGGCGGCAAAGCTAAATCATGCCCATCGTGACAGTGCGGCGTGCTCAGCTGTGGCTCGAATCTGTCGAAGATCAAGTCTCCGCGGATGTCAGCCGTGTAGTTCAAACTTCCAAATCTGACCTGATGGCCAGGGGCGTAGCTTTCAATCTGCTCCACATGGCCAAGCGAATTGGCCCGCAGTGCAAAGCTGTCGAATACGAAGATCTGTCCGGGGAGAAAGGTCTCACCCTGTACCGCGTCGTTGTTGATGATTGGAGGAGCCATCAGGCCTAAAGGTGACAACACAAAGGAACTCTCAATGAAAGCACCAATGTCGGTGTCAAAACCGGCGGATCTCGGGTAGGGGGTCCCGAACTGTGCGTCTCGGCGGATGGTAACAGGAGACAAGGGACACAATGTTTTTACCCAGGTTCGGGCCCTCTCGATGGTGGTAAAACCCTACTCCTGCTTGATTAATATTGATGATATGGGTAGTACAAGAGTAGATCTACCACGAGATCAGAGAGGCTAAACCCTAGAAGCTAGCCTATGGTATGATTGTTGTTCGTCCTATGGACTAAAACCCTCTGGTTTATATAGACACCGGAGAGGGCTAGGGTTACACAGAGTCGGTTACAATGGGAGGAGATCTACATATCCGTATTGCCAAGCTTGCCTTCCACGCCAAGGAAAGTCCTATCCGGGCACGGGACGAAGTCTTCAATCTTGTATCTTCATAGTCCAAGAGTCCGGCCAAAGGTTATAGTCCGGCTATCCGGACACCCCCTAATCCAGGACTCCCTCACCTCACCATTGTAATCCCTCCGTCTAGGTGTGTAAGTCATCTTACGAAAACCAAATAATCCCAAAACACTTAGGCACGGTGCATTAACTTCTACCTCGTTTCTTGTTTCTTGACATATCAACCAATAAGAGATATAGAGTGTGCATGCTTTTAATGACTTGAGATATCAAACACGACATGCAGTGGTTAGTTCATTGCATGCAATACTATTAATTAGCATATAAACATTAACATTTCTCGTTTTCTCCTCCTTCTTGGTCACGGTGCACAGCCTAAGATGACTTACTCACCTAGACGGATGGAGTAGTGCATGTGACATGCACTAACATTTCATTAGTTAAATTTATGATCACAATTTGACACAAATTACAATGGGGACCAATAAACTAGGACGGAGATAGTAGTTATGGGATTACTAATCTAGAAGCCTAAAAGAACTGGCCCCTGGTACTCCTACTAGTAGTAGTACTCAAGTTGGAATTCCAATTGCACGTCACAACTTGTTAGGCAAAACATTCGATACAGGGTGTAGGGAGCGGTTTGGGAATTTGCATGCCTTCCCAACCAGTGAGATACTCTGTACAAAGTATGACAGAGAAATAACCACAGAGAAGGAAGCTAAAAGTAAACAATCAAACGAGCTTTTTTGCATTGAATCGTTTCACAAGCTTGACTAGTGTTGTTTTTCTACTTTTACAAAAACCGCATTGTAATGTTAAAACATGCATTTGCATGTACATAAGTAATAGTAGTACTCCCTCCCTCTAGGTGTATAAGTCTTCCCTCCTTCTTGGTCACGGTGCACAACCAAAGATGACTTATTGACCTGGACGGAGGGAGTAGCACAGTCTGCAAGCATATATCGAGAGAGACGTGTAGTGCGATAGTATATAGTAAAGTTTGTGCTATATGCACGTACTTGCAAAATGCATACGAATACACAAGGTTTCCAAACTTTCCCTTTTACATACTTAATTAAGGATGCTAAAAATTCCTGAATGTTTGGGATTTATCATTTGTGTCCCAAAACTAATGAGATCGCCTTACGAAACAAAAACTATACTCCTAAAAGCCACGATGCTCGCAGGAGCACTTGCAGCGCGCCACGAGTGCCCTGGTACGCGGCCGTTTCCCAGCGTGCCGACACAACGCCTCTTCCTCAGCCTCGCAACTCACGAGGTGCTGATTGGCGGCTTGCCGGCGGGCGAGCGCGATCTCACCGGTGTGGTGATCCGGCGCCAACAGGTACTCCTCCTCGCTGGAAGCGTGCACCTGGTCCACGTACTGCCAAGCGTAGATGAGGCGTTTGGGCCCGACTGCACTCAGGGCGTCGGCACGGGCGTCCTCCGCCACCCGCACGACCCTCGCACGAGCCTTCTGCCAAAGAGCCAATTGCCTGACTCTCTCGGACGCGACATAGGCCTCCCAGGCAGCTTGTTCCGCGGTGCGCTTCTCTTCCTCGACCTTCTTCTCGGCCTCTATTTTGGTGCGCTCTGCTGGATGCAAAGCCTCCCACAAGGTGACATCCATTTCTTTCCAAAGCTCCTCAAGGCTGGGGGGCTCGGCGGGCGGCGCGGCGTTCTTCTCGTAGCGGGGAGCCGACGCGTCCTCTGGCGCGCGTGCTGGCGAGATTGGGAACGCCGACGCGTCCACCTCGACGCGTCGCGGCGAGGAGCGGAACGCCGACGCGTCCTCCTCGACTAGTGGCGGCGAGGAGCGGAACACCGACGCGTCCTCCTCGACTAGTGGCGGCGAGGAACGGAATGGCGACGCGTGACCGTCCGCGCGATGCAGCGAGAGGCTCCTAGGGCTTGGGAGGGGCGATGCCATGGTGGTCGACGTGAGAGGGAGGGGGAGGAGATAGCGATGAACGTGAACATGAGGGGGAGGAGATAACGATGTCGTGGGAGGCGCAGTATTTATAGCAAGCAATGGCACACCTATGTAAGATATGGACTGAGCTGCACTGACTTAACTGCAGGTCCAGTTACGTCACTGACATGTGGGCTAGACCCCTGTTGGGCCCATATGTCAGTGACCCAATGCACCTGCAGTTAAGTAACAACTACATGGGCATATTTGTTGGAGTAAATTACGGGGGAGCGAAGGGGTGGAAATATTGCTGGTCACAACAGATTGGACGAGCATGGGGGGAGGAGAGTCATGCATGCATATTTTTTCACACGGGGTGGAGTGGTGGGACCGTCGGAGGGAGAAGGAGAGTTTGGCAGGCATATTGTTTCCACACATGGAGAGGAAAAGATTTGGAGACGAACGGGCTTCCTGTAGGTATGGGGAACGGTGCATAATAAGTCATCTTGCATGCCGGGCTAGGTATAGTCTCAAGTCATTAAAAACATACACGCCCCACACATGTTCATATTTCAAGGTGCACTAAATTATTGCATGCGATGATTAAGGCTGGCCATAATGGTGGTATCTTAGCTGGTATCATGCACACGGAAATAGCAAACATGCTGATGTGGCAAAGAATTAAAGAAGAGAGGGGGTTAGAGTAACTAGTGTTCATGCATGCATTGGTAAACACATTTTTTTGTGAAGAATGACAACACTAGTTGAGTACTTTTGCAGACTTCAAAAACTATTCCACCGCCTCTACTATCTTGCTAAGAGTAGGTGAAATTTTTGAATCGAGCCCTTTAAACTAGAAGGGAGGTAGTGGTACTCTAATAGCTAACCTTGTTGTGATGACAAGATAGGACATGGTACGCACCTGGACGGAGGAACTAGTCTGCATTGCGCATTTAAGTTTTGTCTGAAGTCAATGTACCTCTACTTTCACCAGACTTATAGAAAAATGTGTCAACATTCACAATGTGAAATCAATATTTTTACACTCATTATAAAACGTAGTTCTTATACTCATTATAACCAGTATTGTAGATATTGATATTTTTAGTATAAATTTGGTCGTGGTATTTCACTGATGCCTGTCAAAGCGTGGAGGAAGCGGAGCTTAGGGCTTGCATTGCCGGTCTCTACGTAGGTATTTCTCTTCATAATCCTGTAATTTTAGAGACAGATTGCGCTTTTGTGGTAGCGTCTCTTGCATTGGGGGACTATGACAGGTCTGCTATGCGTGACCTGAAGATGAAAGCGTTGAGCATCTCGAAGTTGATCAACAATCTTCAATTGTCAAAGATTAGTCGTTCGGCCAATAAGGTGGCACACTTAATCGCTAAGTATAGCTTTGACAATAGATTAGATGGTATTCCTGTAAATAACGTACCACCCTGTGTGGTGAATATTGTATCGAATGAGTGTACTGGTGTGGCTGGTTAATTAATATAAGGTGGTGTTAAAAAAGTATAAATTTGGCCAAACACTTTGCAAATGGTTGACGGGAGTAAAAAGGACCAGAGGGAGTATCATGCATGCGGAGTAGGCAAAAAAATTGCTTGTCTAAAAAAAGGCAAAAAAATTGCTCATTTATAGCCGGCCGAAGTCTCAAAGGGAGCAACCGCGCGAGGGAGGCGAAGGTCGTGGGAGGCGTGACGTTTGACGGAACTAAGTGAAGTTACATCCACGCGCTGGCATGGCGTGCGAACAGGCAGAAGCTATACCGTCAGGCCTACGATATGGGTCTAGTAGACATGACATCTAGTGGGTCCCGCATAGTTCTCGAGAACTCTTTGGGGGCTTGCAGCCGTTTATCCACTGGGCAAGCCAGCAACCCCACGCCGTTCGCACGCCCTACTCGTCCCCGTCTTCTACTAGTAGTACAGTACGTTACACAGTTCGCTCCCAGTCGTCCCGTCCTTTCACATTACGGCAGTTCCACTAATCCTAACCCTCCTCCCAAATCCATGGTGTCCCAAATCTCCATGATCGGCGGTGAGTACAATGTTAGAACCATCACCGGTGATGAGTTCGACATCATCTACACCCATTCTTCCGCAACGGTGAAAGAATGCCTTGCTCGCTTCAAACGCATGTTCGAAAACTCAAATGATGAGTGGGTCGCTGGGCTAGATGTTGAGTACACCACAGTCCTGGGAAGCAAGAAGAAACTAAAGGAGGCAGAGAAGAAGAAGCCCGCCGTGATCCAGGTTTGTGTGCATGGCTTATTCTTGGTCTACCACATATGCCATGCCGATGTTGAGTGCGAGGAATTTAAGAAGTTCCTCAAGGGTGGCCGAGTCAAATTCGTTACTGTAGACTTTAGGAACGACAAGGAAATCCTGGGTCGGATAGGCCTCGTTGTAGGCCAGCCCTTCGATCTCCAGAAGGCAAGCCTGGTGTCCTCCTCTCAGCCTTCAATGCTGACCCTGGCAGCAACCATGATTGATCGTTCATACACTAAATTGAAGAAACCTCACCACGAGTTTCATCATGCATGGGAGTCGAAGACATTAGATGAAGATCACATCCTGTATGCAGCAGCAGATGCCTACCTTTGTTTAAATATCTACAAGGGTTGGATGAAGAAGCAGAGCCAAGTGTCCGGTTCAAGCAAAGAAGCATCAGCGAAGAGGAAGAGGAAGAGGGACGAGGACGAAGTCGAGGACGTGGACTCAGACTCCGAGTAGGTGGCAGTGCCGTCGCTCATGCTGGTTCTACTACAGTGTCAAGCGGACTAGTTGCTTAGTTTATTTTCAAGGGTGTGTTGTGCTGAGTGATACGTCTCCGTCGTATCTATAATTTTTGATTGTTCCATGCCAATATTCTACAACTTCCATATACTTTTTGGCAACTTTTTATATTATTTTTGGGACTAACATATTGATCCAGTGCCCAGTGCCAGTTCCTGTCTGTTGCATGTTTTATGTTTCACAGAAACCCAATATCAAACGGAGTCCAAATGGGATAAAAACGGACGGAGAATTATTTTGGAATATTTATGATTTTTGGGAAGTAAAATCAACGCGAGACGTTGTCCGAGGGGGGCACGAGGTAGGGGGGCGCGCCCCAGGGTGTCAGGCGCGCCCCTGACCCTCGTGGACACCCCGTAAGGCGGTTGATGCTCTTCTTTTGCCGCAAGAAAGCTAATTTTATGAGAAAGATCTGGGCGAAAGATTCACCCCAATCGGAGTTAGGGATCTCCGGATATTTAAGAAACGGTGAAGGGCCAGAAAACAGAACGCAGAAACAGAGAGATAGATCCAATCTCGGAGGGGCTTTCGCCCCTCCCAAGACATGGAGGCCATGGACCAGAGGGGAAACCCTTCTCCCATCTAGGGAGAAGGTCAAGGAAGAAGAAGAAGGAGGGGGGCTCTCCCCCCTCGCCTCCGGTGGCGCCGGAACGTCGCCGGGGGCCATCATCATCACCGTGATCTACATCAACACCTCCGCCATCTTCACCAACATCTCCATCACCTTCCCCCCTCTATATACAGTGGTCCACTCTCCCGCAACCCACTGTACCCTCTACTTGAACATGGTGCTTTATGCTTCATATTATTTTCCAATGATGTGTTGCCATCCTATGATGTCTGAGTAGATTTTCATTGTCCTATCGGTGGTTGATGAATTGCTATGATTGATTTAATTTGCTTGTGGTTATGTTGCTATCCTTTGGTGCCCATCATATGAGCGCGCGCGTGGATCACACCATAGGGTTAGTTGTATGTTGATAGGACTATGTATTGGAGGGCAAGAGTGACAGAAGCTTCAGCCTAGCATAGAAATTGATGCATACGGGGTTGAAGGGGGACCAATATATATTAATGCTATGGTTGGGTTTTACCTTAATGAACATTAGTAGTTGTGGATGCTTGCTAATAGTTCCAATCATAAGTGCATAGAATTCCAAGTCAGGGATGACATGCTAGCAGTGGCCTCTCCCACATAAAACTTGCTATCGGTCTAGTAAAGTAGTCAATTGCTTAAGGGACAATTTCGCAACTCCTACCACCACTTTTCCACACTCGCTATATTTACTTTAGTTGTGTCTTTATCTAACATCCCCTAGCTTTTATTTTCTTGTTATTTACTTTCTTGCAAGCCTAGCCAAAAACACCTACAAAGTACTTCTAGTTTCATACTTGTTCTAGGTAAAGTAAACGTTAAGCGTGCATAGAGTTGTATCGGTGGTCGATAGAACTTGAGGGAATATTTTTTCTACCTGTAGCTCCTCGCTGGGTTCGACACTCTTACTTATCGAAAACTATTGCGATCCCCTATACTTGTGGGTTATCAAGACCTTTTTTTGGCACCGTTGCCGGGGAGCAATAGCGTGGGGTGAATATTCTCATGTGTGCTTGTTTGCTTTATCACTAAGTAATTTTTATTTGCTGTTCTTAGTTGTTTTCTATCTTTAGTTATGGGTAGGAAACTCAAAATACCAAAAAAATTAGTTGTACCTACTGAACCAATGGTTGAAGAACCACTCAAAATCTATCACACTGCTGAAGCTTATTACTTGGATCATCTTCGATCCATATGTGCTCGTGCTGAAACCCCAACTAGCTTAGTTGAGGGCAAATCTTTAGATGAGCATGCTTGTTATGTGCGACACCATATATCTGAAAAAGGGAAACGTTTACTGGATCAAATTCATCGTTTGCAATGCTATGCTTGGAATTTATGTGAAATTTATGATTTTACTTGTTGTTCTGAAAACCCTAAGAAACACCTTCCCTACCAATGTGAGTTTAGTGATAATGGAATCGTATATTCGTATGCTAAGGGTGTTTATAGTTACTATGATGTTCAACAAATTGAAGAATTTGTTGCTTTTAAGGGTGCTTATGAAATTGCTTCTTTGATCAAAAAGTATGATGCTACTCTCTACAAATCTGAAAATTTTGCCATACTTAAATATTGCTATGATAATTATGCTTCTAATGCCTATGTTAAACCATATATTGAGAACTACTCCGCTGTCCAAGAAGAGACTAATATTTTGCAGGAGTCTATGGAAGAAGAAATTGATGAAACTGTGAGCTCATTGGATGAAAAAGATGATGAGGATAGCGAAGAACAAAAGGAGGAAGAGCGGATTAGCTACTCGTGCCCACATTCTAATGAGAGTAACTCTTCAACTCATACATTGTTTAATTTCCCTTCGTGCTTACCGAAGGATGATTGCTATGATGACTATTATGATCCCGTTGATTCTCTTGAAATATCCCTTTTTGATGATGCTTGCTATGCTTGTGGCCAAGATGCCAATATGAATTATGCTTATGGAGATGAACTTGCTATAGTTCCTTATGTTAAACATGAAATTGTTGCTATTGCACCCACACATGATAGTCCTATTATCTTTTTGAATTCTCCTGATTATACTATACCGGAGAAGTTTGCTCTTATTAAGGATTATATTGATGGGTTGCCTTTTACCGTTGCACATGATGATTTGGATGAATATAATATGCATGTGCTTGCTGCTCCTACTTGCAATTATTATGAGAGAGGAACTATATCTCCACCTCTCTATGTTTCCCGCACGATAAAATTGCAAGAAACTATTTATACTATGCATTGGCCTTTACTATGCGTGCATGAATTGTTCTTTTATGACATGCCGATGCATAGGAAGAGTGTTAGACTATGTCATTGCTTGATATATGTTACTTTGTGCTCACTACTAAATTACAAACCATTTCTAATTAAAATTGGCTTTGATATACCTTGGGATCCGAGTGGACTCACTACTTGAGCACTATATGCCTAGCTTAATGGCTTTAAAGAAAGCGCTGCCAGGGAGACAACCCGGAAGTTTTAGAGAGTCATTTATTTCTGTTGAGTGCTTTCATATAGTTTAAAAACAACAAAAATAAAGAGGGGAACCCAAAACTTTTTCAAAAAGAAAAGCGAAAGTGAGAAAGACAAGCATTGTTGAAGTGGGAGCTACCCTTGAACTTTGTTCATGCTCACGGAAACTTTGTGAATCTTGATTACAGAAACTTTTCAATAAAAATAATTATCCCCTTGTACAATTCCATTATATTATAAAAATAATGTGCCAAGGCTTGCCTTTAGGATGTTTACAATGCTTGTTGGTTTGTGTGGTGCAGGACAGAAACTTTGGCTGTAGTGCGCGATTTTACATTTTTACTGGAACGTCAAATGGTTCTGATTCCTTTTGCACTGTCTTTCTGTGCAAATTTTTTATTTTTCCTAATTTTTGCAGAATTTTTCAAGTATCATAAGTATGGTGAATGTTCAGATTGCTACAGACTGTTCTGTTTTAGACAGATTCTGTTTTTGATGCATAGTTTGCTTGTTTTGATGAAACTATCGATTTATATCAGTGGATTAAGCCATGAAAAATTTATATTACAGTATACACAATGCAAAAACAAAATATGAATTGGTTTGCAATAGTACTTAGAGTAGTGATTTTCTTTATTATACTAACGGATCTTACCGAGTTTTCTATTGAAGTTTTGTGTGGATGAAGTGTTCGATGATCGAGAAGGTCTTGATGTGAGAAGAAGGAAAAGAGGCAAGAGCTCAAGCTTGGGGATGCCCGAGGCACCCCAAGTAAATATTCAAGGAGACTCAAGCGTCTAAGCTTGGGGATGCTGGGAAGGCATCCCCTCTTTCTTCAACAAATATCGGTATGTTTTCGGATTCATTTCATTCATGTGATATGTGTAAATCTTGGAGCGTCTTTGCTTTAGTTTTCTTTTTTCTTTTATGCACCATGCTGGTATGAGATAGTCCTTGGTTGATTTATAGAATGCTCTTTGCACTTCACTTATATCTTTTGAGTATGGCTTTATAGAATGCTTCATGTGCTTCACTTATATCATTTGAAGTTTGGATTGCCTATTTCTCTTCACATAGACAACCACCATTTGTAGAATGCTCTTTTGCTTCACTTATATTTGTTAGAGCGTGGGCACATCTTTTGTAGAAAGAATTAAACTCTCTTGCTTCACTTATATCTATTTAGAGAGATGGCAGGAACTGGTCATTCACATGGTTAGTCATAAAATCCTACATAAACTTGTAGATCACTGAATATGATATGTTTGATTCCTTTGCGATATAAAGATGGTGATATTAGAGTCGTGCTAGTCGAGTAATTGTGAAATTGAGAAATACTAGTGTTGAGGTTTGCAAGTCCCGTAGCATGCACGTATGGTGAACCGTTATGTAACGAAGTCGGAGCATGAGGTGTTTATTGATTGTCTTCCTTATGAGTGGCGGTCGGGGACGAGCGATGGTCTTTTCCTACCAATCTATCCCCCTAGGAGCATGCGCGTAGTACTTTGTTTCGATGACTAATAGATTTTTGCAATAAGTATGTGAGTTCTTTAGGACTAATGTTGAGTCCATGGATTATACGCACTCTCACCCTTCCATCATTGCTAGCCTCTTCGGTACCGTGCATTGCCCTTTCTCACCTCGAGAGTTGGTGCAAACTTCGCCGGTGCATCCAAACCCCGTGATACGATACGCTCTATCACACATAAGCCTCATTATATCTTCCTCAAAACAGCCACCATACCTACCTATCATGGCATTTCCATAGCCATTCCGAGATATATTGCCATGCAACTTCCATCATCATCATATACATGACTTGAGCATTTATTGTCATATTGCTTTGCATGATCGTAAGATAGCTAGCATGATGTTTTCATGGCTTGTCCATTTTTTTGATGTCATTGCTACGCTAGATCATTGCACATCCCGGTACACCGCCAGAGGCATCCATATAGAGTCATATCTTTGTTCCAGTATCGAGTTGTAATATTGAGTTGTAAGTAAATAAAAGTGTGATGATCATCATTATTAGAGCATTGCCCCAGTGAGGAAAGGATGATGGAGACTATGATTCCCCCACAAGTCGGGATGAGACTCCGGACGAAAAATAAAAAAAGAGGCCAAAAAAAAGAGAAAGGCCCAAATAAAAAATATATAAAAAATATAAAAAATGAGAGAAAAAGAGAGAAGGGGCAATGTTACTATCCTTTTACCACACGTGTGCTTCAAAGTAGCACCATGTTCTTCATATAGAGAGTCTCTTGAGTTATCACTTTCATATACTAGTGGGAATTTTCATTATAGAACTTGGCCTGTATATTCCAACGATGGGCTTCCTCAAATGCCCTAGGTCTTCATGAGAAATCAAGTTGGATGCACACCCACTTAGTTTCAGTTTGAGTTTTCATATACTTATAGCTCTAGTGCATCCGTTGCATGGCAATCCCTACTCCTCACATTGATATCTATTGATGGGCATCTCCATAGCCCGTTGATACGCCTAGTTGATGTGATACTTTCTCCTTTTTTGTCTTCTCCACATAACCCCCATCAACATATTCTATTCCACCTATAGTGCTATGTCCATGGCTCACGCTCATGTATTGCGTGAAAGTTGAAAAGGTTTGAGAACGTCAAAAGTATGAAACAATTGCTTGGCTTGTCATCGGGGTTGTGCATGATGTGAATATTTTGTGTGGTGAAGATGGAGCATAGCCAGACTATATGATTTTGTAGGGATGAGCTTTCTTTGGCTATGTTATTTCAATAAGACATAATTGCTTGGTTGGTATGCTTGAAGTATTATTGTTTTTATGTCAAAGGATAGACTATTTCTTTGAATCACTCGTGTCTTAATATTCATGCCATGATTAGACATATGATCAAGATTATGCTAGGTAGCATTCCACATCAAAATTTATCTTTTTTATCATTTACCTACTCGAGGACGAGCAGGAATTAAGCTTGGGGATGCTGATACGTCTCCGTCGTATCTATAATTTTTGATTGTTCCATGCCAATATTCTACAACTTCCATATACTTTTTGGCAACTTTTTATACTATTTTCGGGACTAACATATTGATCAAGTGCCTAGTGCCAGTTCCTGTCTGTTGCATGTTTTATGTTTCGCAGAAACCCAATATCAAACGGAGTCCAAACAGGATAAAAACGGACGGAGAATTATTTTGGAATATTTATGATTTTTGGGAAGTAAAATCAACGCGATACGGTGTCCGAGGGGGGCACGAGGTAGGGGGCGCGCCCCAAGGTGTCAGGCGCGCCCCTGACCCTCGTGGACACCCCGTAAGGCGGTTGACGCTCTTCTTTTGCCGCAAGAAAGCTAATTTTATGAGAAAGATCTCGGCGAAAGATTCACCCCAATCGGAGTTACGGATCTCCAGATATTTAAGAAACGGTGAAGGGCCAGAAAACAGAACGCAGAAACAGAGAGATAGATCCAATCTCGGAGGGGCTTTCGCCCCTCCCAAGCCATGGAGGCCATGGACCAGAGGGGAAACCCTTCTCCCATCTAGGGAGAAGGTCAAGGAAGAATAAGAAGGAGGGGGGCTCTCTCCCCCTCGCCTCCGGTGGCGCCGGAACACCGCCGGGGGCCATCATCATCACCGCGATCTACATCAACACCTCCGCCATATTCACCAACATCTCCATCACCTTCCCCCCTCTATCTACAGCGGTCCACTCTCCCGCAACCCGCTGTACCCTCTACTTGAACATGGTGCTTTATGCTTCATATTATTTTCCAATGATGTGTTGCCATCCTATGATGTCTGAGTAGATTTTCGTTTTCCTATCAGTGGTTGATGAATTGCTATGATTGATTTAATTTGCTTGTGGTTATGTTGCTGTCCTTTGGTGCCCATCATATGAGCGCGCGCGTGGATCACACCATAGGGTTAGTTGTATGTTGATAGGACTATGTATTGGAGGGCAAGAGTGACAGAAGCTTCAGCCTAGCATAGAAATTGATGCATACGGGATTGAAGGGGGACCAATATATATTAATGCTATGGTTGGGTTTTACCTTAATGAACATTAGTAGTTGTGGATGCTTGCTAATAGTTCCAATCATAAGTGCATAGAATTCCAAGTCAGGGATGACATGCTAGCAGTGGACTCTCCCACATAAAACTTGCTAACGGTCTAGTAAAGTAGTCAATTTCTTAAGGGACAATTTCGCAACTCCTACCACCACTTTTCCACACTCGCTATATTTACTTTAGTTGTGTCTTTATCTAACAGCCCCTAGCTTTTATTTTCTTGTTATTTACTTTCTTGCAAGCCTAGCCAAAAACACCTACGAAGTACTTCTAGTTTCATAATTGTTCTAGGTAAAGTAAACGTTAAGCGTGCGTAGAGTTGTATCGGTGGTCGATAGAACTTGAGGGAATAATTGTGCTACCTTTAGCTCCTCGTTGGGTTCGACACTCTTACTTATCGAAAACTGTTGCGATCCCCTATACTCGTGGGTTATCAAGACTGAGGCCCCAGCAGAACTATGTTTATGTTCTTTTTCGTTATTTGAACTCTTTAGTACGTACAGTAGTACTAGTACTATGTCTTACTACTGTTCTTCTTTGTAACATCCCAAATTTTCAATTTGGAATGTTATACACTAGATCATCATGCATATCATATTTTCATGCATTTTGGTTGATCCTAGAAATTTCACGCAACTCAAGGACCTTCGGAGAGAGTTGGAGATTTCGTTATTTTCTTATTTGAGAGTTTTCTCGGATTGGAAAAGAGGATCATTTGATTTATTTATTTCATCTTCAATTATTTTTCCGACGTCTAAAATATAAGAGAGGGAATAATATGACTTTCCCAAATTTAGGAAAAATGAAGATTTAATAAATAGATCAAGTTTTGGTTTTGCCGGAGTTTTATTTGCATTTTATTCGGATAGGGAAAAATGCGTGTTTTCAAAAATTGCATTTTAGGCCCGGAGAAAAGTTCATTTTGTTCGGCTCATTTTTAGGAGTCGAGGAAAATTTACTTTAGGTTTTTCGGAGTTCGTTTAGATCTCTTTTTGTTTTTTTTCTGCGCACTGAACCGTTTATAAAAAAAAGGGAAACTTACCGCAGGCCAGCCGGGCCAAGGCCCAGGCCAGGCCGCTGCGCCCCAGCCTCACACGCGCTAGGAGCCAGCGAAGGGAGCCCGCCGCCGCCTCTTGCTCCTGTACCGAATCCTAAAAGGATTCTAGGGCGCCCCTTGCCCCTTTTTCCTTATTTCGTTATTCCTATTCCTACTCTATTTCTTGCCCTCTACCCCAAGTAAACCCCCTCCCCTCCCCAATATAAATACCCAAGCACCCCCCCTCTAAACATCAAATCAAAACCCCTCTCTCCACCACCCAAGCCGCGCCTCACCCCGCGCCTCTCACCCGCGCCGCGCCCTACGTCACCCGCCGCCGCCGCGCCTTGCCTACACCGCCGCCGCCCCTCACCCACGCCACCGCCGCCGCCGCCCAACGCCGCCGCCGCCGGAGCCCCTCACCGGAGACCTCACCGGAGGTACCGCGCCGCGTCTATTTTCTTTTCCTCGGATCGTTTTCTTCTAATCGTTCCGATTCTTTTCTTCTCTTCCGATTCGTTTTCTTTCCGGTTCTTCTCTAAACCGTTCCGGTTTTCTAGATCGGTTTTTCGTTCGGTTTTCTTCTCCGAAACCCTAGATCGGATTCTTTTTCTTTTCCGATTTAGTTACCCTTGGACCGTTCGCCGGACCGTTCGTCCTAATGAACGTGATCACCAGATTCTTCTAGGTTAACGAACGTCCGTTTGTTTAACCGTTCTTCTTTTCTTTCTGTCGGATTTATTCCGCGATCGTGATCTCAGATCCGATCTTCGTTCTAGTTTATCTTCTCGCCCGTTTATCGGAATCAGGTGATTCAAGCGCCTGGAGTTTCGTTTCGAAACCGCCGTTCCGTCTAATCAACTTTAACTAAGTTTTTGCCCCGGTAAAATTTGACCTAGATTCAACTTGCTAGAACCGAGTTGTTTTCTTCCGCCGTTTGTTTTCCGTTTCTTTGTTCGGTTCGTTCTTTCTTTGCAACCGGAGTTCTTAAGTTGAACTATCTGGTTTGTTTTCTTGTTCGAGTTTTACCTGTGCATTAGATGAGTACTTATTGTGTGCTTGTTGTTTGTCTGCGATAGATCACCCGGATTGCGCCGCTTGTTACTTCGAAACCCTAGGACTCGCGGATCATCAGCAAGGCAAGTAACACTTTGATCATACCTTTTCTACAACCCATGTTTTATTGCATTAGATCAATCCTCTCACACTGCATGATTAGGATCTAATTAAATTGTGGGATGGGAAGTAGATGAGGTAGTACCTATTACCTGTATTACTATGAAACCTTTGGGAGTTACTTCTACGTTTGCTTATTATTATGCCATGCTATGCTAGTAGACGTGGATTGGGTGAGTGATATCCATGACAGATGTGAGTTGATAATTTTAATGGTTTATCTAAGGTGGCAACTTAAACACACATCTGGGTGGATTGAGGCACCTGATGTCTATCAGGACTTGCCTGTTTTTTTTCGGACCGCCACCCAGGCTCAAAGGGATCATAAGATAATTCATGCTAGAAACTTCCGTGTGCAGCCACATGCTACTATGGGCTCTGGCATAGTTGACTAAGTTGTGAGAACTCTTACGGGGTGGACTAGCAGATGTAGGGGATGTAGGTGTACCGGTCTACCCCACATGTAAGGTGCTAGTGCTTCTGAAAGACTATGTCTCGGTCATCCGTTTCTCAAACACCATGTAGTGCGAGAAAACAAACGGAGGCGATCGAGTCATGTGGGGAAAAGTGCGCAAACCTCTGCAGAGTGTACAAACTAATCATGATTAGCCGTGTCCCTGGTTATGGACAACTTGAGTATCTAGTACTTGAATATCATGTGAATCTCAACATGTTACTTCTAATTAATGTTGTTGGGTTTTAATTATTTTTAGTTGGGATTGAGAATGCTGTCAACCATTCTCAATGTTTCACAACCACCATGATAACTAAATAAATTTACTCCTTTGCAGTAGGGAAAAACTGGCTTTACGCAAAACCGTAACCATAGAGCTTTCCACCAGCCAAATATGCATATAGTATAGCTGTTTCATTCCATTACTCTCTATGTGTTACATTGCCAGCATATTCCATGTGCTGACCCGTTTTCGGGCTACAACGTTAATGTTGCAGACTTTTCAGACGACGATTGAAGTGTTTTAGGTCGTGGTTCTATACTCAGTGATGCCGTTGGAGTTGATGGACCCATTTATCTTCCGAGTCTTCCGCTGTTATCGGCACTAGATGGCCTTAAGCCATTTTTATTGTAATAATTCATATTGCAAAAAATATATTTAATAGGGGACACATCAATCACTTTTAGATCTTCATCTTTATTATCATGAAAACTAGAAGAACATGCTTTTACAAAGCAATCTTTCTTAGCACGCATCCTAGCGGTTCTTTCTTTGCACTCATCAATGGAAATTCTCATGGCTTTGAGAGACTCATTGATATCATGCTTAGGTGGAATAGATCTAAGTTTCAAAGAATCAACATCAAGAGAAATTCTATCCACGTTCCTAGCCAATTCATCAATCTTAGGCTATTTTTCTTCAAGCAAAGCATTGAAATTCTTTTGAGAAATCATAAATTCTTTAACACTAGTCTCAAAATCAGAGGGCATCTTATTAAAATTTCCATAAGAGTTGTTGTAGGAATTACCATAATTATTAGAGGAATTACTAGGGCACGGCCTAGGATTAAAATTTCCTCTATAAGCGTTGTTACCAAAATTGTTCCTACCAACAAAATTCACATCCATAGATTCATTATTATTCTCAATCAAAGTAGACAAAGGCATATCATTGGGATCATAAGAAACACTCTTATTAGCAAAAAAAGTTCATAAGTTCATCCATCTTTCCACTCAAAACATTAATTTCTTCAATTGCATGCACCTTTTTACTAGTAGATCTTTCAGTGTGCCATTGAGAATAATTAACCATAATATTATCTAGGAGTTTAGTAGCTTCTCCTAAAGTGATTTCCATAAAAATGCCTCCCGCGGCCGAATCTAAAAGATTTCTAGAAGCAAAGTTCAATTCGGCATAAATTTTTTGTATAATCATCCATAAATTCAAACCATGTGTAGGGCAATTACGTATCATTAATTTCATTCTCTCCCAAGCTTGTGCAACATGTTCATGATCAAGTTGCTTAAAATTCATAATATCATTTCTAAGAGAGACGATCTTAGCGGGAGGAAAATACTTCGAGATAAAAGCATCTTTGCACTTATTCCAAGAATCAATACTATTTTTAGGCAAAGACGAAAACCAAGTTTTAGCACGATCTCTAAGAGAAAAAGGAAATATATTCAGTTTAACAATATCATTGTCCACATCTTTCTTCTTTTGCATATCACACAAATCAACAAAGCTATTTAGATGGGTAGTGGCATCTTTACTAGGAAGGCCGGCGAATTGATCTTTCATGACAAGATTCAGCAAAGCAGCATTAATTTCACAAGATTCAGCATCGGTAAGAGGAGCAATCGGAGTGCTAAGAAAATCATTGTTGTTGGTATTGGAAAATTCACACAATTTAGTATTATCTTGAGCCATCGTGACAAGCAAGCAATCCAACACACAAGCAAACAAGAAGCAAGCGAAAAAGAGGCGAGCGGAAAGAGAGGGCGAATAAAACGGCAAGGGTGAAGTGGGGGAGAGGAAAACGAGAGGAAAATGGCAAATAATGTAATGCGAGGGATAAGAGTTTGTGATGGGTACTTGGTATGTCTTGACTTGTGCGTAGACTCCCCGGCAACGGCGCCAGAAATCCTTCTTGCTACCTCTTGAGCATGCGTTGGTTTTTCCTTGAAGAGGAAAGGGTGATGCAGCAAAGTAGCGTAAGTATTTCCCTTAGTTTTTGAGAACCAAGGTATCAATCCAGTAGGAGGCCACACGCAAGTCCCTCGTACCTACACAAACAAATAAGAACCTTGCAACCAATGCGATAAAGGGGTTGTCAATCCCTTCACGGCCACTTGCAAAAGTGAGATCTGATTGAGATGATAAGATAATATTTTTGATATTTTCATGATAAAGACTAAAAGTAAAGAAAGCAAAATAAATGGTGATAGAAATAGCTTGTTGACGGGAGATTAATATGATGGAGAATATAGCCGGGGGTCATAGGTTTCACTAGTGGCTTCTCTCAAGATAGCATAAGTATTACGGTGGGTGAAAAATTTACTATCGAGCAATTGATAGAAAAGTGCATAATAATGAGAATATCTAGGCATGATCATGTATATATGCATCACGTCCGCGGCAAGTAGACCGACTCCTACCTGCATCTACTACTATTACTCCACACATCAACATCTATCTAGCATGCATCTAGAGTATTAAGTTCATAAGAACAGAGTAACACATTAGGTAAGATGACATGATAAAGAGGGATAAACTCATGCAATATGATATAAACCCCATCTTTTTATCCTCGATGGCAACAATACAATACGTGTCGTTTCCCCTACTGTCACTGGGATCGAGCACCGCATGATTGAACTCAAAGCTAAGGACTTCTCCCATTGCAAGAAAGATCAATCTAGTAGGCCAAACCAAACTGATAATTCGAAGATACTTGCAAAGATAACCAATCATACATAAAGAATTCAGAGAAGATTCAAATATTGTTCATAGATAATCTTGATCATAAACCCACAATTCATCGGATCTCGACAAACACACCGCAAAAAGAGTTACATCGAATAGATCTCCAAGAAGATCGAGGAGAACTTTGTATTGAGATCCAAAGAGAGAGAAGAAGCCATCTAGCTAATAACTATGGACCCGAAGGTCTGTGGTAAACTACTCACACATCATCAGAGAGGCTATGGTGTTGATGTAGAAGCCCTCCATGATCGATGCCCCCTCCGGCAGTGTGCTGGAAAAGGCCCCAAGATGGGATCTCACGGGTACAGAAGGTTGCGGCGGTGGAATTAGGTTTTCATGGTGCTCCTCGATGGTTTCGGGGTACGTAGGTATATATAGGAGGAAGACGTAGGTCGGTGGAGCCACGAGGGGCCCACGAGGTGGAGGGCGCGCCCCCCTGCCTCGTGGCCTCCTCGTATGTTTCTTGACGTCCACTCCAAGTCCTCTGGATCACGTTTGTTCCGAAAATAACTCTCCGGAAGGTTTCATTCCGTTTGGACTCCGTTTGATATTCCTTTTCCGCGAAACACTGAAATAGGCAAAAAAAATAGCAATTTGCACTGGGCCTTGGGTTAATAGGTTAGTCCCAAAAATAATATGAAAGTGTATAATAAAGCCCATTTAACATCCAAAACAGAATATATAATAGCATGGAACAATAAAAAATTATAGATACATTGGAGACGTATCAGACGACGAAGTCATTGAGGACCCAATCAGAGGTGGCGTGAGCCGGCGAGCCGTCGACGTGGTCAGTGAGGCCGAACTTGGTGAGGGCGGCGAGAAACTGGCGGCGCCAGAGGCCATAGTTCTCCTTCTCATAGCCCAAAGTGACCAAGATGTGATCACCAATCCGCAGGCTTTGGATCTGAACGGTGGGAAGGGTTTGGTTGGCCACGGGGAGGTCGAATTGCTCATCGACGGAAGACTCGCCAAAAGAGGAGACAAAGGAGGATAAGCTCATGGCGGATAGGTGGGGAGAGAGGGCAGCGGAAGATGAGGATCTCAGTTAAACTGATACCATGTTGGAGCCAGATCGGATCGGAGAGAGAGATGGGTCGTGCAACGCTCATTTTATTGATAATCTGGGGTTACACTAGTTATATACATGCCGTCTCAGCTAACTAACTCACCCACTAGCCTGAAGACTAGGACTAACAAAACCACACGACACACACGTTCGCTAACAAGAAGCTTTGACGGGGTCGCAATGAAGCGTCACTAGACGCCATCGGTGTTGCCGTGGGAGCTGCTGTGTGGTGCCGACATGGGAGCTGAGTCGTGCCACCTGATCCTGCGGCTGGAAACATACACGTGATGCCCTGTCCTCGCGGGGTGACGGAGCTGCAGTGCAACACATGTGCCGTGATCCGCGAGTCTTGCCACCGCCGGCGGAAGCTGTAATGCGACGTGCCTCCCGCTGGCGCCGGAGCTGCAATGCAACGTGTGGTGTTGTGGACGGTGGATCTCGACGGCGGCGGAGTTGCAATGCAGCGGGTGTGGTGCTGCGATTAGCTGAGCTCGCCGTTGGGAGAAGCTACAATGCAACGACAGGGGCGGAGCCAGAAAATTTGGCCATTGGGTTCACTCCATGACCAGATGTGAGAACTCGGTACTAGTATGTGAAGTGTAAAGTCTAAGTTTAAATTATCTTACTACAAAATTATAGCACCCAAAAACAGTATAATGAATAGAAGTATGGTATCACATATCACACATCGTGTTGCATTAAAAACTAAAGAGTGCAAGACATACCGGTTCAAAAAAATTACAAAATCATTTGTTTACATAAATAACTTTGTAGCTTCAGATGTAACTTCTCATCTTCCTGGCACATTGAAAAAATGACAAGTTAGTTTCACAAGTTTAGATTAAGTATTATCAAGCAAAAGAATCTTGTAAAGGTACTCACATTTTAGAGTGTCCCCTTTCGATCTTTCATCGCCTTAAAAATATTAAATACCGCACCATTGGTAACCGTGGAAAATATATCTTTCTCCACATAGCAAATTAGGCAATCGCTCATGAACTGATCACCCATTTTGTAGCGCAATTTTTTCTTGACAACATTCATAGCTGAAAAGCATCTCTCCACTAATGCTGTGGCAACTGGCAATATCAATACTAGCTTTAAAAGATGATAGAGCAAAGGAAACGTAACATGCTTATTTGTTTACACCATTAATTGAGCAAGATCAGCAATTCCATCCAAATTGGCAAGCCTTTCATCTGCTCGCACATTGTCAATGTAAGTGCAAAGTTGAGGACCAAGATCATCCATTTTTATTGAATCGAAGTCATCTGGATAAAACTCAGCTAGCTTCACTAAGCTGTCCAAGTTGAAAGCAGCAAAAGAGTCTTTGGGGTTGAAAGAAGCCATGTGCCCAAGCAATGCAGAATTTACCTCATTGAAGCGGTCATCAAACTCTTGAAGCTGCCAATCAATAACAGAATTAAGACACTCAATTCGGTAATGTTGAAGGTTTGTCTTATTGGTTTTTTGTCGTGGTTTGTGCCGATTAACATATTGCTCCTGCATATTTGCATTCTCAATGTGATGCTCTTCACAAAATGAATATGCCTTCTCAAGAAGTGAGTCCCGTACATTATCCCTTAGTTCTTGCAGCTCATTTCTTGTTGACTTCACACATGAGATGGCATTCAAGATGTCTTGATCCTTCCTTTATAAAGACTGCGACAAAGTATTTGCATTTCCCAATATATGCAACATCATGTGCAAATAGAAAACAAAATCAAAGGTCTCAAAATATGCTACAAGACCACGTGCCTGACATTTCTTATCACTTTTGCCTTCCTTCTCAACATATTTCAGAACAGACATAACTGATGGGAACAATTTTAATAGACTTGAAAGGGTCCTGTAGTGTGAGCCCCAACGTGTGTCACCGGCTCTTTGAAGAGTTTGTTCCTGATTTAACCCCGTGCCAGTGGTAATCTGCCCACAGCCTATGGCTTTTATTACCTCCTCTAGATGTTTCTCTCTAATCATATCCTTTCTTTTGCAAGAAGCTCCAACCACATTGAATAAAACGGAGATCATATAGAAAAAATCTGCAACATCGTCATGCTTCTTTGATACTGCCACAATAACCAACTGGAGCTGGTGAGAAAAATAATGCACACAATATGCTGACTTATTCTCTTGCATAATCTTTGCTTTCAAGCCATTAAACTCACCACGCATGTTGCTAGCCCCATCATAACATTGGCCTCTGACCTGATTTATGCTTAAACCAATTTTCGTGAATAATTTTTGAAGAGTGGCCTTGAGACAAGTTGCTGATGTTTCCTTCACATGTTCAATTCCAACTAACCGTTCAATGATAAATCCATGCTTGCTAAGATATCTCAAAACAACTGCCATTTGCTCTTTGTCAGACACATCAGCAGCCTCATCAATCAACAAACTGAATACGTCACCTCCAATTTCTTCAATAATAGAATCTAAAGTTATCTGCACAAAAGATAATTAACTCATTAGACAACATTTTTACTTGTAAGAAAACATAAATAATAGGCACTAAAATTTAATGTTACCTTTGCAAAATAATTTGCAATTTCCTTTTGAATATCTCCACATACCCACTTACAGTTTTTTGGAGCATTCTTAAGAACTACATTCCGTATAGCTTCATTTTGGTTTGCCAATGTATCTACCAACTCTCGAAAATTTCCCTTATTTTGTGACTCCTCTGATTCGTCATGGCCTCGGAATGCTAAGCCTTGATGCAACAAGTATCTCACCGAATCAATGGAAGCATTAAGCCGGATTCGATTTTGCTTTTTTGTAAGATCAGTTTGCTTATCCATAGCAACATGAATTGACTGCTCTTGATTCATCAAAGCATCACATCTTTTTACTGCCACATTATGAAAGCTATTAACATTACCCTTACCCTCATGAGTATCAAGTCTGCTTTTCTTGTTCCAACCGTTCCAACCGTTAATAGCAAATGCATCACTCCCGGCTTGTCCTTCATTGTAATATCTGAAAAGGTAGCAGCACAAATAGAAGGCCTTATGCACTTTATCACTGTACTCAAGCCAACGACCATAATGCTTAAACCAATCTGGATTAAATCTCCGTTGAGTATCTCCAATCTCCCTCTGCGGGTAATCAAAATTAGACGGTGGCTTGTAAGGTCCCCTTGTTAAATACATGCGCCTAATCTCATCTTGCTTCTTTGGATTTCTTGTGTACTCAGAAATTCTCTTCCGATCAGCCAGATCATAAGGCAACTCATCTAAGTTAATTTCTGTATGAATAGTAGCCTTTGGAAGAGTAGCTGCAGTACTATTTGATGCACTTAGCCTACGTCTAATGGGTGACCTTGATGTGCCTGCATCATTCTCTCGATATGGTGACCGAGTTTTCTTTGAAAAATACCGCTGCATAGCCTAGATCAGTGGAAGTCCATGGAGAAAAAATTAAAAAAACTAGGGCAAAAAATCACTATCGCACCGAGCAATTAGGCTACAACTGTTGAGATGAGGCAACTAAAACATACATAAGAGAGATGAGATGAGGCAATGTAATCTAATTACCTCAAATTTTAGGGTACAACTGTTGCCGCTGTAGATCTGCCTGCGGCCGCCCGAGAGGCGACGTCTCCGTCGCGACGAGGCAGCAGGAACACGAACAGACTAGAGAGATCCGATGCGAATTGGAAAAGGAAAAGAAGACGAGGCGTGCGGCCGCGTAGGTGACTAATCATGGTGATTAATTACGGCAAGGAGTCCAGGACTTCTGGTGGGGAGTGAAGTCTGAAATAAACCTTATGGTTGTAGACGCCGTTGCAAATGAACCCCCACGTCCAAATCCCGGAAGTCCGTACCCCAACCTCTCTGATCCCGGTCGTTATCTCTCTTAAGCTGGGTTGAAGGCAGGATTTGCTGACGTGGCATGGTTCGAGGGTGGGATTAGAAATTAATGATGCCACGTGTGCTAGGGCACTCCTTTCTTTTTATATCTGACGCTGGTGGGGATCGAACCTAGGGTTCTTGCGACGGAGAGAGGGCGGGTGGCGATTTCGCGGTGGTGGGGGCGATGTCATCGTCATCGTCGTCGATTGCTTCCTCCCGTTCACGCGGCGGAGGGACTCGACGGAGAGTGGCTGCAGTTAGGTCGCCGGTGCCCTATCGGGGGCAGCCCATGGACTACGAGCCGGCGGTTTTCTGCGAGTGGTTCGGGCGGAAGGCGCCGCGGTGGATATCGTGGAGTCTGGCGAACCCTGGGCGGAGATATTACACATGCGTTGAAGCTCAGGTAAGCTTGATTCGACATTTTGCATCTTCCTCTGCTTGGTGCTCTGTTCTTTGCTTTATGTCTGACAGAAATTCTGTTAATTGAACAGCACGGTTTCATCCAGTGGCATGACCTTCCTACATCTCCATTTCTTCGTGGATTGCTGGGAGATCTTCGAGATAGGGTATGGAATCTAGAGGATTTTGTAGCTGCATTAGGTGATGGAGATGATGGTGCTATGACTGTGGAACTGCAGAAGAAAAATGAAGGAATGCAGTGGCAGGCGCTGGAGCATTAGTTTGTAAGAAATGTGTTAGTACAAAGATGATGTTATTCTGTGGCATCATGCTATTTGTCTCAGGTTTATCTGTAGGGATGATATTATCTTAGTTTATGTGGTTGTGAGGCAGCAATGTACTGAATTTAAATCCTAGAACTTGACAAAATGTGTAATGGATGTCATGAATTGTACTGATATTCAGTTTGCAAAGACTGCCATTTCTCTGAAATGAAATCCAGTTAGCTATTTTGCAATATGCAATGTATCAGGTTTGAAGTGTCATTTTTTCAGCAATAAGATGTATAGTTGACAGTATAGCAAGAAGAACAACATGAAGTATTTGCACTTCATTTGGACAGCCACACACATATATGATATTTTTGCCAGAAACCATAGCACATAATAACAAGTACTTACCATAGCACATGGTAACAAGTTCACATGGACACAGACATCCAAAATAACATCAGTTCACTAGTTCAAAGGACCAAACACATGCAAAATAATACCACTTCAGTACTTTTTAGTACTTTCCCAGAACTTCAGTAGTTCCCAGAAGCATTGAAATAAACTGAGAAGCCCCCTGTGGCTCTCCCTCTCTTTGCTCCTCTGCCTCTACCAGCAGATATACTCCCTCCAGGTGCATCATTTGTAGCTGTGACTCTCCCTCTCTTTGGTCCTCTGCCTCTGCCAACATTTGCACTCCCTCCAGGTGCATCATTTCCAGTTGTGTGTCTTGCAACTCTAGGTGGTTTGAAGCTTGATGTTCTTGGCTGGGAGCTAGAAGGAGGAGCATAACCTGAATTTCCAGCTGGTGCAGAAGATCTAGAAGCAGTTGCCCTTGCTTTGGAGGCATCAGTCTCTGCTTGCTGCAAATAGAAAGAACAAAAGAATATGTGCATGTTGCTGCAAGCAGTGCAACTAATTTAATGCATTTACATTATTGTGCACTTGCATTATGTACCTCAGTGGCCCTCTGTTTTTTCCCTCTCTTCCCAAGATATGCTTTGGTTTTTGTGTTTCTATTTGGATTCTGTTTACAAGATCCTTTGTTGTGTCCCTGAACTCCACAACATCCACAGGTGATTTGAATTCCATGCTTGCTCAACTTCTTTCCCTTGGGTGCTTCCCCCTCTTCTCTTCTCCTGTCATTGTTTTTTTCCTAGCTCCAAGCATTGCAACATATCCAGGTGCCACTGGCCTAGGGTTTTGAGAAACTGGCCAGTTTTCTTCACCTTCCACAGGTTGGAGGCAGTGCTCATATATTTTCTTGAAAGTATCAATGTAGTAGCATGGGTCAATGAAATCTTCTATTTTCTGTCCACTCTTGTATATGGCACATATGGCATGGTAGCAAGCAAGGCCTGCCAGTTGAAGATACCCACATGATCATGTCTTGTTGGCAAGGTTTACTGTGTATCTCTTTCCTCTGCCTCTTAAGTGCTTTACCTCAAATCCATCCTTCCCATTCCAGAGCACATCACAGAACTGAGTCATCTTAATGTTGGCATGCATTTTCTTCATAATGTTAGGGCAAACTATGCCATGCCACTTCACACTTTTACTTCTCTGGTCCTGAATTCTAGCAAAGACTTTCTTCCTGATCATTTCTTGCTGTGATATTATGGGGTAAAACCTGGACTCAATGATAGCATTGTTGAAAGACTCACAAAGATTGTTATCCACCGATTCACACTTTGATCCAGGTGGGAAAAAGGATCTGGCCCAATGATTTGGCTCTGTCCTCATAATATCCTTTGCACCTTCAGGAGTCTTTTGAGCAAGCTTGGCCTTGTTATAGTTGAAATCCTCTCTGCTAGAAGACTTGGCAATTGCCCAGAACCTTTTCTGCAGTTCATGATCTCTATGCTTCTTTCTCCAATTGGCATAAATGTGCCTAGCACACATCCTATGTTGTGCCCTAGGCAAGTAATCCCTCATGCTATTAATTAATCCCTACAAAAGGCAGTTTTGCATTAATACAAGCAAATTAATTAATAGAAGCTTATATGCATTAATAAAAGGCATATATGAATTAATAAAAGGCTGTTTGAATTAATAAAAGGCATATATGAATTAACAGAAGCAAGTTTGATTTAATAAAAGGCAAGTTTGAATTAATAACCCCTACCCTAACCGTGTCGACAACCCCTAGCCTAACCGTGTCGACAACCCCTAGCCTAACCGTGTCGACAACCCCTAGCCTAACCGTGTCGACAACCCCTACCCTAACTGTGTCGACAACCCCTACCCTAACCGTGTCAACAACCCCTAGCCTAACCGTGTCGACAACCCCTACCCTAACCGTGTCGACAACCCCTAGCCTAACCGTGTCGACAACCCCTACCCTAACCGTGTCGACAACCCCTACCCTAACCGTGTCGACAACCCCTACCCTAACCATGTCGACAACCCCTACCCTACAGATACAACAACAAATATAACAATTTTGCAGCACATAACAAATATAACACTTGTGGGAGCAACAAAAAAACAAAGCATACAAAAACAATGTTTACCTTTTGCTGGTCAGATATGAAAACCCACCCAGCTCCTTGATCATTTATATCCAGATCCTTGATTAGTAGCCCAATGAACCATTTCCATGTTTCTGTAGTCTCCTTTTCAACAACTGCCCAAGCTACAGGGTACATTTGGTTGTTTGCATCCCTAGCAATTGCAGCAAGTAGTTCACCTTGGCATGCTCCTTTGAAAAAGCAGCCATCTAGCCCTATCACCTTCCTACACCCAGCTTTAAACCCTTGCTTCAAAGCACTGTAGCAAACATAGAACTGCTGGAAAACATTCACTTCCATTTCTTCTGGGTCCAAGCAAACAGCTACTGTACTTCCTGGGTTACTCCTAAGCAACTCTAGCTGGTAGTCAAAGATTTTTGTGTACTCACTCTTCATACCAGACAAAAGCTTATCCATAACAATCTTTTTTGCTGCCTTACACTTGGAAGTGGATACATCAGCAGACATATCTTGTAGTACAGTGGCTTTAATACTATCAATCTTCCACATAGGATTGGCTAGAATGAAATGCTGATATTTTTCTGCTATGACCTTTGCAGAAACAAGCCTGTTTTCTCTGTTTTGTGCACAGTGATGCTCTTCCTCATATGTTATTATTTGGAACCTTGAGCACCTACTTGTTTTTGCTCCATACACAAGCCATGGACAGATTGGTTTGACGGCACGACAATGCGGGGGTTAGAGTTCCATGGACAATGATAACAAGGTATCTACGGTGACATCGTGACAGTACATAGAGTAGGTCATATCATGTCTATCGTGTCCGCCGGCCCGCGTTCATAAATCTAGGCTCCAAATTATGGATGATCAGCATACTTTGATGAAGTATATGAAGTGCTCGTAGGATATGGGCCATTAATACTAGTATATGGAAAGTGCACCAGGCGACAAGAAGTCAAAAATTATAGCCTGACTCCACACTTTAATAATTGAATAATTAAAGGAAGGATGGATGAAATCTTCCCTATATGCCGCCGCCAAATAGAATTCATGTCAGCCCGCCCTGTATTTTCATATAGGTGCACACGCCGCTTTGCAACATGGCGCAGTCGCAACCCTAGACTTTGGGACATGGCGTACAACCTCGGATCCTGCTGGCCGGGTTGACCTCCACGGAGAGTTGCAGCAACAAATGATGAAAAATAGCAAAAGACAAACATTAGGTTTAGCCTTTACGTAGCTAGTCAAGCAAGGGCTAAGATACACAATTCATGGATGAAATCTTGAAATCCGTCCTGTACTCTGACTAAATAATAGTAGTATTAGTTAGGCTGGTCATATTGGGAGTAACTTAGCAAGTAACATAGCGTATTTCAAGACAGAGTTGTTTATGTGGCATAGAGTTAATGAGAAGAAAGGTGTTTGGAGTAACATAATATGTTACTGTAACATAACACAACCCAAAGCAAAATGAGTCTATGATGTAATAAATGCCACCATCTATAATACTACTTATATGTTATTTTGCATTATGAAGGTAATAACAAAGACTAGTGTTATATGCATGACACTAATTTAAGTTACTTTCCACTACAACTAGCCTCAGCAAATCGGTTCACTTTCCTGATGGCTCACGTGTGAAGGAAGAGAGAGCTCAAACAGAACCTTTCCCTTGAGCCACGTGCGCGCAGAAGAATCAATATTCAATCAATGCATGCATGGGTTTGCAAAGCTGCAGGGCGGCTCCTATATGTTCATCCACATGCACGTGCACCTCGCGGATACCTCGGCCATCCTACTGTGATCAGATCATGCGGAAAATCGTCGCCGCCCGCAAGACCGAAACCGATCTGCAAACAATATATCAAGGCAGTAGAAATACTTCAAGAAGAAATTGCCTTATTTTATACGGATTTAACTGGAAAAATATCACCTGATAATCCATCGATCCGTGACGATCGTCCAGCAGGCTCTCAATAAAATCACTAATGTCGATGTGAAATCCGGCATATCTCGTAGTGGGGGTCCTAAGCTAGGCGTTTTGGAGCGATGGTAATACGGACACATGTTTTATCCAGGTTCGGGCTCTCTTGATGGAGCTAAAACCCTACGTCCTGCTTTTGATTGTATTCATATGAGGGATAGTACAGGGTACATGTGTCTACCACGAGATTGTTCTAATGAATATTAGACCATCTATTGACTAGTTTGTCCTCGGTTTATATAATGCACCGAAGGCCTAGGGTTTAGAGGAGTCCTCGTCTTGGGCGCCAAGTCTTATGGAATCCTCCTTGTATGCGGCAGGGGCTGCCCCAAGTGGCCCATAAGTGAAACGCCATGGGGGTCCTCGGCCCGATCCAGCTGGACAGGAGACGACGTGGTGAGTATCACCTAGTCCAGGACACCGTCAAGGAGCAATCATTTTTTGCGTAATAAGGAGGCACTTGCTTACGTGGGTCCCTACTGTTAGCCTCTTCACTTACATCCCTCTTCCGATGGTTGTTGTTTGTTGACCATGTTGACCACGCCGTGTCGATAGCACCAACGTGGTGGACGACAGTAAGGTCTAGGAAGGAAACGACCCGGAGCCGGCGAAGCCACAACGGTGGATGCCCATGTTGGGGGGAGTACGAGGGCTGACTGGTCGGTTGCAGGGTGAGGTTGACGTCGCCGAAAAATAACAGAAGGTGCGGGTGGGTAGACGGATGGTCTTGCCAGCCGAGATTAGGCTCGGCAGGTGAGGCTTGCGCGGCAGCACAACCGACCACGGGAGGAGGGAGCAGGCAGTCCCATCGGCGCTGGTTTGGGCGGCTGGAGCAAGAAGATCAGAGTTTGAAGAAGCACGACGGTCGTTGGATGGACATCCAACAATCACTGCTTTGTGTTGACTAAGTTGACAAAGCCTTGCATACATGTCAATTTTTTTAGGATAGCATCATCGTCAACCTAGTAGGCCCACAAGTCAGCCTTCAAATATATGGAAACAACATACAATCCATTTGTCATTATTTTTAATAATTTATAGCCCATTTGCTACTTCTTAAGGATATTTTGAAGCACATATTCTTTTTATTAGCATTACAGACCATATTCTGATCACTACTAAAAAATTCAACGAATTTTGCATATTTCGGCGAGGTCTGAACTCTTTTAATCATAAAATTTCAAGTCACGAGAAAAATAATTTAAAAAATTATATCAAAATACAATACAAAGAAATTTTCTCCGCAAAAAAATCAATGAAATTAAAAATCTTGAAATCTAGAAAAAACGAAATTTGAATCTAATTGCAGGTTGGCTTTGGTTTTAAAGTTTACATCCCATTTCTTACTAGTTGTAGCCCATTTTCTGGGGAAGCCGAATACATCCCTCCTCGATTTGAAAGATTTACAGCCTGGCAGGGCTGAGAAAAGCAAGTAGGCCTCGGTTGGGCATTCTTCAAAAACAAATAGAACTGGGCTAGCCAATTTCAGAAAGAAAAAAGATATCAACTAGGCTCGTCACGTGCTTAAATAAAAGTCTGGGCTAGACGGGCCACAGCCCCCGCACAGCCCGCAATTGATATCCTGCTCCGTCTCTAAAACTAAAAAATAACTGGGCGAGTTGTTGGGTCCCGGGTGTTAGCCGCTCGTTGTGTAATTTTCTCGTTTATTGACTACATTGACAATGGCGTGGGACCTAGATGTCAAACCATTAGGAGGAAGTATTTTTTTTGGCTTGTAATAACGAGGCACCTGCTTGCGTAATGCCATGACCCTGGTGGGTCCCTACTATCAGCCTCTCCTCATACAATCATCTCCTAATTCCTCTCGGTTGTTGACCATGTTGACAACGCCAGACGACAGCGGGCACACCGCGAGCGATCCAAGGCGGAGAACGACAGCGAGGCCTCGGAAAGGAACAAACAGGGAGCCATGGAAGATTTAGCAGTGTAGTGGCAAGCGGAGGGGAGTACGAGGGCAACAACATCTAACTCAAGCTTACAAATAGTACAAAAGTCCAAGGATTAATTGTTTATCAAATTTAGACAAAACCCAGATTGAACATGGCAATAACATCTAAACCAACCACTATTGTTGGCAGTCCCAAACAAATGGATCGGTGTGATCCATAAAATCAACATCCTGTGCCAAAATTTTTACTGGAACATGACCACAAGTTGTTGTAAATAGAAGCCGAGCATGTTCGGAAGCCCATTTGTCCGCCTGAAACTTCTTTTTTTGCTGTTCAACATATCCGTCTGTGAGAAATTTCTTGGTTAAAAAATTAAGCCTCATGGACAATAGTAACCTCGCATTCAACAGGAAGAATGTGACAAAGCTTCTGTTTGCCTGGTTGGATGCATATCCTTCCATCATTATTGTCCTCAAACGAATGTCATGAGAACTGAGAAAATCCCGGTGCTTATTACTCCACTGACTGGTTATATATTTTTCTCCATGTGTTAGTGCCTAAGTAGACATGAAAATTGAAAACAGTTAAGGTCTAAAAAATGGGTATGTCGAAAGAGCGACAGCTGAACGGTTAATTCTAGTACAATATATACGGGCTTTTAATGTGCATGAAATCATCACCTTTATATACAAATTCTCCAGACATGGAAAGCATTGCAGCAAGCCAATAATTGTGTTCAAATCACAACTAAACATTCTGATATATAAGATCTTGACAGAATCCAGCACCATTGATAGGCTATCCATGGACGAACTCTTCATTGAGCATACATAATATTAGTACCCAAAGTGTACTCCAAGATGATATAAAACTTATGCGCACAAATGAAAAATGCAGCTTATGATTGCAAATGCGTAGATGATAATATATGGCACATGAATATGTGTGGAGCCAAAGACCAACTTGTGATAAATAAACGAATCACGAATTACACCCAACATCTCCAGTTTAGGCGCGGACACGACAGCTATTTCCAAGGTATATAACAATAATGAAGGAGCAACCTTTGAAGTGAAGGGGCATCTTCGATGATGAGTTGTTGTCCTTGAAAGCAAATTCCAATGCTTTTAAGGAGAGGCGACGTTATTTGAAGACAACTGATACGGATTTCTATTCCCAAAACAATACAAGCGCTCCAGGGCAGGGCAACTGGAGTGGATGATGCTATGCAGTGAGGCCCCCAACACATAAACCACCACAAGTGGAAGTTTTTTTTAGCAGTGGGAGTCGAAGCATTTATACCAGATCGTCTAGTAGATGGCACCGGGCGAAGGTGGCGGTGTGAGAGAGGAGGATAACCACAAGATGAACAATAGTGGTGTGGGCACAAATTCTTGGCGTTCGGTTCGTGGTATGTAATTTCCGTGGTAAAGGTAGAAGTCAAACTGCTGGAGTTTTTCGAATTCAGGCGATGTCAGCCAAGCGTCCACCGTGCAGGATATGGACGGCAGGTAGCGTGTCGGGATGCAGAGGCGTTGAACGGAGCCCTAGTTGGAGGAGATGATGGCTCTGAGGAGTTCGAAATCATGAACGACAGATAGCTGACTACAGACAAGATTAAGGGGCGTGGCGCGCCATAGAGGGCGCCACCGAGTTGTGAGGATTTGGGTGCGGCAGCAATCCTTTGTGGGGAGAAGCGAGATGATCTCCCCAAGAATGGCATCCGGGAGATCGCTGATGCGGTCCACCCGAGATTCTACGGGTTCCTCAGATCCGAGTGGTGGGGGCTCTCCGCTTCTCCCCGTGCTGCCTGGTGCGGGATCTACAACCGCGTCACCGCTGGCGGGAGCCTCATCTTCTTGGCGATGGAGTCAGCCGACTCCATTTTCCTTGCATGCGTCGCGTCGAGCTCACGGGTTTGAGCAGAGCAGCCAAAGCCGAGCCTAGTGGCAGTGTGAGTGGGGAAGAAGGAGGGTTGGGGGTTTTCTATAGGAGCGAGGAAGAAGGGGAACATGCATTTTCTGTACGAGTGAGGAAGAAGGGGAACATGCATTTTCTGTACGAGTGAAGAAGAAGGTGAGCGGGGGTTTTCTGTACGAGTGAGGAAGAAGGGAAGCACGGGGAATTTGGGGGGCGACGGAAGGGGGAGAGTCTAGCGGGATGCAGGGTTTTTTCAGGAGCGCCCCAATTCAAGAACTATGTGTTTTTCCTCGCAAAAAACTAATGGGCTTTAAGATGGATTGGCTTTTATATCGGCCTAGTCGGCTGCCGTCGTGTTTCTTGTCCTGGGCGGTCTTAACACTAGAGGCAGCCCATAAGAGACACTCTCCAGCTCTCCCAGCTTATTGCCAATTCGAAAGAAAAAAAGAGGTGCCCTCCAGCTTATCGCTCCTCATTGGTGACCTTTTTCAACTTTAAAAAAATTACGGCTCCCTCTCGGGCCCGCTTGCCATCCACCAAATTAGAGGATGCGGTACTGCATGCAGACACTCACTCTGGTCATAGCGTGGCAAAATGAGTTGTCAAATGAGGTGTCAACATTCACATTAAACTAAGCTTCAGAAGATATGGTATGCATACTAACATTCACAAGCACAAAAGTTCAGCATGTTTATGCATCTCAATGATTCACCGTACTATAACCAAGACAAAGCTGTGAGAAGGTGCATAAATAAAGAAAAACGATCGATGCTTCTCTGAGCAAAGGGCCTCCCTGCGCACACATTAATTTCCTGGGCATGCTTCTTTCTTCTCAATGTTGTGAGCACTTTGAGCATGTTGGCAACTCCACAGCTAGCTGCTTGTTTGCTCCTCCACTACTCACCGGCTAGGCCGTATTTGACTCGGGACTCTTTTATCTTGCGGTGACGTTGCGGCTACACTTCTTGTTTGCTCCTCCACTACTCGCAGGCTAGGCCGTATTTGACTCGGGACTCTTTTATCTTGCGGTGACATTGCAGTTGCACTGCTTGTTTGCTCCTCCACACATGACAGGCTCGTTCCACACTACAACTAGCAAGTCAACATACGAGTACACTTATTTCATCTTTCGCTGGTCATTGTACCTAGTTACGAATGTAGGAATACCTGGAGCGCCATGAGGTTAGCTGACAGCAGGTAGATGCAGCCATATAATTTTGTGTGGCTGTACAAAAATTGAGGTTTGTGTCCCATCCCATTCTTATGGGAATTCTTCTTGAATTTGGTACAATGTGACAGCTTGTTCTTTGCATCAAACTTTCCTTTCTTTTTCTTGTTGTTTTTGGTCTTATTGGGCTGGAAGTTCTTCTCGTGTACCATGTGGGCACTTGAAGCTCCCTCAGCGACTCAAGCAAGTGTGTCTTTTTCTCTCGCCTTCTCTTCAAAATCAAGAGTGCTAATGAGATCCGCAACGGAAAACTATTGTCTCTTATGTTTCAGAGATGTAGCAAAATTGTTCTGTGAAGGTGGAAGCTTGGCAGTGATGGTCCCAGCAACAAATTTTTCTGGCAACACACACTTAAAGTACTCAAGTTCCTTAGTGAGTGACTGTATCATGAGCCTGATGAACAATAGAGTGCTCATCAATTATCTTGTAATCATAGAATTGATCCATGACGTACAACTCGCTACAAGCGTCCAAGGCCCCAAACGTGGCCTCAAGCGCAGCCCACATGTCTTTGCCGCTATCAAATGACATATATGAATCCACAACGGAATCGTCAAGAACACTCAGAAGGGCGCCTTTGAAGATGGTATCCATGTTCTCAAAAGCTTCCTGCTGTGTAGGATTATGATCGTCCTCAGGCTTGCCCTTAGTGGCGTCATAGCAGTACATGATCTGAAACCAGTAAACTACTCTCGTGTGCCACCTTTTATATTGCACCCCCTTAAAGGTAGGTGGCTTCAAAAGCACAGAAAAACCACTCAGAGTAAATTGCCTATAATCAGGTTTTTGGTATGGATTGTTGAATATATGAGCAAATTACTATGAGATTTAATCTGAATAAACAGTAAATAGATCATGACGACAATTGCAAAGATCAAAGTAATGATGCAGACTAAATCAGGAGGATAGAATCACATACTGTGCAGCGGGAGTAGAACCACTATGGTTGATGTTGTCACTCATGTTGTTGATGAAGAGGTTGCCGAGGTCAGGGAAGAAGGTTGTCATTGAGGAAGTCACCGCTGGCAGCGGTCGTGCGAGTGTGCTCCCCGAAAACCTGATCGCCCTCTCATGTACAGGATCACGAAAGGCGGGGTTCTAGAGGACTGTTGTCCCTTCTTGTGGTGCACGCTAGAAGGAGGGATGGAGAAGACTTGCGTGGCAACACTATGATCTATAATGATGCGAAACTATATGATACAACGGTGACTAGGGTAGAGCCTGTCAGGTCGGCCGTGCGAGTAAACCCCATGTCCAAGTCAATAATAGCCCCACTATCCAAAAGAATCGGAAACAACTGAGTAATTAAGGCGTCCGTTAAATATCAATTAATGACTGGATTTGTGCCATTTTTGTTCTTGTCAATGACATTTTCCTATGTGACCACAGGAAATCTAGACGTGCTCATTCTTAGTTGCATTGTCAACCCAACACTCCCTCACTTTCTTTCCTTTTTTGACCAAGAGCCCGGTTAGGCCGGCCCCAGCCCCACTTTATTTTCCTTTTCAACCAAGAGATCGGTTCGTTATCCAGTCTCTATAATACCTTTTTTCCTCTATTAGTAAAAATGTAGGTGGTGTTCTAGTGTTCGACAAGCCGACGAAGCTAGGTACAGTGGCAGAGACATGGGGGAGCAGCAGGGGCCCTGCCCCCTAACATCTGAGATTTACACCTAATTAGCCGATGAACAGCTTGGAGGCTGGATGTGGGTCCCATCTTGGAGGCGTGTACTATATAGTGTACCCCATCTCTATCCTTCTCTTGGAGCGTGTCAAGTATTGCTTCCCATGTCTCCCAAGGCATCACATGATTTTATTAACAAATTGAAATTTGCATGTGCTATGCACGTACCCACATACTATTAGTAGGTAGATAGAGAAGAGAAGAGATGTAGATAAAACTCGATCAATAACCGCGCCACCGTGTTCAGGTCGCACTTTGTATGACTCACATGTGGTCGCAGACCCTACATTAAGTGGACAACTAGATGTGTCAAATTATCACGTTAGTTGCCACTTCGTGTGCAAATGCGCTCCACCGTGGGTGTACCCACGCATGTGCAGGAGGGGACGAGTGCGTGCGTGCACCTCTTCTCTTCGTCTCTCTCTCTCTCTCTCGTCTAGTACATTTTAGTGACATCGCAAGTCTTATAGCCTACTGACTAGGCCTTATTAGACTGGCTCTAAAGTTACTCTCCACTGTGTGCAGCAGGCGGCGCCCTCGGCTGACACGCCGCTTCAATGGCGGATACAGTGAGAGGTCGCGTCGCCCTGACTTGCCATCAATGTGGAGCGGCGGGCTCAGCTGGCGCCAGGAAGGAAGTGCGCGCGGGAGGTGGAGTGGTTTTTGGTGGGCCAGGAAGGTGAGAAGCCAGCTTGGGATCGGTCCGGACGGGGAAATATCAGGTGCCCCCATCCTTTCGATGCTCCCATACTCCTGTTGGAAATATGAGCAATTTACCATATGATTTTATTAACGGAAATACTAGATAAGGCATGACTAAAGTAGCAGAGATAAAGAAAGTCATGTGATCTGACAAAGAGAAGGCAGATAACATCTGCAAATATAAACTAGAACCGAACATCTCTAGAGTAGACAGTAGACCAAGTAGCATATATGAAGTAGAACCTATCATGTCTAGGGTAAGGACTAGAACAAGGAACTATGGAAGAACCTCTAACAAGAAAAACAAGAACACGTATAGGACAACAGCTGCAACAGTAGCACTGGACTTGGGGTCAGTGTCCTCGGTAGCCATGTCGTCAAGGAGGTTGTCGACGTCGGGGAAGTAGTCGTCGTCGGGGAAGTAGTCGTCGGAGTCCGGGGCATCCATGACAAAGATGTCAGTAGTCGTGCAGAGCGCTCCCCAAAAACCTTATCACCCTTCTCCCGTACAGGACTGAAAGAGCTGCGGTTTCGTAGGCCTACTGTCCCGACCTGCGGTGCACGCCGCAAGCCGGGATGAGGAAGATCGTAGCAGCAGCGCAGTGTTCAGGAACCGGTGGCGAGAGGAAGAATGAGTTCTCGTGCATCTCTCTGAGAGGAGCGACCTCCCTTTTATAGGCGCAAGAGAAGAAGACGAGAGGGCAGCGATGGAAGGTGAAATGAAGAGATGAATATGAAGCGAACAGCCAACAGCCGAAGGGCTGCACCGTTCGCATTCAAACTCCACTATCGTAAAAACTTTTCAGCTTCCGTGTGACCTTTCATATACCCGTCGTGTGTGGCAAAAATTTAGACATCGGCTCGGCTCATTGCCGCAACCCGCAGCGCGTCGTGACGAGGCGTGGCGAGGCGGGCGGCGGAGGAGGAGCGCGCGTGGATGTCCCTCTTGTTCTCATGCTCATACATGTGGGGAAAGAACCTCCCTTATAAAGAGGTCCAACTCCCTCTAAACTAGCAATGTGGGACTAAACTTTAGTTCCACCTCTTGCCTTGCACGAATGGGCTGCTTGGGCCTCTAGGATTTATTAGGAATTTCTGAAACTGCTATCGGACTGACCCATAATAGACAAAATTCCAGCAATCCCCCACCAGATCCCAGAGACACACAAAATTTGCCTTTGGTTCCAAAACACTGTTTTATATACCGGTATTGCAGTGGAGACTGTTAAGTTGAACTTCCACCTAGAACTCTATGCCACACTAGTAAGCAACTTGAACAGTGGACTGGGACTTGAACTGCAAGTTTTCTGTGAATCTAGCTTCACATAAAGCCTTGACCGATACGTGGCTACCGTGGGTCTTCCCCGTGGGTGGAGCTTATGCGTCATACTCCGAGACCTTTCATGAGTTTATTAGAGAGAACCCTACTCTCATAGATTGCGACGTTTAATAATCAGAGTCATATAGGTGTGTTCTTCAAAAGATATTCTGCAGGACAACATCTCTGCTTAAAAGAGCCACTTAGAACACATTAAGATATACATCAACCTGCCATGCAGATTAGAAGAGTATTGCATCTTCATGGAGTGGTATTGTTAATAGTAAGGATACTCTCCTCTCAGTTGACCAACAGCTTGTCTTCCACATCTAATTCACGGGATCTCCGATCACAAAGGATAGGTTACCACTGTGAACAACTCATATTGTGGGTCTCATACCCATCTTCCTTGATGCATTATCTATCACATTACGTGATAGACCCTTAGTAAAAGGATCTGCCAGATTTTTAGACGTTTGGATATAATCCAATAACTCCGGAGTTTCTCATTTTCCTGACAGACTTTAACCTTCTCTGAACGTGTCTTGATGACTTCATGTTATCCTTTGAGCTGCTCACTTTCGTGATCATAGTTTGATTGTCGCAGTTCATAAGGATACCCGGTACAGGTTTCTCAACAACCGACAAGTCATTCAAGAGCAGGCGAAGCCAATCTGCTTCGACCGTAGCTGTATCTAGTGTTGTGAGTTCTGCTTCCATTGTTGACCTCGTTAAGATGGTCTGCTTGCAAGACTTCCAAGAAACAGCGCCACCTCCATGAGTGAATACATATCCGCTCGTGGCCTTTATCTCATCAGCATCTGAGATCCAGTTTGAGTCACTATACCCTTCAAGCACCTTTGGGTGCCCAGTGTAGTGAATTCCATAATTAGCAGTGCCTTTCAAATAACGCAAAACTCTTTCTAGAGCTTTCCAATGCACATCTCCTGGTTTTGAAACAAACCAACTCAGTTTGCTAACATCAAAGGAGATGTCAGGTCTTGTAGCACTGTCTAAGTACATAAGCGAGCCACTAATATGAGAATACTTCAATTGGTCTCTAGAAATTCTTCGATTCTTTCGAAGCAACACACTAGCATCATATGGTGTTGGAGAGGGCTTGCAGTCACTGTAGCCAAAGCGACTCAAGACCTTTTTCACATAGTGAGATTGAAGCAATGTAATCCCACCATCATCATCTCTCAACAACTTGATGTTTAGAATGACATCAGCCACTCCTAAATCCTTCATCTCAAAAAAGCGAGATAGGAAATCCTTGACCTCCTTAATAACATTCAGATTTGTTTCGAAAATCAGTATGTCATCAACATACAAGCAAAGGATAACTCCCTCGCCCCCACCATGGCGATAGTGCACACATTTGTCAGCTTCGTTTACAACAAAGCCTGCAACTGTTAAAGTTCTTTCAAACTTCTCATGCCACTGTTTGGGTGCTTGCTTAAGTCCGTACAAAGACTTCAGCAACTTGCATACTTTCCTTTCCTGACCATCTATTACAAACCCATCTGGTTGTTCCATATAAATTTCCTCGTCCAACTCTCCATTTAGGAAAGCAGTCTTAACATCCATTTGATTAACCAGAAGACCATGTGAGCCAGCTAGTGAAAGTAGAACTCGAATAGTGGTCAGTCGAGCCACAGGTGAGTAAGTATCAAAGAAGTCTTCACCTTCCTTTTGGGTATAACTCTTAGCCACGAGCCGAGCCTTGTACTTTTTAATAGTACCATCAGGCCTATGCTTCTTCTTGAATACCCATTTGCATACTATAGGTTTGCACCCATAAGGACGATCAGTTATCTCCCAAGTTTCATTCGCCAAGATGGAATCCATCTCGCTATGAACCGCTTCCTCTAGTAGTCAGCATCTTCAGATGCATAGGCCTTTGAAATAGAACTGGGAGTGTCATCTATGAGATACACAAGAAAATCATCACCAAAGGACTTTGCAGTCCTCTGTCTCTTGCTCCTAGTAGGAACCTCATTGTTTTCCTCCACATGACTTTCAAAGTGTTCCATCGAAATGGCAGGTTCAATAATTGTCACCTAGTTCTTGATTCGATGAAGTAGGCATCTCCTGTAGATGAGGTAGCCATATCCTTCATGGGAAAGATATCTTCAAATAAAGTCACATCATTCAACTCTATGATCGTACTGACATGCATGTCAGGTACCTCAGATTTTACAACCAAGAATCTATAGCTAATGCTATGAAAAGCATATCCCAGGAAAACACAATCCACAGTCTTTGGTCCAATCTTCCTCTTCTTTGGAATTGGAACATTGACTTTCGCCAAACAACCCCATGTTCGTAGATAAGAGAGTTTTAACCTTTTCTTCTCCCATTCCTCGAATGGAGTTATCTCTTTGTTCTTTGTGGGGACTCGGTTTAGGACATGACATCCTATCAATATTGCCTCCCCCCACCATGCCTTGGAGAGACCCGATGTGTCTAACATGGCGTTAACCAAATCAGTTAGAGTACGGTTCTTTCTTTCGGCCACCCCATTTGACTGAGGTGAGTAGGGAGGCGTCCTCTCATGGATTATACCATGTTCCGCACAAAAAGTATCAAATTCATTGGAAAATACTCTCCACCATGGTCGGACCTAAGCCTCTTGATTTTTCGATCAAGTTGGTTTTCCACTTCAGCTTTATAGATCTCGAAAAAGTTCAAAGCCTCATCCTTAGATTTCAGAAGATACACACGACAATATCTAGTGGAGTCATCAATTAACGTCATGAAATATTTCTTTCCACCTTTTGTCAAAACACCATTCATTTCACATAGATCTGAATGTATGAGCTCTAGTGGTGCAAGATTTCTCGTTTCCGCAGTCGTGTGAGACTTACGAGGTTGCTTAGCTTGCACACACACACTTGGCACTTAGATCCCTTGACAGTGGTGAAACTAGGGATTAAGTTCAACTTTGCTAGTCGTGACATGCAACCAAAGTTAACATGACAAAGACGCGAATGCCACACATTTGATTCACTATTGTTGCAAACATGATTAACAACTTTATTGCAAATGTCTGATAAGGATAAATTAAACAGGCCTCCTGACTCATAGCCTTTACCAACAAAGGTTCCATACTTGGATATTACAAACTTATTTGAGTCAAAGACAAGCTTATAGTCATCTCTACACAGAAGAGATCCGCTAACAAGATTTTTATTTACGGAGGGGACATAATGCACGTTCTTCAGTCGCACGATCTTCCCCGAAGTAAACTTCAGATCGACCATGCCAACACCACGAACAAAAGCACTTGAACCATTTCCCATCAGCACGGTTGAAGTCCCTGCGGTCTAATAAGACGAAAACATGGAAATATCACCGCATACATGCACATTAGCACCCGTGTCAATCAACCAATCAAGAGAATGACATACTGAAAGAATAGTGGGAAATATACCATATCCAGCATCCTTCATGTCAGTGTCTCCAATGACAACATTTGCGGTCTTGCTGCCTTTCCCAGGATGACACTTGTCATAGCGATTAGGGCAACTAGGAGCCCAATGATCAGGATCCCCACACACATGACAAACACCTTTCTTCTTGTCATTCTTCTTCTTGAAGTTCGTGTGTTGCACAACCTTGTTCTTCCCATCGAACTTTGCTTTACCATCAAACTTGCCCTTGTTCTTGAACTTGTGGGGCTGGAAGTTCTTCTTCTGTACCAGATTGGCACTAGATCCTCCCTCAATACCTCAACCATGTGTGTCCTTTGCTCTCGCCTTTTCTTCCACATCAAGAGTACCAATGAGATCCGAAACGGAAAACTCCTGTCTCTTATGCTTCAGTAAGGTAGCAAAGTTCCTCCATGAAGGAGGAAGCTTAGTGATGATACCGCCAGCAACAAACTTATCCGGTAGCATGCAGTTGAAGTGCTCAAGTTCTCTAGAAAATGACTGTATTTTATGAGCCTGCTCAACTACGGAGCGCTCTTTAGTCATCCTGTAATCATAGAATTGCTCCATGATGTACAATTCAGTGCCGGCATCCGAGACCCCAAACTTGGCCTCGAGTGCGTCCCACATATCTTTTCCATTATCAATTGACGCATAAGCATCAACTATGTTCTCACCAAGAACACTCAAGAGAGCAGCCTTAAACAGAGTATCCATTTTCTGAAAAGCTTGTGCCTGTTGAGCATCAAGTTCTCCTTTAGGTCTGCCAAGAGTGGTGTCATAGCAACTCATGGTTTGAAACCATAAGACTGCTCTCACGCGCCACCTCTTATAGTGGATACCCTCAAACATAGGAGGTCTCATGGAAGCAGCAAAACCACTCGGGGTAAATTCCCTATAATAAGGTTTTTGGGTTGTTGGAAATATGAGCAATTTACCATATGATTTTATTAACGGAAATACTAGATAAAGCATGACTAAAGTAGCAGAGATAAAGCAAGTCATGCGATCTGACAAAGAGAAGGTAGATAACATCTGGAAATATAAACTAGAACCGAACATCTCTAGAGTAGATAGTAGACCAAGTAGCATATATGAAGTAGAACCTATCATGTCTAGGGCAAGGAATAGAATAAGGAACTGTGGCAGAACCTCTAACAGGAAAAACAAGAACACGTATGGGACAACAACTGCAATAGTAGCACTGGACTTGGGGTCGGTGTCCTCGGTAGCCATGTTGTCGAGGAGGTTGTCGACATCGGGGAAGTAGTCGCCGGAGTCTGGGGCGTCCGTGACGAAGAAGTCAGTAGTCGCGTAGAGCGCTCCCCAAAAACCTTATCACCCTTCTCCCATACATGACTCAAAGAGGTGCGGTTTCGGAGGCCTACTATCCCGACCTGCGGTGCACGCCGTAAGCCGGGATGAGGAAGATCGTAGCAGCAGCGCAGTGTTCAGGAACCGGTGGCGAGAGGAAGAATGAGTTCTCGCGCATCTTAGACATCGGCTTGGCTCATTCCCGCAACCCGCGACGCGTCATGACGAGGCGTGGCGTGGCGAGGCAGGCGGCGGAGGAGGAGCGCGCGTGGATGTCCCTCTTGTTCTCATGCTCATACATGTGGGGAAAGAACCTCCCTTATAAAGAGGTCCAACTCCCTCTAAACTAGCAATGTGGGACTAAACTTTAGTTCCACCTCTTGCCTTGCACGAATGGGCTGCGTGGGCCTCTATGATTTATTAGGAATATCTAAAACTGCTATTGGGCTGGCCCATAATAGACAAAATTCCAGCAACTCCAACTGCTAGTACTACTGTAGTACACTAGTGTGTGAAGGAAATATGCCCTAGAGGCAATAATAAAGTTATTATTTATTTCCTTATAATCATGATAAATGTTTATTATTCATGCTAGAATTGTATTAACCGGAAACATAATACATGTGTGAATACATAGACAAACAAAGTGTCACTAGTATGCCTCTACTTGACTAGCTCGTTAATCAAAGATGGTTATGTTTCCTGACCATGAACAATGAGTTGTTATTTGATTAACGAGGTCACATCATTAGTTGAATGATCTGATTGACATGACCCATTCCATTAGCTTAGCACCCGATCGTTTAGTATGTTGCTATTGCTTTCTTCATGACTTATACATGTTCCTATGACTATGAGATTATGCAACTCCCGTTTACCGGAGGAACACTTTGGGTGCTACCAAACGTCACAATGTAACTGGGTGATTATAAAGGAGCATTACAGGTGTCTCCAAAGGTAGATGTTGGGTTGGCGTATTTCGAGATTAGGATTTGTCACTCCGATTGTCGGAGAGGTATCTCTGGGCCCTCTCGGTAATACACATCACATAAGCCTTGCAAGCATTACAACTAATATGTTAGTTGTGAGATGATGTATTACGGAACGAGTAAAGAGACTTGCCGGTAACGAGATTGAACTAGGTATTGGATACCGACGATCGAATCTCGGGCAAGTAACATACCGATGACAAAGGGAACAACGTATGTTGTTATGCGGTCTGACCGATAAAGATCTTCGTAGAATATGTAGGAGCCAATATGGGCATCCAGGTCCCGCTATTGGTTATTGACCGGAGACGTGTCTCGGTCATGTCTACATTATTCTCGAACCCGTAGGGTCCGCACGCTTAAGGTTACGATGACAGTTACATTATGAGTTTATGCATTTTGATGTACCGAAGGATATTCGGAGTCCCGGATGTGATCACGGACATGACGAGGAGTCTCGAAATGGTCGAGACGTAAAGATTGATATATTGGAAGCCTATGTTTGGACATCGGAAGTATTCCGGGTGAAATCGGGATTTTACCGGGTTACCGGGAGGTTACCGGAACCCCCCGGGAGCCATATGGGCCTTCATGGGCCTTAGTGGAAAGGAGAAAGGGGCAGCCCAAGGTGGCTGCGCCACTTCCCCCTCCCCTAGTCCTATTAGGACTAGGAGAAGGTGGCTGGCCCCCCTCTCTCTCTTTCCCCCCCTTGGGGAATCCTAGTTGGAATAGGATTGGGGGGGAGTCCTACTCCCGGAAGGAGTAGGACTCCTCCTGCGCCCTCTCCCTTGGCCGGCGCCCCCCTCCCCCCTTGGCTCCTTTATATACTGAGGTAGAGGCACCCTAGAACACACAAGTTGATCCACGTGATCTATTCCTTAGCCGTGTGCGGTGCCCCCTGCCACCATATACCTCGATAATACTGTAGCGGAGTTTAGGCGAAGCCCTGCTGCTGTAGTTCATCAAGATCGTCACCACGCCGTCGTGCTGACGAAACTCTACCCCGACACTTTGCTGGATCGGAGTCCGGGGATCGTCATCGATCTGAACGTGTGCTCGAACTCGGAGGTGCCGTAGTTTCGGTGCTTGATCGGTTGGATCGTGAAGACGTACGACTACTTCCTCTACGTCGTGTCATCGCTTCCGCAGTCGGTCTGCGTTGGGTACGTAGACAACACTCTCCCCCTCGTTGCTATGCATCACATGATCTTGCGTGTGCGTAGGAATTTTTTTGAAATTACTACGAAACCCGACAGTGTGGGCTACGTAGAGGGTGTAGGAAGCAATCTTCTCATCGTTCTGCGAGTTGACATGACACATCAAAGTAGTAATTCTTTTAAACATGCACTAAAGTAGTAGTGTATGTGTCTCCAAAGAGGGCTGACCATGTCCATGGCTGCCATCCCATTCTGTGCTCCATCATTGAGTATGTGCACTGTTGGAAATATGCCCTAGAGGCAATAATAAATTGGTTATTATTATATTTCCTTGTTCATGATAATCGTTTATTATCCATGCTATAATTGTATTGATAGGAAACTCAGATACATGTGTGGATACATAGACAACACCATGTCCCTAGTAAGCCTCTAGTTGACTAGCTCGTTGATCAATAGATGGTTACGGTTTCCTAACCATGGACATTGGATGTCGTTGATAACGGGATCACATCATTAGGATAATGATGTGATGGACAAGACCCAATCCTAAGCCTAGCACAAAGATCGTGTAGTTCGTATGCTAAAGCTTTTCTAATGTCAAGTATCATTTCCTTAGACCATGAGATTGTGCAACTCCCGGATACCGTAGGAATGCTTTGGGTGTATCAAACGTCACAACGTAACTGGGTGACTATAAAGGTGCACTACAGGTATCTCCGAAAGTGTCTGTTGGGTTGGCACGAATCGAGACTGGGATTTGTCACTCCGTGTAAGCGGAGAGGTATCTCTGGGCCCACTCGGTAGGACATCATCATATGCGCAATGTGACCAAGGAGTTGATCACGGGATGATGTGTTACGGAATGAGTAAAGAGACTTGCCGGTAACGAGATTGAACAAGGTATAGGGATACCGACGATCGAATCTCGGGCAAGTACAATACCGCTAGACAAAGGGAATTGTATACGGGATTGATTAAGTCCTTGACATCGTGGTTCATCCGATGAGATCATCGTGGAACATGTGGGAGCCAACATGGGTATCCAGATCCCGCTGTTGGTTATTGACCGGAGAACGTCTCGGTCATGTCTGCATGTCTCCCGAACCCGTAGGGTCTACACACTTAAGGTTCGATGACGCTAGGATTATAAAGGAAGCTTGTATGTGGTTACCGAATGTTGTTCGGAGTCCCGGATGAGATCCCGGACGTCACGAGGAGTCCCGGAATGGTACGGAGGTAAAGATTTATATATAGGAAGTCCTATTTCGGCCATCGGGACAAGTTTCGGGGTCATCGGTATTGTACCGGGACCACCGGAAGGGTCCCGGGGGCCCACCGGGTGGGGCCACCTATCCCGGAGGGTCCCATGGGCTGAAGTGAGAAGGGATCCAGCCCAAAGTGGGCTGGGGCGCCACTTCCCTTAGGGCCCATGCGCCTAGGGTGAAAGGGGAACCCTAAGGAAGAGTCCCAAGGAGGGAAGGCACCTCCTAGGTGCCTTGGGGGGGAGGGAAACCTCCCCTGGCCGCCGCCCCCTAGGAGATTGGATCTCCTAGGGCTGGCGCACCCCCCCTTGGGCTCCCTATATATAGTGGGGGTAGGAGGGCCTCTAGAGACACCCCTTATGCCTTTGGTGCAGCCCCTCCCTCTCTCCTAAGTCCTTCTCCTCTCCCGTGGTGCTTGGCGAAGCCCTGCAGGATTGCCACGCTCCTCCACCACCACCACGCCGTTGTGCTGCTGCTGGATGGAGTCTTCCTCAACCTCTCCCTCTCTCCTTGCTGGATCAAGGCGTGGGAGACGTCACCGGGCTGTACGTGTGTTGAACGCGGAGGTGCCGTGCGTTCGGCACTTGATCATCGGTGATTTGGATCACGACGAGTACGACTCCATCAACCCCGTTCACTTGAACGCTTCCGCTTAGAGATCTACAAGGGTATGTAGATGCACTCTCCTTCCCCTCATTGCTGGTCTCTCCATAGATAGATCTTGGTGACACGTAGGAAATTTTTGAATTTCTGCTACGTTACCCAACAGTGGCATCATGAGCTAGGTCTATGCGTAGTTTCTATGCACGAGTAGAACACAAAGTAGTTGTGGGTGTTGATTTTGTTCAATATGCTTGCCGTTACTAGTCTTATCTTGATTCGGCGGCATCGTGGGATGAAGCGGCCCGGACCGACCTTACACGTACTCTTACGTGAGACTGGTTCCAACGACTGACATGCACTAGATGCATAAGGTGGCTAGCGGGTGTCTGTCTCTCCTACTTTAGTCGGATCGGATTCGATGAAAAGGGTCCTTATGAAGGGTAAATAGCAATTGGCATATCACGTTGTGGTTTTGCGTAGGTAAGAAACGTTCTTGCTAGAAACCCATAGCAGCCACATAAAACATGCAAACAACAATTAGAGGACGTCTAACTTGTTTTTGCAGGGTATGCTATGTGATGTGATATGGCCAAAAGGATGTGATGAATGATATATGTGATGTATGAGATTGATCATGTTCTTGTCAAGGGAATCACGACTTGCATGTCAATGACGAGACAACTTCAAGAAGACACGATGATGGAGATCATGATGATGGAGATCATGGTGTCATACCGGTGACAAGATGATCATGGAGCCCCAAGATGGAGATCAAAGGAGCTATATGATATTGGCCATATCATGTCACTATTATTTGATTGCATATGATGTTTATCATATTTATACATCTTATTTGCTTAGAACGATGATAGTAAATAAGATGATCCCTTACAACAATTTCAAGAAGTGTTCTCCCCTAACTGTGCACCGTTGCTACAGTTCATCGTTTCTAAGCACCACGTGTTAATCGGGTGTGATGGATCCTTACGTTCACATACAACGGGTGTAAGACAGTTTTACACATGCAAAAACACTTAGGGTTAACTTGACGAGCCTAGCATGTACAGACATGGCCTCGGAACACAGAAGACCGAAATGTCGAGCATGAGTCGTATAGAAGATACGATCAACATGAAGATGTTCACCGACGTTGACTAGTCCGTCTCACGCACAGATCGGACACGGCCTAGTTGACTCGGATCATGTAATCACTTAGATGACTAGAGGGATGTCTATCTGAGTGGGAGTTCATAAGATGAACTTAATTATCTTGAACATAGTCAAAAGGATTTTGCAAATTATGTCGTAGCTCGCGCTTTAGTTCTACTGTTTAGTTATGTTCCTAGAGAAAAATTAGTTGAAAGTTGATAGTAGCAATTATGCGGACTAGGTCCGTAAACTGAGGATTGTCCTCATTGCTTCATAGAAGGCTTATGTCCTTAATGCACCGCTCAGTGTGCTGAACCTCGAACGTTGTCTGTGGATGTTGCGAACATCTGACATACACATTTTGATAACTACGTGATAGTTCAGTTAAACGGTTTAGAGTTGAGGCACCAAAGACGTTTTTGAAACGTCACGAAACATATGAGATGTTTTGAGGGCTGAAATTGGGATTTCAAGCTCGTGCTCACGTCAAGAGGTATAAGACCTCCGACGATTTTCTTAGCCTGCAAACTAAGGGAGAAAAGCTCAATTGTTGAGCTTGTGCTCAGATTGTCTGAGTACAACAATCATTTGAATCGAGAGGGAGTTAATCTTCCAGATAAGATAGTGATGTTTCTCCGAAGTCATTACCACCAAGCTGCTAGAGCTTCGTGATGAACTATAATATATCAGGGACATATATGATGATCCTTGAGATATTCGCGATGTTTGACACCACAAAAGTAGAAATCAAGAAGGAGCATCAATCGTTGATGGTTGGTGAAACCACTAGTTTCAAGAAGGGCAAGGGAACAAAGGGATACTTCATGAAACGGCAATTCAGCTGCTGCTCTAGTGAAGAAACCCAAGGTTGAACCCAAACCCGAGACTGAGTGCTTCTGTAATAAGGGGAACAGCCACTGGAACAGAATTACCCTAGATACTTGGTAGATGAGAAGGCTGGCAAGGTCGATAGAAGTATATTGGATATACATTGTGTAGATGTGTACTTTACTAGTACTCCTAGTAGCACCAGGGTATTAGATACCGGTTCGGTTGCTAAGTGTTAGTAACTCGAAATAATAGCTCGGAATAAACGGAGACTAGCTAAAGGTGAGCTGACGATATGTGTTGGAAGTGTCTCCAATGTTGATATGATCAAGCATCGCACGCTCCCTCTACCATCGAGATTGGTGTTAAACCTAAATAATTGTTATTTGGTGTTTGCGTTGAGCATAGACATGATTGGATTATGTCTATCGCGATACGGTTATTCATTTAAGGAGAATAATGGTTACTCTGTTTATTTGAATAATACCTTCAATGGTCTTACGCCTAAAATGAATGGTTCATTGAATCTCGATCGTAGTGATACACATGTTCATGCCAAAAGATATAAGATAGTAGTGATAGTACCACCCACTTGTGGCACTGCCACGTAAGTCATATCGGTATAAAACGCATGAAGAAGCTCCATGTTGATGGATCTTTGGGCTCACTCGTTTTTGAAAAGTTTGAGACATGCGAACCATGTCTGTTGGTATATATATATATGCATGAAGAAACTCCTTGCAAATGGACCATTTTGTACTCACTTGATTTTGAATCACTTGAGACATGCAAATCATACCACATGGGCAAGATGACTGAAAGCCTCGTTTTTTAGTAAAATGGAACTAGAAAGCAACTTGTTGGAAGTAATACATTTTGATGTGTGCAGTCCAATGAGTGCTGAGGCATGTAGTGGATATCCTTATGTTTTTTACTTCACAGATAATTTGAGTAGATGTTGAGTATATTTACTTGATGAATCACGAGTCTGAATTATTGAAAGGTTCAAGTAATTTCAGGGTGAAGTTGAAAGATCGTCGTGACAAGAGGATAAAATATCTATGATATGATCATAGAGATGAATATCTGAATTACGAGTTTGGCACAGAATTAAGACACTGTGGAAATTGTTTCACAACTAATACAGCCTGGAACACCATAGTGTGATGGTGTGTCCGAACATCATAACTGCACCCTATTAGATATGATGCATACCATGATGTCTCTTATCAAATTACCACGATAGTTTATGGGTTAGGCATTAGAGACAACCACATTCACTTTAAAAGGGGCACCACGTAATTCCGATGAGATGACACCGTATGACCTATGGTTTAGAGAAACCTAAGCTGTCATTTCTTAGAAGTTTGGGGCTGCGACGCTTATGTGAAAAAGTTTCAGGCTGATAAGCTCGAACCCAAAGCGGATAAATGCATCTTCATAGGACACCCGAAACAGTTGGGTATACCTCCTGTCTCAGATCCGAAAGCAATAAGGGATTGTTTCAAGAATCGGGTCCTTTCTCGAGGAAAAGTTTCTCTCGAAAGAATTGAGTGGGAGGATGGTGGAGACTTGATGAGGTTATTAAACCGTTACTTCAACTAGTGTATAGCAGGGCACAAAGAGTTGTTCCTGTGGCACCTACACCAATTGAAGTGGAAGCTTATGATATTGATCATGAGACTTCAGATCAAGTCACTCCCAAACCTCGTAGGATGACAAGGATGCGTACTACTTCAGAGTGGTACGTAATCCTGTCTTTGAAGTCATGTTGCTAGACAACAATGAACCTACGAGCTATGGAGAAGCGATGGTGGGCCCGGATTCCGATAAATGGCCCGAGGCCATAAAATCCGAGGTAGGATCCATGTATGGAAACAAAGTGTAGACTTTGAAAGAACAATTCAATGGTCGTAAGGCTGTTGAGTACATATGGATTTTAAAAGGAAGACGGACAATGATGGTAAATGTCACCATTAAGAAAGCTCGACTTGTCGTTAAGATGTTTTCCGACAAGTTCAAGGAGTTGACTACGATGAGACTTTCTCACTCGTAGCGATGCTAAGAGTCTGTTGGAATTATATTAGCGATTACTGCATTATTTATGAAATCTTGCAGATAGGATGTCAAAACATTGTTTCCTCGATGATTTTCTTGAGGAAAGGTTGTATGTGATACAACCGGAAGGTTTTGTCAATCCTGAAAGATGCTAATAAGTATGCAAAGCTCCAGCAATCCTTCTGAGGACTGGAGTAAGCATCTCGGAGTTGGAATGTATGCTTTGATGAGATGATCAAAGATTTTGGGTTTATACAAAGTTTATGAGAAACTTGTATTTCCAAAGAAGTGAGTGGGAGCACTATAGAATTTCTGATGAGTATATGTTGTTGACATATTATGGATCAGAAATGATGTAGAATTTCTGGAAAGCATATAGGGTTATTTGGAAAGTGTTTTTCAATGGAAAGCCTGGATTAAGCTACTTGAACATTGAGCATCAAGATCTATAAGGATAGATCAAAACACTTAATGGTAATTTCAAATGAGCACATACCTTGACATGATCTTGAAGGTGTTCAAGATGGATCAGTCAAAGAAGGAATTCTTGCCTGAGTTGTAAGGTATGAAGTTAAGACTTAAAGCTCGACCACGGCAGAATAGAGAGAAAGGACGAAGGTCGTCCCCTATGCTTAAGACATAGGCTCTACAGTATGCTATGCTGTGTACCACACCTGAAATGTGCCTTGCCATGAGTCAGTCAAGGGGTACAAGAGTGATCCATGAATGGATCACAGGACAGCGGTCAAAGTTATCCTTAGTAACTAGTGGACTAAGAAAGTTTCTCGGTTATGGAGGTGGTAAAAAGAGTCCGTCGTAAAGGGTTACGTCGATGCAAGCTTAACACCTATCCGGATAGCTCTGAGTAGAGATACCGGATGCATATAATAGAGCAACAATTTAGAATAGCTCCAAGTAGAACAGTTATTTGGAATAGCTCCAAATAGAGCGTGGTAGCTACATCTAGGAGATGACATAGAGATTTGTAAAGCACACACAGATCTGAAAGGTTCAGACCCGTTGACTAAAACCTCTCTCACAAGCAACATGATCAAACCCAGAACTCATTGAGTGTTAATCACATAGTGATGTGAACTAGATTATTGACTCTAGTAAACTCTTTGGATGTTGGTCACATGGCGATGCGACATGTGAGTGTTAATCACATGGCGATGTGAACTAGATTATTGACTCTAGTGCAAGTGGGAGACTGTTGGAAATATGCCCTAGAGGCAATAATAAATTGGTTATTATTATATTTCCTTGTTCATGATAATCGTTTATTATCCATGCTATAATTGTATTGATAGGAAACTCAGATACATGTGTGGATACATAGACAACACCATGTCCCTAGTAAGCCTCTCGTTGACTAGCTCGTTGATCAATAGATGGTTACGGTTTCCTAACCATGGACATTGGATGTCGTTGATAACGGGATCACATCATTAGGAGAATGATGTGATGGACAAGACCCAATCCTAAGCCTAGCACAAAGATCGTGTAGTTCGTATGCTAAAGCTTTTCTAATGTCAAGTATCATTTCCTTAGACCATGAGATTGTGCAACTCCCGGATACCGTAGGAATGCTTTGGGTGTATCAAACGTCACAACGTAACTGGGTGACTATAAAGGTGCACTACAGGTATCTCCGAAAGTGTCTGTTGGGTTGGCACGAATCGAGACTGGGATTTGTCACTCCGTGTAAGCGGAGAGGTATCTCTGGGCCCACTCGGTAGGACATCATCATATGCGCAATGTGACCAAGGAGTTGATCATGGGATGATGTGTTACGGAACGAGTAAAGAGACTTGCCGGTAACGAGATTGAACAAGGTATAGGGATACCGACGATCGAATCTCAGGCAAGTACAATACCGCTAGACAAAGGGAATTGTATACGGGATTGATTAAGTCCTTGACATCGTGGTTCATCCGATGAGATCATCGTGGAACATGTGGGAGCCAACATGGGTATCCAGATCCCGCTGTTGGTTATTGACCGGAGAACGTCTCGGTCATGTCTGCATGTCTCCCGAACCCGTAGGGTCTACACACTTAAGGTTCGATGACGCTAGGATTATATAGGAAGCTTGTATGTGGTTACCGAATGTTGTTCGGAGTCCCGGATGAGATCCCGGACGTCACGAGGAGTTCCGGAATGGTACGGAGGTAAAGATTTATATATAGGAAGTCCTATTTCGGCCATCGGGACAAGTTTCGGAGTCATCGGTATTGTACCGGGACCACCGGAAGGGTCCCGGGGGCCCACCGGGTGGGGCCACCTATCCCGGAGGGTCCCATGGGCTGAAGTGAGAAGGGATCCAGCCCAAAGTGGTCTGGGGCGCCACTTCCCTTAGGACCCATGCGCCTAAGGTGAAAGGGGAACCCTAAGGAAGAGTCCCAAGGAGGGAAGGCACCTCCTAGGTGCCTTGGGGGGGAGGGAAACCTCCCCTGGCCGCTGCCCCCTAGGAGATTGGATCTCCTAGGGCTGGCGCACCCCCCCCTTGGGCTCCCTATATATAGTGGGGGTAGGAGGGCCTCTAGAGACACCCCTTATGCCTTTGGTGCAGCCCCTCCCTCTCTCCTAAGTCCTTCTCCTCTCCCGTGGTGCTTGGCGAAGCCCTGCAGGATTGCCACGCTCCTCCACCACCACCACGCCGTTGTGCTGCTGCTGGATGGAGTCTTCCTCAACCTCTCCCTCTCTCCTTGCTGGATCAAGGCGTGGGAGACGTCACCGGGCTGTACGTGTGTTGAACGCGGAGGTGCCGTGCGTTCGGCACTTGATCATCGGTGATTTGGATCACGACGAGTACGACTCCATCAACCCTGTTCACTTGAACGCTTCCGCTTAGCGATCTACAAGGGTATGTAGATGCACTCTCCTTCCCCTCGTTGCTGGTCTCTCCATAGATAGATCTTGGTGACACGTAGGAAATTTTTGAATTTCTGCTACGTTACCCAACATGCACAATTCACGTGCCATTGAAGAAACAAATTGGGTACGTGCTATCGAAGAAAATAAAATAAAAAACAAGCCAGTGCGTCATGGTTGAACTTTTATTCATTCACGTGTGGTTCCCGACCCTCCACTAAGTGAACAACTACTACACACATCAAATTATCTTGTGACCTGCCTCTTGATCCAAAAATGAGCACCACCGTGTAATCGCGTGTGTGTTAGGGAAACAGGCAAAGAGTATGTGTGTTCGTGCATGGAATTCTTCTCTTCATCCACATACTCCTTTTTTGCGGGTGATTCGTGCACGTACTCGGCCTACGTTTGTGACCATTGGTGAGTCTCACTTATCTCTACTTCTCTACATGTACATCTACATCTGCATCTATGTCTACACTACATCTACATCTACTATAGCATATCAAGTTTTAAACATGAGATCAGCTATTTTCTTGCATGACACGACCTAGATCCTGGATGTCCCACGTGTCGGCAAAAGGAGGAAAAATGATTTTCGACGACCGAGAAGGACCAAGGAACCGCGTGGTGGAGCGTCTGCACTTGGCCCCTCCCAATGCTAAATAATTAAATGAAGGATGCTTAGAGCATGGCTAATAATAGAGCCAACAATTGGCTATAAGGAGCTCCCATGTCATCTATAGACAACCTAATAGCCGGCATGTAGAGTAATACATTCTAAATACTACTTTATGAATAGTTGGCCCACCTTACAACCTCACAAATTGTCTTGGGGTTCGTGTTGCAGCTGGCTACTAGTGAAGGGCCCGCTTCTCTTCTTTCTCCTCTTCTCTCTCCTCCAACTAAGCAAAGATATAATATTTTAATCCTTATAGCCTGCTTATGTCACCTTATTGTACTTGCTCTTAACTACAATAACTTAAGCACCTATGCATTGGAGGCTTTAGTTGCTAAACTTTTTAATGTGCTTAGCACCTCATATTAGCACCGGTGCATTGGAGGCTTTAGTTGCTAAACTCTTTAATGTGCTTAGCACCTCATGTTAGCACCGATGCATTGGAGGCTTTAGTTTTTTTAAACTTTTTAGTACTACTATAGAATCAACCAAATCTTCTACACATTTAGACTAAAGGAGTAGGAAACACGACAAGCCTTGTGTAGTTACATCATACGTACATGCCCACCACACGCTATCACCATATTTTTCAGCCTCCGTGCGACACCTAGCTCTAGTAATCCACCAGCCCATATAGCTTCTCGCTCCTCATCTCTCTCAAAGTGCGTCCGACAGGCGATTTTGCCGTCGATTGAGGTCGGTTCGCTCACACTCACTCCCACGTGTTAGAGATATGCCAATAGCATTCTAAATCTAAAAATAATAGTGATATGATAATAGGAAGCGCTTTGACTGGCAGACCAAACGTGACAAGTGTGCCGTGAGTGGGTCCAGTTTCTCGTAAGGTGACTTAGAACATCCACAATGCGTTGATTTGCTGCCTCTTAGCTACCTCTAAGTCCTTAGAGGCTGGTGCTATACACTGCATGCGTGAGCCTCTAAGCAAAAAATGCTAGCATCGACGCTTAGTATAGAGGTTGCCTCCAACATTTTGGTTTGAATAGAATAATCTGCTTGGCCTACTTGTCATTTGAGGAAATAGTTCTGGCCATGCAAAGCGGATGTGAAGGATCTAGCTAGGGAAATAGTTGTTTATTTAACATGTGGGTCCACCTTAGAGGCTTGAAGCCATTTGCCATACACTACGACAGCTTTGCAATGAGCTTAGAGGCTGGACGTGGCTCCCATCTTGGAGGCAAATCCTGCCTCCAAGCATTGTGGATGCCCTTATGCACCTCGACGGAGGAAGTAACTTGTTCAAATTTGGCACTTTTCCAGGCTCATTATATGCATTCTCTAGACATTTATTAGCCCAGATACATCAAAACCTAGCTACAGCTACACGGGTGTGATGAGAGGGATGTGGATTGTCGTTCGATCGTGGTGCATCCTACGTGCACATGCGTGATTCGCGTGCCTGGGGTTCCGGCCAATTACAACACAACCCAGTCGGGTGAGCGCACACAGTTTCTAGAGGCGACGAAAATGAAGCGTCTGCGATAGTAAATGACCAAGATTGTAGGGGAATCTGAATTTGCTGTGTCATTTGTCTAAAAGACCACCGCACTGTACGGTTGTCCGGCCACTCCGCCCTAGAGCACACTGCTAAGGAAGCGATGGCGTCCCGTCGCGCTGAGTTCATCGTCGCCCGCGACCGCACACCCACGTGAGCGGACCAAGAAGCATTACATGTATTGGTGAGTTTTATCTTAATTCTTGCAAGCAGAGATTTAATGCACCTTGGAATCTGAACATGTGATGGGAATTAATTAAAATGTGACTTATAAAACGGAAAACTGAAATTTTGGTACTAGTACAATATTTATAGTCTTATGGCTTGCCTACATCATTCCTATTGTACTTGCTCTAAACGCTCACCATCTAGTACTTCATTGGTTGGTTCCAATTTTTGAATTGAGCCCCGTAAACCCATACACTTGATGTTGTGCAGCTACTGTCCAATATTCGATTGTACTTATGGTTGCTTCGTTCGAGCAACTTTACTCTTGGAACATTGGAGCACGAGCGCATTCAACGAATAGTGAAATGATGGTTGCTTCGCCCGAGCAACTTTTACTAGTACCGCGGGAAAGGTGGGGCTCTGTGATTTGACCGCTCATTAGTCATTATTACTGTGGCGCAATGAGCGAGGTGAATCTCGCCAGCGGTACATGGCACGTGGACCCGGATTCTATGTGTCCCACACGTGGACAAAAGGAAGTTTGAATGATTTATGGCATTGCTATCAAGCTTCCGGGATATGTTTATATGTACACATAATTTTCCAGCATAATGAAATTGTGATGTAATGCTATGAAGCTTTCAACTTTGGTTTCATGTGTCCTCTTGGCTCCAAAGTTGTCTCATTACAACATTGCAACTAATACAAAGGAACTTAACATGCATGCTAATGCTAATACATCACAACTGAATACAAAGTTGTGAGAATGTGTACAAATAAAGAAAAATAAAAAAAATTGAAGGATGATGTTCGTAGGCATGGTTCCATTTCTTGCAGTTCATTGGTTGGAAGCTAGTTTCACGCAACTCTGTGGAAGTGAACACGACATGTTAGCCAAGAAAGGATTCTATGGAGGACATGGACCATCCGATCATTTTGTGCAGGTCCACTAAAATCGGGCTAAGCACCTCTGTTTGCAAAGATATGGAACAAGTGCGATTACATTAATACTGGCACCAGTAGTAGTTGACGAAACATACACACACAAGTGGAAGCCGGTCACCTTTGCAATCTCTCATAAAACTAACCACTTGTTGGAGAATATTAGGCTTAGAGTTGGATGGGGAGGATAGCAAAACCAATCTCCCTTTGTGCAATCGCACTGAAATGTAGAGATGTTGCCCGTGTGACATTTTAGTAGAACTCCACAAGACACTCTTAAGAGAAAAGGGATTTTTGAAGTTCACCAAAAGGTCGCAATAGCAACGATGGATAGCCCTGTTTGCAAAAAAAGAGGTAGAAAGGAAACAAATATTGGCCAATAACAGTTGATGACACATATACCGACAAAAAAGAAGCATATTCCTTCTCCTAAGGGAAGATAGCAGCACAGTTGTTTATCTAAAACGGTGTGAGGACGAGATTTCAATATGGAAAGTACGCCAGACGTGCTACGTTTTGGGCAAAGAACTAGGGAACATCCACATGCAGGATTTTCCACATGCAACGGCGTGGGAAGATGGGTAGTGGAGCAAGGCCGGAGGGGAGGAAGCTGTACCTGGGGGTCGTCGGGATGCAACTAGGAGGGCGACGGCTGGCTGGATCTGCCCATACCGCGGCAGCGAGCAAGTGGCGAAGGCCCTACCACGCCAGAGCTTGGTCAGAGAGAACATCGGGTACCGCAGATCAGGACGTGCTGCGTCGACGCCGTCGAACAGAGAAACGATGCACATCCTCCCTTTCCGCTAGCGGATGGGACGCAATCGGATCAATGACCAACGGTGAGAGAGAGAGAAAGAGAGAGAGAGAGAGGCCACCACCGCCTTGTGTGAGATAATGTGAAGAGAGACAAACCCCGATAGGCAGGCTCCATTGTATATAGTGGAGCAGATATCTTTTGTCTCGATAACTGTCGTTTTATATTCTTACGTGCCATTGAGGAATATAACTTTATTTAAAACTAACGTGTCAAGTCAAACTTTGTTCAGTGTGCGCATGGTACATGACCCTCCTTCGAGTAAACAATCGCTACACGCATCAAATTATCTTGTGGGCTGCCTTTTCGTAGAGAAATGAGCTCCACCGTGTACCCGCGCAGGTGTGGTTGGGAACAAGAAGTGAGTACGTGCATCGTGCGTGCACCTCTTCTCTATGTGCAGGTACCACATGTACATGGGTGTGTGTGAGAGAGATGGTGTGTGCGAAGCAGAGGCAATGTGTCGATGATATCACAAACAAACAATGTAACATTTGCAATGTGTGTGAAACAGAGGCCTGGATATATCATATATTGAGGGGGTAATCCACCAGAAAAGAGTGGAGGGATCATCGGCGTGAGATATTGATAGAATTGAAGAGAGGGATGAAGTGTGTGGGTGAGCGATCGATAAAGAGTGCCATCGAATTTGTGTGTGCCCACGTCAAAGATATAGGGTGGCTGACCTAGTGGAACATGACAGGGGAGAGGTGCAGTTTGTCTCTGTGGCATGGATACCTACCTACAGTGTTCGACTGTATGTGTGCGTGCGAGGGGGGGGGGTGGCAGAGACCTAACTATATAGAGAGGCAGATAGAGTATATGTGTGGAGATGGAGAGAGACCTATCTATGTATTGAGGGAGATCGATCGACATCCATGCATATGTGTAGGAGAGGAATAAGTTTGGGAGAGAGATAGAGCTAGAGTGTCGGAGGTTTGGTGGTGGAAGTTGCTTCTCCCAAATGGTGGGAGAGGCCTGCTAGACAAACGGAGGGTACGGCTGCAATATCAATAAGAGAGGCGATGTCTACTTGTCTGTGCACATGCGTGTGAGAGACAGGTCGGGAGGCATGCACAAATGATGAGGGGGGATGATAACCCACAAGTATAGGGGACCGCAACAGTTTTCGAGGGTAGAGTATTCAACCCAAATTTATTGATTCGACACGAGGGGAGCCAAAGAATATTCTCAAGTATTAGCAACTGAGTTGTCAATTCAGCCACACCTGGATAACTTAATATCTGCAGCAAAATATTTAGTAGAAAAGTAGTTTGGAAGTAATGGTAACGGTAGCAAAAGTACTATTTTTGGGTTTTGTAGTAATTGTAACAGTAGCAACGGAAAAGTAAATAAGCGAAGAACAATATGTAAAAAGCTCGTAGGCATTGGATCGATGATGGAGAATTATGCCGGATGTGGTTCATCACGTAACAATCATAACATAGGGTGACACAGAACTAGCTCCAATTCATCAATGTAATGTAGGCATGTATTCCGAATATAGTCATACGTGCTTATGCAAAAGAACTTGCATGACATCTTTTGTCCTACCCTCCCGTGGCAGCGGGGTCCTAGCGGAAACTAAGGGATATTAAGGCCTCCTTTTAATAGAGTACCAGACCAAAGCATTAACACATAGTGAATACATGAACTCCTCAAACTATGGTCATCAACGGGAGTGGTCCATTATTGTCACTTCGGGGTTGCCGGATCATAACACATAGTAGGTGACTATAGACTTGCAAGATAGGATGAAGAACTCACATATATTCATGAAAACATAATAGGTTCAGATCTGAAATCATGGCACTCGGGCCCTAGTGACAAGCATTAAGCATAGCAAAGTTATAGCAACATCAATCTCAGAACATAGTGGATACTAGGGATCAAACCCTAACAAATCTAACTCGATTACATGATAAATCTCATCCAACCCATCACTGTCCAGCAAGCCTACGACTCATGCACGACGGTGAGCATCATGAAATTGGTGATGGGTGATGGATGATGGTTGATGATGACGATGGCGACGTATTCCCCTCTCCGGAGCCCCGAAGGGAGTCCAGATCAGCCCTCCCGAGAGAGTTTAGGGCTTGGCGGCGGCTCCGTATCGTAAAACACGATGTATCTTTCTCTCTGATTTTTTTCTCCCTGAACACGAATATATGGAGTTGGAGTTGAGGTAGGTGGAGCTCCAGGGGGCCCACGAGGCAGGGGGGCGCGCATGTATTTTTTATTATTTCCAAAAATAATCTCCGTGAAGTTTCAGGTCATTCCGAGAACTTTTGTTTCTGCACAAAGATAACACCATGGCAATTCTGCTGAAAACAACGTCATTCCGGGTTAGTTCCATTCAAATCATGCGAGTTAGAGTCCAAAACAAGGGCAAAAGTGTTTGGAAATGTAGATACGATGGAGATGTATCAACTCCCCCAAGCTTAAAACTTTGCTTGTCCTCAAGAAATTCAGTTGATAAACTGAAAGTGATAAAGAAAAACTTTTATAAACTCTATTTTCTCTTGTTGTTGTCAATATGTAGAGCCAACATTCAAGTTTTCAGCAAAGATTATGAACTAACCATATTCACAATAACATTTAGGTCTCATGTTTACTCATAGCAATGACATAATCAACTAGCGAGCCATAATAATGAATCTCGGATGACAACACTTTCTCAAAACAATCATAATATGATATAACAAGATGGTATCTCGCTAGCCCTTTCTGAGACTGCAAAACATAAACGCAGAGCACCTTTAAAGATCAAGGACTGACTAGACATTGTAATTCATGGTAAAAGAGATCCAATCATAGTCATACCCAATATAAATTAACAATAATGAATGCAAATGACAGTGGTGCTCTCCAGCTGGTGCTTTTTAATAAGAGGGTGATGACTCAACATAAAAGTAATAGATAGGTCCTTCGCAGAGGGAACCAGAGATTTGTAGAGGTGCCAGAGCTCGGTTTTGAAATAGAGATAAATAATATTTTGAGAGGCATACTTTCATTGTCAACATAACAACCAAGAGATGGCGATATCTTCCATGCTACACACATTATAGGCGGTTCCCAAACAGAATGGTAAAGTTTATACTCCCCCTCCACCAACAAGCATCAATCCATGGCTTGCTCGAAACAACGAGTGCCTCCAACTAACAATAGTCCCAGGTGAGTTTTGTTTGCAATTATTTTAATTTGATTTGCATAAAGCACGGGACTGGGCATCCCGGTGACCAGTCATTTTCTCGTGAGTGAGGAGCGGAGTACACTCCTCTTGAGAATAACCCGCCTAACATGGAAGATACGGACATCCCTAGTCGATACATGAGCTATTCGAGCATACAAAACAGAATTTCATTTGAAGGTTTAGAGTTTGGCACATACAAATTTACTTGGAACGGCAGGTAGATACCGCATATAGGAAGGTATGGTGGACTCATATGGAATAACTTTGGGGTTTAAGGGATTGGATGCACAAGCAGTAGTCCCGCTTAGCACAAGTGAAGGCTAGCAAAGGACTGGGAAGCGACCAACTGGAGAGCGACAACAGTCATGAACATGCATTAAAATTAATAAACATTGAGTGCAAACATGAGTAGGATATAATCCACCATGAACATAAATATCGTGAAGGCTATGTTGATTTGTTTCAACTACATGCGTGAACATGTGCCAAGTCAAGTCACTCAAATCATTCAGAGGAGGATACCACCCTATCATACCACATCATAACCATTTTAATAGCATGTTGGCACGCAAGGCAAACCATTATAAACTCCTAGCTAATTAAGCATGACATAAGCAACTATGATCTCTAATTGTCATTGCAAACATGTTTATTCATAATAGGCTGAATCAGGAACGATGAACTAATCATATTTACAAAAACAAGAGAGGTCGAGTTCATACCAGCTTCTCTCATATCAATCAGTCCATCATATATCGTCATAATTGCCTTTCACTTGCACGACCAAACGGTGTGTATAATAATAATAGTGCACGTGCATTGGACTAAGCTGGAATCTGCAAGCATTCAATAAACAGGAGAAGACAAGGCAATATGGGCTCTTGGTTAAATCAATAATAATGCATATAAGAGCCACTTTAACAATTTCATTATGGTCTTCTCCTATCGACCCCCAAAGAAAATAAAAGAAATAAAAACTATTTACACGGGAAAGCTCCCAACAAGCAAAAGAAGAACATGAATTTTTTTTGGGGTTTTCTTTTTAATTATTACTACTACAGCAAGAAAGAAAACTAGCTAGACGCTACAACTGTTTTTTTGGGTTTTTCTTAAGGTTTTTCAAACACACAAGAAGAAAGCAAGAAAAAGAAAATAAACTAGCATGGATATTATAGTGAAAAGTATGAGCACCGACAACTAGAAATGAGTGTGTGAACATAAATGTAATGTCGGTGAGAGATACGTACTCCCCCAAGCTTAGGCTTTTGGCCTAAGTTGGTCTATTGCCACGGCTGGCCTGGCGGATATCCAAAGTTGTAGTTGGGGTCGTACTGAGAAGAAGAAGCCTCTGATGCCACTGGTTGGCAATTACTTCCGGATCCCACTGGTAATTAGACTGTCGTGGAGGATAAAATTGTGGTTCCGGCTCTGGCTCTGTAGCTGATGTAGGGTTCCGGTAGGCGTGGATGGCTGCCAGCGGAACGAGATACTTGCCTGCAGATAAATCAAACAAGGAAGGAGCAGGCAAGGTAATAGTCTCAGGGTGACTCTTATCAAATAACAGTTTGTATTTAAGCGCCCTTTCCCTATTCTTAACAATAAAATCATGCGCTACCATACTCTTATAGTCTAGAAAAACAGTAGGCAGCAATTTTTCTTCTTTCTCATAGTGCCTAATAGGTATGTTATAGTATGCAGCGAGGCGCGAGGCGCGAGGCGAAGATGCCTCCCAAGATGGGGCCCTTAGTACGGTTAAGATTTAACCGCTTTGCAACAATAGCGCCCATACTAACTGTGTCATCGCGAAACAAGGATGGAACAAAATAATAATATCAGGGACACTCAGGTTTCCACAGTTTCCGCGACCAATTAAGCACCTACTAGCAAATATAGCAAAGTAACGTAGAATAGGAAAATGTATGCTAGTGATTCGTGCGTCAAAAACCTTCCTCGTTTCCCCTACAACAATTGTATCAATAAACCCCTCCACATCATTACTATGTGGTTCCTCTATGAAACCCGGAAAAGGTAACTTGCAAACCTCATAGAATTCACGAAGTGTCATCTCCTTATACTCATCATATAAATAAAAATCCATCGTAGGTGGTGACCTCCTAGAATGGAAATGAAAATTTTGCACAAAGGTATTGGTGAGTAAGAGATACTGTTCGCGTTGGTCGCGGAGGAAGTCGGTGAGGCCTCCGCGGTGCGAGGCAGATTATATTTGGGCCTCTCTGCTTCTTCACTTTGCTTTTCCTTCGAGCTTCGGCTCGATGAGCCCCTCAAAAATCTCTTCATCATTTTGTGAAAATTTCTGAAATTTTTAGTAACTTCAAACAAAAGTGAACCAAGCTCAACAAAATTGATAGCAACTATTCCTACAAGTGCCTAGAAACTATATCATGCATTAGAACTACTTGGAACCATATAAATTTGACATGCAAGCTCAAGAACATGGTCACCTAGACATCACAAATTTGCAATGAATAAAGCACTAGAACAAAAACTAATTGGACCATTGGAGGAGTCACATACCAAGGAACAATCCCCCAAAGCAGTTTTGTGAGAGGTGCTTTGAGCAAGGAGATCGAAAATCGCAGCAAAATGAGCTAGAACTCGTGCTTGAGCTGGTTGGTGAATTTTTTGGGAGGAAGAAGGAGTGTGTGGGTGTAGGAATAAGTGGAGGGGAGCCATCATGGGCCCACAAGGCAGGGGGGCGCGCCCAGGGGGTGGGCACGCCCTGGACCCTCGTGGCCAGGTGCTAGCTGCCCCTGCTGTGTTCTCAGTGCCAAATATTCTCAAATATTCCAGAAAAAATCATATTAAATTGGCAGGGCATTTGGAGAACTTTTATTTTCAGGGTATTTTTTATTGCACGGCTAAATCAGAAAACAAACAGAAAAATATTATTTTTACTTTATTTCAACTAAATAGCAGAAAGTAAAAGGAGGGTACAGAAGGTTGTGCTTTCTAACTTCATCCATCTCATGCTCATCAAAAGGAATCCACTAACAAGGTTGATCAAGTCTTGTTAACAAACTCATTCTGAGTAACATGGAACCGGAGAAATTTCGAATAACACTATGTTACCTCAACGGGGATATGCACATCCCCAATAATAAGAATATCATATTTCTTCTTGACAGTAGGAAGAGGAAATTCAAAACCTCCAAAAATAATTGATGGAAAATTTTCCAATAGAGTTGATACTATGAACTTGAGGTTGTTTCCTCGGAAAGTGTACCATATGCTCATTTCCATTAACATGAAAAGTGACATTGCCTTTGTTGCAATCAATAACAGCCCCTGCATATTCAAAAAGGGTCTTCCAAGAATAATAGACATACTATCGTCCTTGGGAATATCAAGAATAACAAAGTTCATTAAAATAGTAACGTTTGCAACCACAACAGGCACATCCTCACAAATACCGACAAGTATAGCAGTTGATTTATCGGCCATTTGCAAAGATATTTCAGTAGGTGTCAACTTATTCAAATCAAGTCTACGATATAAAGAGAGAGGCATAACACTAACACCGGCTCCAAGATCACATAAAGCAGTTCTAACATAATTTCTTTTAATGGAGCATGGTATAGTGGGTACTCCTAGATCTCCTAACTTCTTAGGTATTCCACCCTTAAAAGTATAATTAGCAATCATGGTGGAAATTTCAGCTTCCGGTATCTTTCTCTTATTAGTAACAATTTCTTTAATGTACTTAGCATAAGGATTCATTTTGAGCATATCAGTTAAACGCATACGCAAAAAGATAGGTCTAATCATTTCAGCAAAGCGCTCAAAATCCTCATCATCCTTTTTCTTGGATGGTTTAGGAGGAAAAGGCATGGGTTTCTGAACCCATGGTTCTCTTTCTTTACCATGTTTCTTAGGAACAAAGTCTCTCTTATCATAACATTGATTCTTTGATTGTGGGTTATCAAGATCAACAGCAGGTTCAATTTCTACATCATTATCATTACTAGGTTGAGCATCAACATGAACATCATCATTAATATTATCACTAGGTTCATGTTCATTACCATATTGTGTTTCAACATCAGAAATAGAAATATCATTGGGATTCTCAGGTGTGTCTACAACAGGTTCACTAGAAGCATGCAAGGTCCTATTATTTTTCTTTTTCTTCTTTTAGAAGGACTAGGTGCATCTAAATTATTTCTCTGAGAATCTTGCTCAATTCTCTTAGCATGGCCTTCTGGATACAAAGGTTCCTGAGTCATTTTACCAGTTCTAGTAGCCACTCTAACAACAAAATCATTATTCTTACTATTTAATTCATTGAGCAAATTATTCCGAGCTTTAAGTACTTGTTCTACTTGAGTGGCAACCATAGAAGCATGTTTACTAATGAGTTTAAGTTCACCTTTAACTCTAGACATATAATCACTCAAGTTTTCAAGTATATAAGAATTGCATTTTAAATCTCTACCAAAATAAGCATTACAATTTTCTTGTTTAACAATAAAATTGTCAAACTCATCCAAACATTGGCTAGCAAACTTAGTAGGAAGGATTTCATCTTTATCATATCTATAGAGAGAATTTACCTTTACTACCCGTGTCGGGTTATCAAGACCATGAGTTTCTTCAATAGGTGATGAATTAAGACCATATATTTCTTCAACAGGCGGTGAATTAAGACCATGTATTTCTTCAATAGGAGGTAAATTCTTAACATCTTCAGCTTTTATACCTTTTTCTTTCATAGATTTCTTTGCCTCTTGCATATCTTCAGGACTGAGAAATAGAACACCCCTTTTCTTTGGAGTTGGCTTAGGAGTTGGTTCAAGAAGTGTCCAATTATTTTCATTTGTCAACATATTATTCAATAGAATTTCAGCTTCATCTGGTGTTCTTTCCCTGAAAACAAAACCAACACAACTATCCAGGTGGTCTCTGGAAGCATCGGTTAGTCCATTATAAAAGATGATGATCAGGAAAAGCATTAAGTAATTTGAGAATCCTCCCCCAAGCTTGTGGGAGACTCTCTTCTTCAATTTGCACAAAATTATATATTTCCCTTAAGGCAACTTGTTTCTTACACTACAAAAGAAAATACACTTCCGTGATGATACGTGTTTGTCACAGTAGGTCGCTTTTTTTGTCATGCATGTACATCCATGACAAATTTATGACAGAATCAAGATAGTCATACATGTGCTCTAGTAGAAGTGTTCCATGACATTACCAAAATTATCATCACGGAAGTGTCCACTTCCATGACGATAAATCGCGCGTCACAGAAGTGCTTTCGTCAAGGGTGACCGACACGTGGCATCCACCGTAACGGAACGCCGTTAAGCTATCGGGTCGGGTTTTGGATCCGATAACCCGTTAACAGCCCCGACCAATGGGAAATTTCCACAAGTAAAATTCTTATTGGTCGGACGAAACACGTGTCAGCTCGTCAGTGGGTCAGATAGGCGCCTATGATACGTCGACATGTGGCACGGCCCAACAGAGGCCCATTCCTGTGAAAAGGCTGGCCCGTTTGACTTGGTCAAAAGGTGGCGGGCCGGCCCATGGAAAGCCTATTAACGGCCTGTTCGCATATAGCCCATTTACAGCCCGCTAGCCTAAGGCCCGTTACGCCCTATCCGAATTAGGCCCAGTAGCGTCATCTAGGCCATCCAATATGATTCCAGCCCATTTTCACTTCTGGCCCATGTATGGCCCATGACGTCTTTCGGCCCATATGAGGCCCTATGTAACTCTTGGCCTATTAACGACCCGTGGTGAAACTGTCCCGTAATGAACAGTGTATCACTTTACACCCATTAACGGCCCGTGGTGAAACTGGCCCGTAATGAACAGTGTATCACTTTATACCCATTAACGACCCGTTGTTTCGTTGGGCCATTTCCAACCCATGTTATCTTTCGGCCTTCTCAGAGCCCATTTATTCTTGGGCTCATTTCCAGCATTCGTTTACTTACGGCCCGTTACTGTCATTTTCTGCTTGTGGGCCAAATTCAGCCCGTGGTTACAGTCGGCCTGTTTGTGGTCTCTTAATACGTTGGGCCGTTTTCATAGCGTCATCAAATACGACCTATTAACGATGGCCCATTACGGTCGGCCCATGAACGGACGACTCCAACTCTAGCCCATTTACGGCCATAATGCGGCCTGTTATTGGCCCATGTCTGGCCAATCGATCATACAGCCCGTATAAGGCCCATTGATGATACGGCCCGTAGAGGGCCCATTGTGTTGGATTTCGGGTTCCGGCAGACCCTTGAGGTCCGAACACTGGGGTGCGCGCGGAGATTTTGCCTCCTACCAACCTGCACCCCTCCGCCTCGCTAAGATCTAAGCAATGGAAAGAGCAACATGAATGACACAGGGTTTATACTGGTTCGGGCCATCGTTGTGGTGTAATACCCTACTCCAGTGTGTGGCGTGGTGGATTGCCTCTTGGGCTGATGATAATGAACAATACAAGGAAGAACAGCCTCACGAGGGTCTGCTCGTGGCTGGGGCGATGAACTGCTGGGAGGAGTTCAGTCACCCTTCTCTCTCTCTCCTTCCTTCTCTTTTCCTTCTCTCCCCTCGTCCCTCTCTCCTCTTGTTCTGTGGGTGGTTGGTCCTATTTATAGAGGCCCTGGCTCTCTTCCCAAATATCGAGCGGGAAGGGAGCCAACAATTGCGGGCTAATTTGAAGGAGGACAACTAGTACCAGCTATCCTGACAAAAGTAGTCTTCGCCTGCACAAAGCTCTGGTGGTGACGCCGTCTTGGGCTCCACAATGACCTCCATCTTGCAGTCCTCCTGGTCTTGGTCTTGTTGCACTGAAATGGCAACCTTTGCCTGATGCCTCGGTACTCCGCGGCTACGCTTGCTCCCTTTGCACCAAAGAGGAAATGAGGATGCTGCGCGGGCTGGCACCCGCCTGGCGCCTTTGGTTGTCATGGCTTGCGTCACGGGCACCTCGTGAGGTACCTCGCCTTGATCTCTCCGCCTCCTCGCGAGCCAGCCTGATGAGGCCGTGCCTGAGGAAGCTCCACGTCGACCGCCCCGCGAGGCTTAGCCCCTCGCGAGGGTCTTGGGTCTGTGTTGGTGAAGATGGGCCGTGCTGGGACCCCCTTTGAGCCACGCCGCAGGCCGCAGGCAGGCAAGTCTGGGGACCCCCGTTCCCAGAACGCCGACAGTAGCCCTCGGGCCCAAGGCGCGCCCAGACTTGGCTATGCAGGGAGGCGGAAGGGCAAGAGCGGAGCGCCGCGGGCCCTAACAGCCTGCGGCTTTGGGCGCCACGTGGCGGTTGATTGGGCGTGGGCGTCTCCACTTCCCCATGGTGCCTCGGTAACTGCACGGATTGGACAAGTCCCTGCATGCAAAGCGGGTCATGATTACCTACGATCGTGGAGGTCGGCGATTGGCCTTCGCCGGCTATAAGTACGAAGCGGCTCGCGCCCTTCCAGTTCATCCCCCCTTTCTTCTCCTTCTTCTTCATGGCTCCGTCGAGGAGGTTCTCGTCCGCGGAGAAGGGGAAGGCTCCCTAGGTTGAGCCTGCCTCTCCCCCACCCAAGCGCGGCCGAGGGCGCCCTCGCAAACATCCTGTGGCCACCACGGCAGCTCCCCGCGGCCGTGGAGACGATTTCCAGTGTGGCGACGGGCAGATCGCTGCGGCCGGGGGGCGCGCTCCGGTCGCGCGTCCCCCTAGGCCGCGCTTTCATGCTGCAGAGGTGCTGCCGGAGTTTGTCGTGTGGTTGACGGAGCCGACTAGCACCCGGCTTCCGCTTCCTCGCTTCCTCCTCGGCGAGCTCCCGGTCGGCGCTCCGGGCGGCCTCTGGCTTCAGGCCGACGGCTGCTGCAGCCGGGCCTCATGGGCTTCACTGGAGGTCTCCGTAGCCGGGAGCCTGGCCCTGGCCCGCGGTTGGCAGACGTTTGCCCGTGCGTATGGCCTGCGCCGTTGTTGCACCCTGCACTTCAAGTTTGACGGTGATGCCACCCTCTACGTGAGGGTGTTTGGGGAAGATGGTCGCTGCGCAGGGTGCTGCCCCGAGGACGACGACCGCGGCCGAGAACCCAGCTTCGGCGACGATGGAGAAGACAGCGCTCGCGTGACTAGCGGTGCTCGGGGTTCCCCAAGCTTCTCCGGTTCTTCTTCAGGCGGCGACTCTTCCAGCGGTGGCCGTGGTCAGCCTCCACGCCGTCGCATCTGCTTGGGGGGTGGTAGCGTGTCCGCCCGCCATCGCGTCCCGGTGAAGCGCGAGAGGGAGTCTGCCTGAGCCCCGGAGGCAGCTCGAGTCTTCCCTGCAGGCCGGTGTGAGGCGAGCCGCGCCTGATTTGCTCTTTCTTTTCCTTTTCCCTGCGTAAAAAGACAGTAGCGTGGAGCCCCGCGGGGGCGTGTTTGGGTTATTGCTGTTAATCATCGCTTTGCTTCCGTTATCGTGCCTTCCGCCTACGTGCCTGCGCGTGGATAGCTCCCGACCCTTGCCGTGGGGGGGGGGGGCGACCGACCCAGGCCCTGTGCTCGTGTCGCGGTGCCCGTGGGGCACGGACTGGAGGGGTGCTCCTGTAATGGACCCGGGTCGCGAAAACTTTGAACGACTAGGACAGAAACACTCACGAGGGTGCTCGGCTGCCCCCCTCGCGAGGCCTTGCATAAGAGAAATCGAGGCAGGAGAGTGAAAAGTCGAAGAACCACGAGTCAAATAAGGCAACAGCTTCAACAAAACTTTGAATGAGAATGAACAAGCCAACTGCGGAAAGCAAATGAAAAAGCCGCGTCCGGCACCTAATCTAGTCTTCAACGTCTTCTCACCAGCGTAGAGCTAAGTGCTGCCACTGGGCGTGGGAGGGAGCCCCAGGGCCCGAGGCCGGCGCTCCTGAGACTCCAGGGCGTGTACAGCCCGAACTCATTATTACGTGAGAGTGTCACGGGCGGCGAGCTTCACAGGCGTTGTCCTTCTTCACAGGCTCCGGGCCTTTTCCAAAACGCGACAGCTTCACAGGCATTCGCCTTCTTCACAGGCTCTAGGCCTTTTCCAAAACGCGACAGCTTCACAGGCATTCGCCTTCTTCATAGGCTCCGGGCCTTTTCCAAAACGCGACAGCTTCACAGGCATTCGCCTTCTTCACAGGCTCCGGGCCTTTTCCAAAACGCGACAGCTTCACAGGCCTTCGCCTTCTTCACAGGCTCCGGGCCTTTTCCAAAACGCGACAGCTTCACAGGCATTCGCCTTCTTCACAGGCTCCGGGCCTTTTCCAAAACGCGACAGCTTCACAGGCATTCGCCTTCTTCACAGGCTCTGGTCCTTTTCCAAAACACGACAGCTTCACAGGCATTCGCCTTCACAGGCTCTGGGCCTTTTCCAAAACGCGACAGCTTCACAGTGTACAGCCCCGCCCTGACACGTAGCTGGCACGGTAGGGCCTG